>NW_004524715.1:641781-699355 GCF_000260255.1 Octodon degus
GAATCAGCTGGGTGGGTCTTGCCTCTAGCCTCTTTGCAGGGAGTTTTGCTGAAGGGTTCCCTGCTGGGCCTGCAGCCTGGGTCAAATGAGGATCCCCGGACTCCGGGTCATCTCATTCACTCGCCAGGCCTGTGCTCTGGGTCTGTTTACGATCCAGCGGCCCTGGCCGTCTCACTCACTCGCCCTACATTGAGGCTATTTGCCTCAAGCTAGGGGAAATACTCACTCCCATAATCCCAGCAGTACTAAAACCCATAATCCCAGTGGATCATGAGTTAATCTCAAACTCTAGAAGTCCCCACCCCATGACTGGTTGAGGCTTTGAGGGGATATTAGACACAAACCATAGCAGGTGTAGTATATCAAATGGCTCACATTAAGAGCAACCAAACCTTCTGGTCTTTTTGTTCCTCCCCTTCTCCTTGTTTTTGTCTTTGGTTACCATTTTGTTCTTGTTCTTGCTAAGTATGGTGCCACCTGCATGGTCCTGTCCATTCTTTTAGAGCCCCAGAGCTCAGTCTCCTGTGTGGGCTCTTTCCCTTGGAACTGGCTTTGTTTTCATTCTCTGCCTTCCCTTCCCACCCATCCTTTATTTTCTGTGGTTACAACTTTGCTCAAGAGCATCTGATTGAACTTTTAACACATTGATGGAAGTATGTGACAAATGGATATAGATGAATGTTTATCCACTCACACAAAAATAGCTTGCTTACTTTTGGAGTGTGTGTGTGTGTGTTTGTGTGCAATAGTGATATCTCCTCACACTTCATCAAACCGAAAAATGAGGAAGAGAAACTAATAGTAATTGAACTTTTTAGTTTTTTTTAACATTTATTTATTTATTTGTGTGTGTGTGTATGTGTGTGTGTGTGTGTGTGGCCAGCTCAGCCCACCAGGGGGCGGGGCTGGCTGGCATGTGGTCCTGGGGAATTGAACCGCGGTCCCTGTGCTTTGCCAAGCTTGTTCCAAGTAAGTGCTTTAGACCACTGAGCCATCTCACCAGCCCATGAACTTTTGAGTTTTGTGTCCCTCCACATTACTTTTCTGTTTCTAACATATTGAACACACATGTGAAACTGTCCAGAACAAGAGAAAACCCAAGCAAAGATGCTTCCATGTAGGGTCTGCTTGTCTCGCAGGTATCTGACTGTAGCATCTTAGGAGCATGAGCTTGATTTTTATTTTCTGAGCTTTTAAACTTTTTAACCACTAAGAAGACAACAATATGCAATATATTCATTATTGAAACTGTCCTTCTAATCAGTTTTGAAACTGTCTCATTGCTATTTGTTTCTCAGTAAAATTATTTAAAAAAATAAAAAATAACAATGTGAAAGTTTTAAAAACCTAGCAATATTGAAGGGCTATAATAAAAACTAAATGTTTCATACTATGCTTCAGTCCTATTTGTTTTTAATTGTTATTGCTGTTTTGATATTTACTTCCATATCTCTAAATTTCTGACTGACATTTCTTTCTTTTTCTTTCTTTCTTTCTTTTTTTTTTTTTTAACCAAGATGGCACTGAAGGCGAATAAGGAAGCCCTGCCCCTCCCAAAGCTGAAGCCAAAGCAAAAGTTTTGAGGCCAAAAAGGTCATGCTGAAAAGCATCCACAGCCACAAAAAGAAGATACGAATGTCGCCCACCTTCCACTGTCCCAGGACACTGGCTCGGAGGCAGCCCAAATACACTTGGCATTCCTTGATTGGTAAATTTTGAAATCTTTAGACTTCATGTTATAATAGTGTCAAAATATAAAATAAGACCAATTTTGAAATTTTGAGAAAGTATAGGTCATGATCTGGGATACTTCAAACCAAGTGGTAAGAAGGTCAGTGGATACAGCGCTTTCATGGTTATAGCAGTTTCCAAAGCTCTAAGAAGAAACATTCTGACATTTTATGTGATTGACTACTGTATATTTGTATCAGTTTTAAGGTAAACAGAGCTGAAGGCTACTATTTCTCTAACTAATAGGTTTAATTTCACTGAATCACACTGCCAAAAAAAAAGAATACAGTTTATGTTTCGTGTTTGATTCATGACAACAGCATTTGGGGAAAATAAGGATAACTAAAGTTTTAGTTGCATGGTTAGTGACCATTAGTTTTGGAGCACTTATTAAATTGTGGCTTGCATTTCTGTTTTTTCTTTAACAACACAGAGAATGTTGATATCTTGTGTTCTATCTTTCCAATAAGAAAGCCTTCTATGGTTATATCAGCTTATATACAAAATCAGGAATATATATTTATTCATTATAAAACCCAATTATCAAGCCCTCCCTTGGCCGGGGTCTGACAAGGTGTCTTGTGCCATTTCTGTCATTTAGATCATGGCCACGTCGGCATTTCCCATCTGCCTAAGGTCTGTCTCTTCTTGCTTTTGTTGATGCACACTGTTTATTCAGTACTAAATTTTAATTAGGTCTACAAAATAAACACGAGTGCTTAACCTACATTCTTGATTTAGGAGTGTCAGGTTAGAGGGATCAGGTTTTCAGAAGCCTTAGAAAGACCGCTCACTGTGTAGAAACAAGGTCCTGGGGGAGAGAAGCCAGGAGGTAGGAGGAGGAAAGGAGCAGATTTGGTGACCGAGTGGCTCCAGTATCAGAGGGACAGAGCCACAGGCTTGGCAGCCACAATTAAACTACTTCATCCCTCTAAACCTAGAGTTCTATAAATCCATAATTTGTTTTAGGATACATAGAATTATAGAAATCTAATGTAAAAGAAGTGGAGAATAGGGCTGGGGAGATAGCTCAAGTAGAATAAGCACTTGCCTGGCAAGCACAAGGTCCTGAGTTCAATCCCCAGTACCATACATACATACATACATACAAGAAGTAGGGAATAAATAGAATCTAGTCTCTTTATACTGCTCACTAGGTATCCCCTACCACACACACACACACACACCCCATCCTGGGGACAGAACCCACGGCCTTTGAACTGGGCTATATCTCTATCCCTTTCTACTATTTTTATTTTGAATTGGGGTCTTTCTAAACTGCTAAGTTGCTGAGGCTGGGCCAGAACTTGTGATATTCCTGCTTCAGCTTCTCAGAGAGCTGAGATTGTAGGTTGGGGCCAGCATGGCTGACTGAATACACTCTTTTCTGTTTTCTCAGGAGAACAGTATGAGTTAGCTTATTTCCCTTCCAGAATCTTCAAGATTTCTGGTATTGCGCATCCTTGCAGGTGTGGCTGCAGCTTCGGCAGCTGAGCTTCCTCTGGGGCTTTCTGGTGAAGATGCTCCTTTTCCTAGGAATGTCTGGAGGGGGTCTGGGGTGGCTACCATGACAGAGAGAAGCTAATTTGCCCACACTGGCCTTGAACTCCTAGTATTAGCAATAACCTTGTCATGAAAGGACATTACAGTGCACCAAGAATGGGGAAAATAAGCAAGAAGACTCTGGAAAATGTCCAGGTTAATCTTTAAAATGTGTCCTATGATTAAGAAGTGGTTTAATCTTGGATTCAGTACAAAATTTCAAAACTGAAGCTCATTGAGCCATAATAGGGCTAATCATAAAATTCTTAGCTGTAACAGGCTTTAGTTATTGCAAGCCATACAGCAATGCTCTATAATGCTAGCATAGATAAGATGTTATGGCACATTTTTACAAATGGTAAAACAATTTCAAATACCTACAAAATAATTACACTTCCAAGTCCTCCCTAGGCTTGGGACCAACATGGGGGTAAGGGGTAAAAAGGAAGAAACAAAATTGTACAAAAACAGCAAGCTTTCACCTCTGTGGGATTTTCTCTGTATTGATGTGCTATGATAATTATAACTGAAATTATAACTGAATTCTATTCCTTTATATCTGAAGAACTAAAATTCATAGACTTACTCATGTTAAGACTAAGAGCAATTTGTTTAAAATATCCTGGTGAGAAGAAAATTGCCTTCTGTCTTTGAGGGGTCATAATAGTTTTCGCAATGTCTACAATAAACCCATTGCAGGACATAACAGATAATTGAAAACAAAAGCTTGAATATATTAAGTCTGTTGGTGTCAAGGTTAAAGTAGAGGAATAAAGTATTCAGGTTAAGTGATGCTATTAAGGCAGCGCTTTCCTGTGTGGTACATCTCACACATTAATACTTAATGTGGCACTTACTTATGCTTTTCATAGAAAGCTTCTGCTTTCATTTATAATTTGAATATATTTTTAGATGGTGGAATTTTTTCCACAGTGACCATTTTTGCTATAAAGATCTTTTGACTGTCAATTAAATCAGCACTTGGGTCATGACCAAAGAAGACCAAAGCTCACCTGAGGGATAAATCGTTACTATTATTAGACCTCTGTGTTTGTTGTCCCAATGTGTAAGATAAAAACACATTTATAGTGTCAGAATCACCAGTAACACGTAGACTCAGAGAAGCAGCTTTACTGGAATTGTTTATTATGCAGCCATTAAGAAAGAATATTTCCCCTTCACTTCCATTTTACTTTTTTTTTCCCTTATTCTTTTTTCTTTTTGTTGATGCTGTGAATTGCTAAGTGTGTGCTCTACCACTGAGCTACACCCCAATCCTCCTCTGATTGTTCTTCCTTTCTTTGGCTCTTTTCCACATTTGACTTCTGTGGCTTTCTTCTAAGCAGTAGAAAAATAAAGGCATTGATTGCAGTGGTTTCTCACTGTTGAAATCTGAGGCTATTCGCTATTTTCATAAAGCCAAAGCCAATGAAAAGACCTCATTTGTACTTTAAATTCTCTCCTCCTTATGCTGAGTTTATCTCCAGTGGTCCCATCTCCATAAACACTGTGGAATAAATTAATATAGTCTGATAAATTTTAATCTCATAAGTAGAATTGAGGTAGTATGGAAAAAAATAGCAATAGGTACAAAAAAAGGACAAGGAAAATCATAGTTGAACAACTGTACTAAAAAAAAAAAGCTAAATCTTGCAACCTTTCCAGGTTACCCACTCCTACATTACTGAATCTTAAAATAATACAATGCCTCTCTCCTGTGAAATGTGGCTTTGCCTGTGAACCAGCCAGCACCTTTCAACTCTCCACTCGCTTGAGCCTTCTACAAGCTCACAAAGTGTGCTGTTCTCCACCCCAAGACCACCTACAACCCCTATAATATACCTCTCTTGAAGACTCACACTTTACTCTGAGTGTGTGCTTCCATAAATCTGTATTGTTTCTAATTTTTTAACTCTTTTTTATTCTCTTTAAAAAATATGCCTAACAATCTTCTATTTACTCTAATGACTTGTCTTTAGACTTCCTTTTCTGTAATGGGATTACACAACCACAATTTATTCCATGGATGGGTGAGTTGAGGTCCCCAACTCCTCTTTGGGGCATCTCTGTGAGCCTACTCAGGTGACAGACTCACTCTGGTCCCCACTTCCTCAGAGTCAAGCCTTCCATTGCCATGGACATGTTTTGGGCACACAGGTTGTGCTGTTTCCTTTTGAACTCACTGGTCGCACCTCATTAGCCATAGTCATGCTGGATGTCACCCTCAGAAGTTAGCAGCACCACGCGGGTCCTCTGCTGGTCTCTTCCTCCCCTTCCTCATCCCAGTAGTTCCTTGTCTGGCTTCACTTCTGCTTATTGATTAGCTGTCTCATTCTTACCCAACTCTCCAGCAGCCTTTACATTTCAATCCAAATTCTCATAGTAATTTTATCCTGATACCACCCCTCTCAGGCAGACTCATAATTTTTTCTTGGATCCTCACCTATAACAAGTATGCGCTTGTTAACATGTACTGTAATTCCATGTGTGTCAATGCTTATACCTTCACTGGAGCTGAGAAGAAGCTTTTAGAAAGGAAGGAGACAAGGCCAGAAGCCAACTTGGACACTTTTGCAAGAAAAGAATTATCAGGATGAAGATCTTTAATAAAGTTATCTGAGTTTCTGGACTTAGACTATTGGACATTTAGTTTGATAAAGAAGAAATTATTTAAAAGGATTTCTGAGCAGGACAAATAAAGCAATTTGAGAGTGAGATAAGTTGAAGGACAAATGTGGTGAGTAGTGTACTGGGTTTGGGTTTGAAAGTGGAGGAGAGACAGAAGGTGGTGTGATTGGTATAGTCTTACATTGAAGTGATCAAGAAGCTCATGTGGTGGTATTTCAATGGCTCAGTTGTATACTGAGGAGCATTAGTAGGCTTGAATGTGCAAGGAAAGGAAATAATATGTAGAGGAAAAAGAACAGGACAGGATAAATAGCTCAGTCCACCTGGGATTGGAATGATTTTTCTCTTGGTCTGGATAGATGATAGGCTATGGGGGAAAGAAGTGTGAAGAGGAAAGGGAAAAGACTGGAAAGCTTTATGATTTTTATTTTGTTAAATGAATTTGAAAAGGTGGTCGGTGGTTACCTTCACCCCCTCACTTGCCATCTGGGTTGTGTGATGTCAGGGCGGACACCACCTTGCCTTCATCCAGCTTCCGAGTCCATCAAAGGTGACCGTGCCAGCATCGGGCAAGCAATTATGTGTTGTGGCTCATTATAGAAAAGCAATCAAGGGGTACTAATGGCCTGTGCAAGCATGCATCTTTGTGATGGCTGAAGGTTTTCTTTGAAAAAAATGTTATGCTCAAAAATGAAATTTCTTTTTGTTAGGGTGTTTAGTTTAAAGCAATTAAAACCATAGAGGGGGAGTTTTCTGTGGTTTCACTTACTAGGAGACTTTACTTGCCCAGGAAGAGGTTGGAGATGCACATTTAATGCCTGACAAGATGCGGAGTGCCAGTTTCGGTAGATAACAAATAATACACAATTAGGAGCAAAGCATCCAACAGAGCTCCGAGCCCCTCATGAAGCATGAGTAGTCAACTCCTCCATCTTTTTATCTCAAATCTTCTGTAGACAGTGTGAGCTGCATCTTACTTCATCCGCATTTTAAAGGATTTATATTTAATTTTATATGATTGCACAGAGTACAGTTATCAATATTCCCCCCAAACCATCACTATGTTTAATTCATGGAATCTTTGCCTTCACGGGCTCAGATGTCTTCAACTATTAAGTATACCGTACTTTATTCGATAGGTTAATGAGAACATTTTGAGTATGTAATTCTAAAATTGAATTTTTTTCCAGTGTGTATTAGCATCCCTCAACAATAATGGGGCTTTGATATTAATGTGGTTTTTTTTTTAAAAAAAAATAGGTACTATTTATAGTGTCCCTCCATGTGCCAATAACTTTGTATGCATTATCTTATTTGAAGTGTCACATCAAATTGCACTTTTTTGGGTGGGGGGCTTCTCTGTGTTGATTCCTTCAGTTCATATGCAATGAAAGAATTAGTATTTTTAAAATTCTCTCATAATCTATCACATGGTTAAGCCAAAATGAGAACCTAAATCATTGGCATTTAAGCAAAGCAACTTCAGAAGTGAAAACAATAATGTTTTTCTTCACAGGAACTGGTTTGGAAAGTGATTAATGCAAGGTTGTTTAAAAGTGTGAAATTGTCATTAATAAAATGTTTGTTAAATAAACTAATTCAATATTGTGAACTGCAAGTTTTAGATGTTGCTCATAGCTTGGAATTATTTGGCTCATTTTTCATATGGCTTCTGATTTCTTGGGGTTGTTTGACGAAAGATTTAAAATTGGTTGGTTTGTGTATTTTCTTTACAGATGAGTATGCTTTGAGCATCCTTTTTTTAAAAAAAAATGTATTTAGTACAGGGTTTACAGGGTCTCACTACACAGATCGAACTCATAGTGATCCTTCTGTTTTCAGCCTCCCAAGTGCTGGGATTATAGGTGGGCATCACCACACCCAGTCTCAGTCGCCATCTCAGAGCGCCCCAGGGTGGGGCCGGCATGGCACACCAGGGATTGATCCCAGGTCCCTGAGCCTGTGTAAGCATACACTTTAGTTCACTGAGGTATCTGGCCAGTCCAAACATCCTTAATGTATATGGAGGGCTCAGTGCCAGACTTAGTAAGGGAAGGAGCAGAGTGAGGCATAGGAGTTGAATGAAGGAAGCAGTGAAGGCAGGGAGTTAGTTCTGCTGCTAGAGTTAATGCACTATCTAAAGCAGGCTGAGAGATGAAACATACAAATTAGTATGACATAGATAACAAATGCAAAATAATTATTCATGCATGAAGGTACTGAAAACACTGTCATTTTTGTTATTCTACCTTTAAATTTGACTTTATAAGTTTCTTCTGAAGGGTATAATGAAACATGAGGAGAAGCTGTCATTGATCTCCTGTTCTGTATTTCTTCTTCTTATCCCCACCAATGAGACATGCTGTGTCTGAGGATGAAGCCTTTTCAGTCAAGGATATCCATCAGTCCTAAAACTTATATTCAAACTGAGTTTCCTCTTTTGCATTATCTCAGAAATTTGCTAAATGCCTAACAAACAAAACAAGCCAAATAACAATTAGGCAAAGATGACACATTTTGGTGACTCTTAGACTTCGCATACTTGCAAACTTAAAGGAACTTTCTCTCTCTGAAAGATTGGGTGTGTAATAATCGCTGTCTACGTAGCAAAGCCATGGGGGAAATGTTTAGCAAACTGACTAGATTTGGGGTTTTCTGTGCTAGAAACTCAAAAGGGTCTCAGATCTTTTTTTTATTTTAGGGAAGTGTCCACAAGGTGTTCATGGTCTCACTGCTAGATCAGACTTGTAGTGATCTACCTGTATACAGCCTCCTAAGAGCTGGGATTACAGGTGCCAACACACCCAGTCTCAACTGAAGTCTCAGCGTGCCCCGGTGGCGGGGCCAGCACAGCAGGTCTGGGGATCAAGCCCCTGTCCCTGTGCCTGCTTGCTGGTGCTTTAATCCACTGAGCTTCAGATCTTACAAACTAACAAACTAGTGTTGCGCAGGAAACACAGACTTCTGGGTCAGACCCAGAGGACAAGGTTATGTGCTAGACCTTTATAGAAATAGTAGCTTTGTTTTCATTTGCCGCTTCCCAGAAGCAAATCCCAACTGGATAATGCAGTGATGATGTGGTGATACCTGTCTCCTCATGGACTGTGTGGTAGGAGATGTGCTGACTTCGGAGAGGCCACATCTTGGCTGGAAGGTTAAGGCCAGCCTGGGCTACTTAGCGAGGTGTGTTTGAAAAGAAACACTTAGAAAAGGACTGGAGAAGCAGCTCAGTGGCAGTGTGCTTGCCTCGCAGTTAGCAGGTTCTGGGTTCAATTTCCAGTACTAGAACAGAAGCCTCCATGTCTTAGTTTCTTTCTTGTCACTGAGACACGGTACCCAACACTTGTAACTCTCAGGAGGAAGTTTTAGTCTGGCTCACAGTTGGTAGGGGTTTCAGCCCTTAGCTGGCTGGTTCCAAGACAGAACTGCTCTGTAGAGGGGCCTGGAGGCAGCAAGAAAGCAGTGACTAAGGGAGGAGGAGCGAGACACGCCCTTCCAGGCCACCCCCAGTGGCCACCTCCTCTCACCAGCCTTCCTTTCTCTTCATCACATTCAACTATAGACTCTTGGACTCACCCACTGCGAGCATCACACGCCCTTCATCCAGCCACCTCCCCAAAGCCCCACCTGTGAGCTCATGGGCCTTTGGGGGACATCTAGATATAAACCCTGACACTCTACAATCCTGCTTTCTGTGCCACTGCTTGCACACATGTGTGTTTGTGCACTGTTCTCAGCCTGCCTTGTGTGCTTCTCTTCCTCATGGAGGGGCTCACGTCTTGTCTCCAGAATTCCCCTTCCACAGCATTTCATGATCTTTGAGTTTGTGCCATGAGGCTACCGCTGCTCCCTGCACCCCACACGGTGCAACACTTCCCCCTTTCCAGGAATCGTCTAGATTGTGTAGCTGGTTTGTCTACGCAGACAAATTGTGAAGTTCTTTTTGCAGTAGTGAGTGTCTTACCTTTGCACATGGCTTGAGTGATCCTGCTATTGTGTGGCCTTGCGGTGGCCCCTCAGTGTACTTCAGAGGATCCTACAGGGAGCTCACGTAGGGCAGATGTGACGTAATGCCACCTCACATGTTGCCTCACCATGGTAAGGCTGAGTCCCTGGACTCAGGCCAAAGGATGGGTGCTGTCCTTCCTGGCTTAGCCAGCAGGAGGGCACCCCCTCTGTTGGTTCCTCTGTGAGGTACTTCTTGCTGTGTCATTTACAGGCTCATCTAAAGCACTGTAGACTTTTCCCCAGCAAGGTTGTTCAGGGGTCTTGCTAGAAGGTATTCTACAGAAAAAGTTTTTAATGTTATCACTTTATTGTAAAAGAAAACAAATTAAGTTGTCAATAATTAGGAGCAGGAACTGGCACTGCAAGCACATGTCTTTCCACTTTCTTCCTACTCAAAGTACAAGACAGATTACATTTCCAACCCTTAGTGTCACGATCAGATGTGACATCAGGTGAGTGAAGAATAAGTAGAATGCTTGTTTGCACCTGCACAAGGCATAAATACATTTTCCCATGACTTATTTCTTTTCCTCCTGCCAATATTCACCAGACATATTAAGCATATTACATGTTAATAGGTTTATTTGCATCTATGATATTGTCCATATCTATGTACATGTACATGTAGCTAAATACACATATGATCCTAATACACAATATAACTAATTCTAAGGTACAGATTTATACATTTAAGTATAATTTATGCATTATACATAAGATTTATATATTTACATATTTGTGAGGACTAGTATGCTCCTTAGGTTGGTTCATGTCCTTGCCATAGTCTTTCTTTCTCTGAAATGCTATTATTACAAAAGCTGATGCTGTATCTCACAACTGGTAGTGCCTTAGGAACGACTGTATGTGCATGAGAAGAAGAGGCCCGCTGAACAGCAATCAGCACTGCTCATCCAGGGACTAAGCCCTTTGGCCGGTTAAGGATACAAATATGATTGGTCTGACCCCAGATCTCTGAGTCGAAGGAGAGGCAGAGTAAATGTTTGGCTTCGATGTGGCATTAACGCGGGATGGCAAGTGTTTCCGTGGGGCTGTAATTCCAACAACACAATCTTCTCCAGTCTAACATCACAGTAATCTTTGTTGGCATTAAAGCTATTTCATCTCTGGCCGAGTAACATTCCGTGGATGGATTAGGCGTCTTATCTTGCTAAACCCAGCAGCATCAGGAATCAATAGATGAGTGGCTTGTGCAGATAGGACCCGAGGGAGGTGCATGCTGTGTTCCCCCTGGGAGTTTAGGGACAAACCTAAGGTGGCAGATATCAGGGAGGGTGAAGCAGAGGAATGTGACTTTGCTGAATATTTTGCAAGTTCAGGTGAGTCAGAAGAAAAATCTAGTTCAGGTTTAGCCATTTTGTTGGTGGTGGTGGTGGTAGTAGTTTTGGAGTTTTTTAAGCAATAGAAAGAAAGCAGTGCCAACAATTTCTAGGTACAGAAATTGATACAACATGTAAAGTTTGCTGAAAATATTTAAATGGATCCTGCCAAGCTGCTTTGTAAATCCCATTTTTATGTTTCAGAAACAGTGTTACTCACCTCTGATTCAGCATGTGTATTGCTGTGGTATAAACATAGGAAACATTTTCTTGGGGAACTGCATCCTTTCTCCTTTTACAGTTGTTACTTGTGCTGGAAAGTATGTTTCCGTCCTAGGCCTCATTTTCCACATCTGAGGAATAGGAAAATAATAGCTCCTAATACAAAGGGGATTTTAGGGAGAGAGAGCTACATAATGCAAATAAGGACCTCAGACTGGAGCCTGACCACAGAAAGATTTTAGTAACTAAGTGAAAAGGAAATAATAACTGACTAATAGTAACAAGAAATATATAGTAATTAAATAGAGACTGCATGCAGACACTCCTCCACACACCCATGGTGAGGTGGGTACGCAATGTGGATGCCCGTCCAGGTCAGTGGGCAAGCTAAACCATGGTCATTCTTTTGTAGTCTACGCTGCTCTGCTCTCTGCAGACTTCTTTTCAGTCTGTCTGTAAGAAGCTTATTTCTCAGTGGCCAGGGGTTACAGACACGTCCATGTCCAGCTCTGGGGAGGGGCAGTTTCCACGTGTATTCTCACAGCCAGACAGGTCAGCCTTTCCGAGCCCAGCTCACAAAAGTCACTTTCAACTTGCAGTTCATCTCCCAGCCTGTCTCTACTGTGTGATGAGCCACGGCCCTCTCAGCCAGTCATTCTCCATCTCAAAACCCAGTGGAGCTTCTCTTCCCTGATCTGCCTACACTGAAGCAAATTATTCTCACTCTTGTTGCTGTTGGAAAGTGAATTAAATTGAAGTCTGGGAGCGCAGCCGTCTGGAGATGCGACTCTTGATTTTTGCTACGCAAAGCCATCTACCAGCAGCTCATGTCTTTTTCTCCTTGGTTTTGTTTATTTGTAATTTGCCTACACATGGCATTAAACAAAGGCATTCAGGAAAGGAAATGAAAGGCGCAGAAGCTGACAATCAGAAACAGATCATTGGCATCGCTAATGAAAATCTCTTTTCTTAATTGTCTGTCTCTTGAACACAACTTGTCCACCAGCCTACAGTTACACTTTGGCCAACACTGCTGAGGCCAACCTTCGTCCAGCCCCAGGAGATGGCTGCAGGGAGCTTCTGCAAGGTTCAGACCTGTTTCAGGGGCTTCTCTTCCATGACCTGGTGCTGCTGGCATGAAAGGAGCAGAAAACGCAACCAGAGACTTCACATGTAGACTGTCATGTGTATTACAGGAACAGGACTAGATACTCACCTTCATAAACTATAGTAACAAGAGAAATGACCAGAAGCTATGATTTCATGTGTCTATGACAACTGGTGTGATGAGGGGGAAGAATGCCATAGCGAGAGGTAGGAGCTTGGCACTGATGCTGATTGAGCCACTGAGGACGTGGCTCATTTCTTTGTGCAATTAGAAAACTGAGCTTGTGATTTCTACACCAAAGATCACAAGGTGAGCAAATCTGAAGCCCCTTTATCTCTTGCTTAAGGCTCGAATGTGTTATTCACTATTTCAGTATTTATCATGTTTTCCTTCTCCATTATTTAGATTTTTAAATCTTTTATTTATTTGTTTATTTATTTATTTATATTTGGTACAGGGTCTTGCTACACAGCTCAGACTTGTAGTGATTCTCTTGTCTCAGCCTCCCCTGTGCTGAGATTACAGATATGTGCCTCGACACCTGGTTTGGGGGCTAGCACAGCTTTCCTGAATTCTAGGACCTGCGTAGTATGCAGTCCCAGGGATCGAACCTGGGTCCTTGCACTTGCCAGGCAGGCACTTAGACCGCCAAGTTATCTCCCCAGCCCCAGTATTTAGACATTGATTAGCCAGTTGGCAGGGTGAGATGTTTTCTGCTTTTCCCCCTTTCCCCCCTTGTGGACCATTGCACCACTCATGGATATCTGCACACTGGACTTGAGAAATAATCAACATAGTAACAAAAGGAAGCCCGTTGAGCACCTCAGTGAAATCACTCGTTGTATGTCTTCGGTGAAAAAGCCAAAACCTTTGATTACAATGAGATTTGGAGAATTTATTTAAGATTTTGATTAAATCTTGGAAATATTTTTTCCCATAATTTTATTGAGAAACAAATAGCAATGAGACAGTTTCAAACCAAATTGGTAGGACAGTTTCAATAATTAACACATTGCATACATTCTTCCGGAGGTTAATTGCTGTACAGGATGCGGACATGATATCCTATTTACAAACACTATTAGAACAAATCCCTCTATTCATTAACAGAATGTAACTATATATCTATTTTAATCATTTTGAATATACAGATACAAAATGGACATTCATCTATATCCCCTTTTTTTGTTTAGTTCCATTATTTGAATATTATAGGTGTTTTAACTCAGCAAAATATTCTAAAAGAGTCCAGTAGTTCATAATAGTATTGGAAATTTTATTTTAACATTTTCTTTTTAAAAGCAACTTTATGTATTTGGTGCAGGGTCTCACTATGCAGCTCAGACTCAAAATGATCCTCCTGTTTTCAACCTTCTCAGCTCTAGGATTAAAAGTGTGTGTCACCACACCTGAACTTGGTGGCCAGCTCAGTTCCCCTGGGGGCATGGCTGGTGCAGCATGTGGTACCAGGAATTGAACCTCTGTCCCTGCACTTGCCTAAGTAGGCACTTAGTCTGCTGAGCTATCTCACTGGTCCTCATATGTTCTCTTGCAACTGATGGTCAGATAATGGCTCTAATGCAAATGTAAGTCTAGTGGGAATTAGAAGATGCACAATTCTTATATCTATTCAGGGACTTGGCACCTGCAACCTTGATTTCCAATTTTATTTGGTGCAAGATTAAAACTAATTACATTCATGCAGTGCTGACATAACTTATGATAGTAGATCGGATATTTTAACTACTACCAAGATGTGACTTTTCCTGAAAGCAGGGCTCCTCAGGGCTCTCCCAGTCATTTGAGGAGTTCTGTCATCATTGCACTCCTGAGTAGCTGTGCTCTGTACTTATTGAGAACACATCAACATCCCATTGGGCAAAGGAAAGGGCCTGCTGGCACCATGGCTGTGTCTGGAAATTTGCCTAAATTATTATATACCTCATTTCATTTAACTCTCAAAGAAAGGAAGTAATAGCCATAGTGGCAAAGCTGTGTTGCATTCTATGGCTGCCCACTGGGAAGGTCATTGTTCGCTTACTCGTATTTTCTCTCTTATTCCCCTTCCCCTTTCCTTCTGGGTCCCACCCTTTGTTCTCCTTCCTCGGCTTCCTCTGTGTCACTGACCACAGCACCGTGCTTCTCCTCCTTCCCCTCCCAGGGGCTGCTGCTCTGCAGTGTTAGACGTCCAAAGGCTCCTGTGGGTGTCCTTTAACGCTACTGCTAACTTTTGCGGTTAAGACTGTTGCAAGCTGCTGGCATAAGTCAAATTGCATTTGGCAAAATATGTGTTATGTATCTGGAAACTGGGTTAGACTCATTCTAGAGCAATTAACTAGATAATTGCTCTGGCAAAGGGACAGCTTTGTACTATTCTTGTAGCAAAACAGATAATTTTAACTGTAGTTCCACCTAATACTTCCACAGAGTGCTAAAAACCTTGGCCCATTCTTATTTTAGATCAATTAAATGTCTCTGAAGCTTCTTTATGTACTCTTTTACTGGAATTCTGCTAGTCATAATTACTGTGTTGTTTTTGAAATGGCAATTCTTGGTCTCTGCTGAAATAAAAAAATAAGTCTTCTCTGAATTAAGCAAAGCATACATTGTGTCTTTTCTTCCTCTAGTGTTCTTTGGACACAACATTTTCCCTGAGTGGTTTAGCATGTATAAAGCAGTGGACAAAAATAGGTGTGGAAGACTGAGGCTTAG
Organism: Octodon degus; assembly: GCF_000260255.1. Taxonomy (NCBI): domain Eukaryota; kingdom Metazoa; phylum Chordata; class Mammalia; order Rodentia; family Octodontidae; genus Octodon; species Octodon degus. The sequence continues at coordinate 657,070 of NW_004524715.1, forward strand.
TTCTTTCTTTTCTAAAATTTCTTTTCAATTTCTATGTATTTCTTTAAACAAGGCCATTTTGTGCCACAACTTGAAGTCTGAGATGGACTTAAAAACACTCAGCTGTTCACAGCTGTCACGAGGGTGGTCACACGCACCACCCTGGGTGGTCCCTGGTACCCCCAACTTCTCTCTGCTCCTTCCACACCTGCCCTGTCTGGAGCCCCTGACCCTCCTGGGCACTCAGCGGCTCTTTCAGGCTTCCCTACTACCTTCTCACTGCTCCCTCTCCTCAGAGATCAGGGAGTGTGTTACCTTGGATGGCCCTCTGGGAGGGAGGTTGTTTCTTCCTCTTAGAGCCAGGTACTGGTCAGTTGCAGTTCAGGTTACTTCTTCAGAGGGGAGAATGTTGTAGGCAGCCGAGTTAGATAGAAATATTAAGGCAGTTAGACAGGGCCAGGCTCTCAAGGAAACAAGATGGAAGACAAGGTGACTTTGCAACTTGGAAGAGACAGACACTCCCATATGGGCCAGACCTCAAGGCCAAGACAAAAAGAGGAAGCACAACTACATACTTCCCTAGGGATGGGCATTAGGGATTGATATCCTAAATAGTATCAATCAACTTGAAAGAGCCCAAATGAGTCACTAGCCCAGCCCCTAACTGGAAGAGAGCCTGTTCTGTATTCGTGCCTGCTTGCTATGTGACTCGCTTTCCCATTTGATACTGGATTTAATCAATTTCACCTGAGCAATGGTGCTTGTAATCTCATTGGTTGACCATAGTTTTGTCCCACCTCATGCCTACCTAAGTGAGTTCAATATCTTCTCTACCACCTTAGATCCACCTCACCACATGGTTTTCCTCTATAAAAGTCCCTGCAAGAGAACTTCCTGGGGGAACTACCCACATGGGCCCCCCTCCTGTCCCTCTCTCAGGACAGGAGCTTTCTTTCTCTCAATAAATATATTCTGCTCATAAAAAAAAGAAATGCTGATAATAAGCTCTCATATGTTTTTCCTCATGTATGAAGTATGGTTTAACAATATAGTGAGTGCTTAACTTAAAAAAAAAAACTATTATATTAAATGACACTTTGATGTCAATCTCCCTCAAATACTTACTCCCCTTAATTCACTCACACTCATCCCATCATTCTTGTCACCTTCTGACACAGTTTTGGAAGTTTTCCTTTGTGACTGTCTTCACTAAGTGTGAGCAAAAATACCAGGAATGTTGCCAGTTTGTGCCAGCCAACAGAAAGCAGGCTCATCCAAAATATTGTGGTGTGTCCTTATCCCCACACTGTAATCTCCGGGTCTGGTACCATGTGACTTCTAGCTTTACCCCAAATCAAAATAATCATGAACGATAAACATTTGGAGTGGCCTAGGACACTGAGACAGCCATGACAGCAGAGCCAAAGATAGTCATGAAAGGGAACTTCCAGAGCTGATTCAGAAATTGTCAAGAATAATGGGGTGTGTGCAAACTAGAGGGAGTATTTTGAGGAAATTGGTTGCAATGCACCTTTTACTGTAATACATTTTAAAATTATAAACATTTGTGTACTCCCATTCATGATCTGTCAATCATCATGCATTCTTAGATGATCTTTTAAATTTCACTAGCAATTTCCTTCCTTCCTTCCTTCCTTCCTTTCTTTCCTTCCTTTCCTTCCTTTCCTTCCTTTCCTTCCTTCCTTCTTTCTTTCCTTCTTTCCCTTACTTCTTTCATTCTTTCCTTCCTAAATACCATATCTTTATGGATTACGCAATTATTATTTTTGTTACACCATTGTTTTGGGTAAGGAAATCATGATTCAGTATTAACAAGGGCTTGGACCACGTTTCAATGTGACTCTGAATTCCAAGATATCCCGGCATTAAATCAACTCATTCAAAACAATCCATAATTGAGTGTGCACACAATGGTTAGCCATTGACTATCAAACAAGTACTTCATATCTACCATTTTATTAGATATAGAGGGGACTGCAGAGAGGAAATCTTCAAGAATGTATAGAATAGAATAATGACAAGTACCCAGGAAAGTTTATGCTACCATAAACTGAGTAAAATACAGTCACAATTATCACTACTCTGTCTTTTCTTCAATAAATTCATATGAAACATGAATGCCAAATTCTTTCTCCTAATTCCTTACAAAAAGAAAACCCACCAAACTTTTTATTTTTATTTTTATTTTTTTTAAATTTATCCACCAAACTTTTATTGGGTCAACATTTTTCTTTAATTTTTGTGCTTATTTTGGTCTTCTCTCTTTCTACTTCCTTCTCCCCACCTCTCTCTCTCTCTTTCCCTCTGTCTCTCTCTCTCAAATTAAATTGCATTATCTGATAAATACAGTTTTAAAAGTTGTACATATTAATAGGTTACCATGTGAGGTCTTAATTATGTATGTACATTGCATGATGTTTAAATCAGGTAAAATATATCTGTTTCCTCAAATACTTACCATTTTTGTGGAAAGATCAAACTGCTTCTAATTTTTTTGAAACATATGTATGGTATGTTATTATTATTATCTATAGTTACTCTACTATACAGTAGCATGCTAGAATCTTTTGTTCCTAACTTACTAGCTATGATCCGCATTTTCTCATCCTTTCTTTCCTTCCTTCTACTTTCTCAGCTTTAGTAACCACCATTTCACTCTGAAATTCTAGGAGATAATTTTTCTCAGATCCTGCATATGAGTGAGTAATTGTCTTTTCATGCCTATCTTATTTCACTTAACCAGAGTGAACTCTAGTTGAATTCGTGTTGCCACAAAGGATAGTATTTCATCCTTTTTATAGCTGAACAGTACTCCATTGTGTATATGTACAGTCATCTCTATATTCATTGGTTGAAGAACACTTGAATGTTATCATTTTGTAGCTAATGAGAATACTGCTGCAATAAACATGGGGGTGCAGGAGTCTGTTTGACTTACTGATTTCTTTTCCTTTGGACATATACCCAAGAGAGAGACTGCTGGATCATATAGTAGTTCTAGTTGTAATGGATTGAACAGCCTCTGTTCTCTTTTCTACAATGGCTGAACTAATTTACATTGCCACTACTAGTATGCAAGGGTTCTGATTACTTCACATTCTCACTAGAAATTGTTACGATAGTCTCTTTGATCATAGTAATTTTTACTGGAGGAAGGTGATATTTTATAGTTTTGATTTGCATTTCCCTGATGATTAGTGACACAGCATTTTTTCATGTGTCTTTTGACCATTTTTTCATGTATCTGAGAAAGGTAGATCTACTACCCATTTTAACTTGGGTCACTTGGTGTTCGCTATTGAGTTCTTTGTAGCAGTTCTTCTATTTTCAGATGTGAAATCAGAATAAATTTCACAAGTAAGAGGAGCTTAATATTCATAGGATTGGCTTTCACCAATTCAAGCAACCATTGACTGAGAATATTAGGGGCAGAATTGGGTCTTTTCTAAATATGTACAGGCTTTTTTCCCTTGTCATTATTCTTTAAATAATACAGCATTACCTTGGTTTAGGTATTGTTATGGTTTGTGTCTATTTGTACCCCCAAAGACTTCTGCAGTTATGGGGTAGACTTCTAGAGTTTGTGATTAATTCATGATCTAGTGCTGGATTATGGGTGTGAGTGCTACACTCAGCCTGGGGCAGAGAGCCTGAATGCAACATAAGGGAGACAGACTTGCCCTATGTTACTATTACTCCTCCCTTTTGCTCTTGCTGTTTTGCTATTTTCTGCCTCCATGAACTGCTGCCCTGTGCTATGTGCCAGTTTGTCTTGGAGCCAGCTGAGTATGGACTAAAATCCTCAGAAGGATTTCCTTTTTTTGGCCCATTCAGGATACCTTAAGGGCAGATCTGGTAAGGCATGAAGATCTGGAGATCGAACCCCAGAATTTTGAGCCTGACTGCTTTGCTTAAGCAGGCACTTAAACAACTGAGCTAATGGGCCGGCCCCCATGAAATCCTCACAAACTATGAGCAAAATAAGCCTTTCCTTCCTTAATTTTGGGTGTTGGGTACTTTGTCTCAGCAACAAGAGAAAACTAACTGAGATAGGTATCATAAATAATCTAGAGGTAATTTAAAAATATGGGAGGATGTGTGTGTAGGTTATATGCAAATGCAACACCATCTTATACAAAGTACCTGAGCACCCTTAGATTTCATATACACTGTGGTCCTGTAAACAAACTTTCATAGATGTTGATGGATGGCAACATTTGTGTCATTCACTTGTGATTCTAGATAATTCCATGTAGTTACAGAGAACCTTCCCTGTGTAGCTACTTTTATGGTACATATTGTCCTAAAAACTGAAAATGATATAATTTCTTGCCTGTAGGAGATTTGTTATGGTTTATATTTAAAATGTCCCCCCCCCCAGCTCATGTATTTTGAAGATGATTGGCTTATGCACGTGGCTTGTTATTAAGAGGTAGGCCTCATTTGATATGTCACTGGGAGTGTGGTCGGGAGGGATCTACTACTGTCCCCAGCTCTTTGCCTTGCTGTCTGCTTCCTGTCTGCTACAGGCTGTTTACCTTTTCTTCCACTATGCCCCTCTGTCATCCTGACTCAGCCAGAATACAGTGAGCTGAAACTGGGAGTCAAAAATAAACCTTGCCTTTAAGGTTAGGCATCTTGTTTCATTGATGTGAAAGACAAATCTTGGTACTAAATTGGGCCTACAATTGTACTTGGCTGTAAGTTTATAAGCCTTTGGAAGTAGTTCACAGGGAAAATTTAGAAAGGCTTAGAGATGCCACTTGGAGAAGACCTTGAATGCTATAAGCTGATCTTGATGGGTGATACTTGTCAGAGCTTAGAAGGTCAGACTGCTGATAAAAATGCAGACAGTAAAGGCCAAGTTAGGGAGGCTTCAGTTAGGTACGACAAGCCCATTGGTATTTGGAGTGTTTTATGTCTTCACAGAAAGTTTGTATTTTTTCTTGTTTTGTAAAGAAAAAAATTGTTTTTATTTCATCCATAGTCTGGAACTTTGGAGAAATTAAGATTAAATATGGTAGGCTAAGTAATCTAGTGATGGAAATTTCTAAGTAGCCCAATGCTTATTAGGTTGTAGCTTCCATTATTCACATCAATAGTGAGAACCAGGACCAAGCAGTAGAGCTCAATAATTTGAAAAGTTTTTAATTTTATCAAAAAGAAATGCTTGAAAAATTTGGGCAAAGAAAAGCATGGTTGTTGAAATGATTAGTATTAAACAGAAGCCCAGTACTTTGGATTAGGACTGTAAAAAAGATAACTTAAAAGGAATTGTAGGAGCTGGAGAGATAACTTGGCAGTCTAAATGCCTGCCTGGAAAGAGCAAGGTCTCTGGTTCAATCCCTGGCCCTGAGCATGCTGTGATGGCCACTGAAACCAGGCATGGTAACACATGCCTGTAATCCCAATGCTGGGGATGCTGAAACGGGAGGATCACTATGAGTCTGAGCTGTGTAGTAAGATGCTGTAACAAATAAATAAATAAATAAATAAATAAATAAATAAGGAATTATAGCCATTAGTAAGATCCCACCCTTTGCAAGCTCCAGAGAACAAAGCTGTAAAGCTTTCATTTGAGAAGATAGTCCTGGAAAACCTCTTCAAGAAGGGGCTGATCACGAAGAGTGGTTTAGAGAATTGTTTCCTTAGAATTTTGTTACAGTGTTCAGTCATCTGGGCTTTCAGAGGCTTCTGCAACCTGATTCAAGGGGTATGAAAATTGCTTGAGGTAGAATAGCCTCTGGCATCATCCATATGGTATTTTTTTTCTTTTTATAAGCAGAATATATTTATAGAGAGAAAGAAAACTCCTGTCCCAAGAGAGGGACGGGGGGGGGGGGGGTCCTGAGCGGGTAGTTCCTCCCCCCAGGAAGTTGTCTCTTGCAGGAACTTTTATAGAGGAAAATCATGTGGTGAGGTGGATCTAAGGTGGTGGAGAAGACATGGGAACTTGCTTAGCTGGGCATGAAGTGGGACAAAACTATGGTTAACCAATGAGATTATAAGCACCAGTGATCAGGTGAAATTGATTAAATCCAGTATCAAGTGGGAAAGTGAGTCACATAGCAAGCAGGCACCAATACGGAACAGGGTCTCTTTCTGTTGGGGGTTGGGCTAGTGACTCATTTGGGCTCTTTCAAGTTGATTGATATTTAGGATATCAATCCCTAATGCCCTTCCCTAGGGAAGAATGTAGCTGTGCTTCCTCTTTTTGTCTTGGTCTTGAGGTGTGGCCCATATGGGAATGTCTGTCTCTTTCAAGTTGCAAAGTCACCTTGTCTTCCATCTTGTCTTCTTGAGGGCCTGGCCCTGTCTGACTGCCTATAATATTTCTGTCTAACTCGGCTGCCTACAACATTTCCCCCTCTGAAGAAGTAACCCGAACTGTCATGAGGGAATGATGGGCGATGACCGCTCTGGCTTCTTCAAGCCGAAATGGGTTGTAGCTGTTGACCGGCAGTCAGATATATTCTTCAGAGGTTCTATCTAAAGGCCCTCACTAGACACCACACATTTTCATTACAGCTTTGTGTTGTAACCCAAAAATGAGACAACTGGGCGACAAGTCCAAAAAGAAAAGAGCGCTTTATTTTAGCTGGTGCCCAGCGGCAACACCCGGCACAAGTGCCTAAGTGCATGCTCAGGAGGGGACAGACAGGGTTTTTAAGGCTGAAAACCGCAAAGAGGAGGTCTTGTGACTTGAGTGCGAGGGAATGCAGCACAGGGGTCAGAGTCCACTTTCGGGAAACAGGTTACATTTTTTTAACATGCCATTACAATTTTCAGGAACAAATAATTACAATTTATTGTTCAGTGTTGATCACGAGACATATTGTGTGGAGTGCTCTGGGGTAAGAAATAGTTCAGATCTTAATCTTTAACACACTGTGGTTTAGAACAAAGGAATAGTTTGAACATTAACAAACTGTGTTCAGAGGTCTGATGGACGGCTTGAGCCACCAAGATGGAGTTTAAGTTGTCAGCTTTTACCAAACAATCCTCATTAATAAAGTTACAGTGGAAGTGTACAGAGGTGTATAATACAATGGCTATTCTGGTTACAAAATGGGGTCAATCACATAGGTTATAACAGAAACATACACAGTTGTATAACAAAATAGCTGTTCTAGTTACAAAAATGGAGATGGTTCAATAGATTACAACACTTTGAATCTGAAGACAAAGGCAAAGAAACTATTAAACATACATTGGCCAAATAAAAACACTAGTCAGAACATTTCATAGGTCCATTAGCAGATATCTCTTAAATGTGATATTTAATCCTTTTATCTTCCATGGCCATTGGGTACTGTCTCAAACAAACTGGCCTTTCCTATTATTACTGGGGAATATGAATTACCGGGCATAGGGAAAACAGTATTTTCCCGTTTGCAAGTGGGCCACTGACTGGGTAACTACTGACAAATCTGTGTAAGCAATTTATTGAAAGTTTAACAGGATTTCTCCTTATATTGGCAGTTAACATGGGTTCCCTCAGACTGAGAGAGAAGACACACAACCACCTCAATCTGAAACTTCCTCTGACTCCATCATAAACACTTTCTTTTTCCTTTTCTAGCAGCTGTGGACATTTCTACTTGAAATGTCTCTTCTCTCTGTCTGGCTTTCCTATAGGCTGCTAGTATCCCCATTTTTATTTTCCATCTATAATTTTATTTTGTATCCTTTTTACTATGAAACATCTCAACTCAGAAAAAATTCCTGCAAACCCTTTTAACTTTTATAGTTTGTGACAGAAATCTGGGGCTCACTGAGCAAGATATAACTTTTTGGTTTTAGATTTTACCTGTATGGTTACCTGGGTTTTGTTATCTTCTAGGAAAGAGCAAATTATCTGAGAGATTAGAACATATATAATCAAAGCATGAACATTTGAGCTAACAGGTACATTTATAAACCTTTTTGAGACCTAGCAATACTAATTCACTAGCTTTTAGACTCCTTTATTCATGGAGTCTGACAGTTTGCTGTAAGTCCCTCTAGCTTTAGTTAAGAGAGGTCACACATGTATTAACTATCAACACAAAATACTGGAGTTATATTAGAAATCAACCAGGCTTACACACTCATCATGAAATATAAAGCATTTAGTCATATTAAACTAATGTCCCATTCAGTGTTTTGGATATGGCCCCCATGGTAAGCCAGGGGCACTGCCAAGGGATTTTTCCTTTCAATGCTGTGGCTCTGAGTTTTACATCACAAATACAACACCTGGCTCTATCTATAGGCCTAAGGCTATTGGACACTGTGTAAGTCAGTTTCTTTAGAACATTTTTACACTGACAAGTTGTTCTCTGTCCTTGGGAACTTGTTTTAACTAGTGAAATACTTTAAGTCTTACACATGAATAACAATATATTACATTTGTAATACATCAGTCTCAGTACTATCGTTTAGTAAACAACCTGAATATATTGCATTACCTCAGTTATAGCTAAAGCAATATATCTTCTAAAGTCTGTTTCTATTGAGGTACAATGACTAGAAGGAAGGTCAGTGCTGGAGAAGGACAAAGAGACCTGTGCCAATGTCCAGCAGTAGGCTGGGTTTCTTTTCCCTCCTATAGTCATGATTACTCAGGGCTCCTCTGTGGAGATGGCAGGTAGAGGTAACAGTCCAGCCAGAGGGAAGAGGCAGGCCCAGGGCCCTTCAGTTCTTCCGGACCACCTGAGAAGCTGAGTCTGAGCTCTGGGGCCTCTACCTCAGAGTGCAGTCTCACTTTTAGTGGCTGCCTTGGCAGTCAGGGCATGGCTTGTGGGCCTCTTGAAGCAGTCTCTCTTATGCTGGCCTGGCTTCTGACAGCAGTAGCAGATGAACGTCATCATTGTTGAGCTCTTCTTGGAGCCAAGAGAATCCGACTTAGGGTCTGTTTGGAGGCCACAATAATGGCGGCCATTTTTGATCTCTTTGTTTTCTCTCCCTGATTTTCTCCCAGTTCCAATTATAGGACACTTAAACAGTTTTTACCGAAGTATCAAATGAGCTGTCTGGAGCAAAAGCTATCTTTTGTAGCTCTTCAACTTATCTGTAAGAGTAATCTGTCTGTATATTGAATTAACATCTCACAAAGTATGTTTTACCAGTCCCTCTATTAAACATTTTAAGAAATCAGAGGGGTTTTCATCTTTTTCCTGATAAATAGCTAACATTTAATAACTGAAGGCTTGATTCTAGTTCTTAGACCTTGAAAAATACACACTTGAAAGAAAATGTCTTTTCCACTCTTCTGCCTGGCTATTAGCAGCAGGGCTTTGACTGGTTGGGCTCCAGTGGGAACAAGTAATTCTACTGGTTGCCAATCTTTTGAGTCCTTATAACAATATAATATTCCTCTCCAAATGTAATAGCAGCTTATAAGGCTACCTGCTTTTCATAGAAGTCAAAGTTTGGTTTAAGATTAACATTATATCTTTCCAATCTAGTTCATAAGTCTGGATAAATCCTCTAAAAGACATCAATGTACTTATCAGGGTCATCTAAGGCACATGAACTCTGGAAGTTCCAAATTTCCTATTTACTTCTTTAAAAGGTATTGTCCTTGAGGAGCTTGCATAAACCCAGCTAAGAATGGGTGTAGCCTTGTAGAGACATGGAATATAGCTGTTTTAGAAGTCCACACCCTCTAGACTAGAAAGGCAAATAGGGGAAACCTTACTTTCACCAATGGTGGGTGAGGCTGAACTGCCTGGTTCTCCTGTTGCTCACATCTATGTTTTAAAACTTAAATAACAATGACCTTCTTAATGTAAACCAAATCTGAACATAAGACATTCTTACCATTTTCCTTTTTACATCATCTTTTTAGTTATAAACTAGCATCACAGTTGATACTTTCCTATCAAAGGTCTTCTGGTGCCTAATGAAGCACACTCTAAAGGAGTAAGAGTCTTTGACTGTGAGATAACCTGGAATTCAATAGAAATTACCTTTCTGGGCGTCCCCACATTTTTTCTAATTGATTCCTCCACCCAGGCATCCCTGAGTAGCCCTATCCAGAGCAGGTGGATGCTTCTGTTGGAGAGAAGGGAGACAAGATCCCACCAGCCTATCCACCCTCGAACTGGCACATGATTCCTATCTCCTGAAATATCTCATGAACACTTCACTTACTCTTATTGACTATTTGTAAGTTACAATTGGTCTGGTGACCTGAATGTCTACAGAAGGAAGCACTAACCATGGCATAAAAGGCCAGTTAGAAGTGAACACTTCTCAGGCTACAAAGATCACTTCTAGAGATAGATAGAACCATTGACTGGAGAGATTTGGCCCCATGCACTGAGCCAATCTCCAGACACTTGATTTCCATCTGATCACCCAGGTAAACATTTCTAGCAACTAAACAAGATTTAACCTTGAAGCTCACAGGTGAAACATATTTATCATCCAGCAATCACATTTTACATGTTGGTAAAGACAATATAGCTGGCAAAAATCTTACTCTTAGTTAACACATAAAGCACAGATGTAAACTTACCCTGATAACCACTATTGTAAACTGTCTCAGCCTTATTTCTGAAATAGTGACCCATTAACTTGTTCTACTGAAAAGCTCAGGTAGAAGTTCTACTTTACTAGCAGAGAGAGAAAGTACAATAGGTAAGTGGGGCCAGTTTCCACCAAGGAACCTTCGGGTTTGGCGCCTTCTCCCCTCAGGCATTCTTGGTTTCTTTTGGCCCACAAAACCAGAGATGTCTCCAGAAAGGAACCCAGCAGTTTCTCTGGTCAATATTCCATCAGCCATAGGCTTCAATGGGGATTCACCAAAGAACAGCTGGGGAAACCTGTTCTCTGCTTCAAAGAGTGGCAGCTGCTCTAAAAGCATTTACTAGCTGGCAGAGTAACCACTGTTCGTCCAAGTTCTATAAGGGATAGTTAAAAGCTGAACAAGATTACCTAGTACTTTACATTAAAGGCTTTTAAAGTCCACAACTTATCTCTTATGCACAATGATAACTAGACCTAGGAGGAAAGATTGAATCTTCCCTTACACTAAATGTGTTTTGGTCCCATAAGTGTGCTGCTTTTGGAGATAGCTTCTTCTGGTGTCACCCAGAAGTCGGTTCTCTCCACTGTGTCTCAGGTTTAGCCTCCTGAAGGAGACCTGCCCAGAACACTAAGTTGGGACACGGCTTTTATATGTGTCCTCCTGGATCGGCATAGTCCTCTTTGTCTCATCTGACCCAGAGACAGGGTATGTGTCCTTTTTTTAAAAATGAGTTTCCTGTCTTCGGCATTAACAAACGCTCATTTTCTAAGGGCTTTACTTAGTTGGAAGAGTCTATAAAGTTTTCCTAATGTTATATACTTCTAAAAGGGAAAGTACAAAGAGGTAGGAAAATTAGGAATAAAGTCAAAGCAAGGAAACTGAAACAGATCAGGCCTGACATTCCCTCTAGCATGTAGAGGGGGATCAGAACCAGTCCATCCCAGTGAAACCTGTCCTCCAAGTCTTTAAGAATGGTTGCCAACTTAATGTCATTTAATTGGCAAAAGGGGTCCCATGTTTCATATACAGGTATGCATATTTTTAAAGTCCGAGCTGGCTAAAAGTCCCATTTTACAAAAGTTTACATAAAATCCACTAGGAGGCTTACTAATGTTACTCTTTCTAGCACTATTGTCTAAATTCAAGCAAGGAACACCAGTATATTTAGTCAACCATTTCAAACACAACGTATACAAATACACAACAGTCATTAAATGTCCCATTAATGAAATATCATGAACTTGTAACATTTCCACATTTTAACTTAAGATTTACTGACAACATTTTGACCAACATTTTACCAACAATATAAGACAAAACAGAAGCAATTGTAAGCAATTTTAACAGTACTATGTGAAGCAAAACTGCATGAGGCAAAGCATGAACAATTATGAGCAATGGGCAAAGACATATTAACATTTGAAACATAAATTTGTTACCTAAGCAAGTCCTAATTTAGATTTGTGAAAGCAAAGCAAACTCATACCTCCATCCAATGATCTTGGTGGGAAACTCCAAAATGATACAGGGAGAAAAACTGGTCTCAGGTGGGTGACCTCCAAACCATATAGGGAACCTCCAAATGACATAGGGAAAAACGATCTCTGGACCTGACCTGCACAAGTTCATGTTCTCTAAAACCAAAGAATGAATTTTAGGAACAAACAGAGGTTAATGAGCAGAATATATTGAGAGAAAGAAAACTCCTGTCCTGAGAGAGGGACAGGAGGGGGGAAGCCCAAGCGGGTAGTTCCCCCCGCCCCCTCCCCCGTATTGGTTTTAAAGGCATGCAGAATATAAAAGTTTTAGGGTCAGAAGGCTCCCACCCAGATTTCCAAAGAAGGCCTGGGAGGCCAGGCAGAGGACCCCTGAGAGGGCGATATTTGAAGATGTGAGAATGAAGCTAAAAGTGGTGACCACAGGAAGTTGAAGATGTATAAATGTGGAACATCTTCTAAGGAAGGCCACAGGTAGTGAATGGACCAATCCAAAGAGAGAAGCTACCAGGGCTGCAACTGGAAAGACTAGAGGTGAGGCTGCTCAAGCTATTTGGAGCTCAAATCGGAATACAACTTGCTCAATGATTCTAGACCTGGATGTACAGGATTTAATATTTGCCTTACTGGGTTTTGGTCTTACTTAGGTCCCATTCCATTCTAACCCCTTACTTCTTCTTTGTGAAATGGGAATGTCTATCCTGTGCCATTGTATTCTAATTTTCTTTTATTTTCTGTAGGTTTTTATAGGTAAGACTTTGCCTTGAGTCTTAGCAGAGACTGTGAACCTGTACTTTTCAGCAGTGCTGCACCGTTATAACTGTGGTGACTCATCAACATGGATCAAAGTCATTTTGCATAAAAAAATGTACAAGCATCTCTTGGTGACCACGGAAAAATATTATGGTTTAATATGTTTGGAACATGATTGGAACACGACGACAAGAAAGCTGACTTGCTAGGAGATGGGGCCTGGTTGGAGTAGGGGTCACTGAAGGCTTGACTTGGAAGGTTCATTGTTGTTCCTGGCTCCTCCTTTTACCTCCAATTCCTGGCCACTACGGGTTGAACACCCTTTCCTCTGCCATGCCCCTCTGTAATTCTGTTTCTGTCTCAGATCCAGACAAACCTTGCACCAAAACTGTAAGCCAAATAACTTCTCTTTTAATTTGAAGGTACAGGGCAGTGATATTAAACCTTCTAGAGCTTTTAGTGATACCAATAACCTGCTGCAGTATGCATACCATAGGATTCCACTACCGGTGTAGGGAATTTTGTCCCACCAATGGGGAAGTGACTGAAACAAGCTTATGACATAGTGGGGCCATTTAGAAGATCACAAACATGTAACAAAAACAAACTTTATATAAGAACTAGAGCTAACATTCCCTTAATGAACATTAAAAAGTGCTGTTGTTAAAATGAAGCCAAAAGATATGTATAGGCCAATATTTCTAGGTCTAGAAATGACCTTCAATGATGTGGCAAGTGAGTGAGAAAGAAGACAAGGTTTCCTTCTGTCTTTTCCCACTGTGAACAGCAGAGCTCAGAAAACCAATCAATCAGCGTGGCTGAACAGTTGAGTGTTCACATTTTGGAACATGACAATGTTGGCCTGTGTTGTTTACACTCCCTGGAAGTGTGATCTTGACCTGAATATCAAATCTGTCATGATGATAATGACCTTTATCTCTAGGGCTCAGGAGATCCCTTGTACTCGTCATTCATTTCGTATGGGTTATTTGAGCACATGGTTCTAGGTCCTCTGCTCGGCTTCAGGGATATAGATGTTCCTCAGGCAGCTTAGAGTCTAGCAGAAACAACAGATGGAATTATATAAAGTGCTTCATAGATGACCTTGCTCATAGTGAATCTTCTATATATATTTGTGCATATCAGTCACTATTTTCAGTAAGCACAGTAATTCATATCAAGACTTGTAAAATAGGAAAAATTGTCTCCGTTATTCTGCCAATGCATCAGATTAGCTAGCGGTATTACATAGATTCAGCATTGTGTACTGAGTTGCTAAACCTCCTTGAAAGTTTCTCAACCTAAAGAGTATTATAATATTCTGACTTTTAATGTGTGGCAACATATTCGGCTGGGCTGTAGGTCTTGTATGTTGAAGGTCTGCCTTGCTATCAGTAACTAGTAAACAGTATACTTTGTGAGATCCCTTGCCTGTGTGGTTAATATGCCTGTTGCTGTCTTCATGTCCTTTCTGAACAAAAATTATTTTATCACCAGAGTCTGTTTCACTTAAAGTTGTAATGCTGTTTAAATAACTCCGTGGACAAGAGTCAGTCTGGCATTCTGTCAGTCTTACAGAATCACCTTGTGATCAAGCAATCATTGTAAGTAATGTCTCATGTACATGGATGTTGTCCTTTCCATCAAGGTTTCTATGCCCACTGTCACAGATGCCTAAGGAGGAGCATCTTATTTGCAGACTGGAATGCAGAGATTTGTTAGGGATTTTTCTTTAGACCAAACCCAATGAAGGGAAAAATGGAAAGAAGGCAAGAAGGGCAGAGGGAGAAAACCTGCTGCTAACAGGGTCTTATTTATGGTCATAGCCCTGAAGGGGCCCTGAAGTGAGAGGTCTTCAGAGTTGGGACATTGAGGCTCTTGGCCCTTATGTTCCCGTGTCAGATAATCACTGATTGGGTGAGAGCTGTCCTTCGAAGAGGGTGTCACCTTGGATGAGATGACCACTCCATCCATCCCACCTAGGGACACCTAGGCCTGCATAGAATACTGACAGATTTGGTATTCAGTGCTCTTAGGTCCTCTGAAGTCTTCCATCACAAAACAAGCTTATAACATAGTGGGATCATTTCGAAGATCACAAACATGTAACAAAAACAAACTTTACATAAGAACTAAAGCTAACTTTTCCTTAATGAACATTAAAAGGTGCTGGTATTACAATGAAGCCAAAAGATATGTATAGGCCAATATTTCTAGGTCTAGAAATGACCTTCAATGATGTGGCAAGTGAGTGAGAAAGAAGACAGGGTTTCCTTCTGTCTTTTCCCACCCTAAACGGCAGAGCTCAGCAAATAAACTGACGTAACAAGTGAATATGACTGGGATTCTCTGAGCTGCACAGTCACCAAGATTAGACAGGAGACCAAGTACTGTCTCTAAGGTCAAGCAACCATCATAAGTAATTTTGCACCCCCATTTCATTAGATATGATGTGGCTGAAAAACTGGCTTCTCTTTATGAGCTGTTATGGGGGACCTGAGTCAGCTTCCTCCTATGCAAATGTTACGTTATAAACTAGATCCCTGCTTATCATTTACTGTCTTCCCTGTTACATGTGCATTCTTCTTAATCTTGTTTACATTAGTAATAAATAGCTCCCAGAGCACATAACGATACTTTTATTTGCACCAAGCACTGTGCTCCTGGCTCCATCATATCATCAAGCATTGATGTGCTGAGCTAATTTAATGGCTCCTCAAAACAGTGTAATAAACTCACAAATGAGTGTTTATTCAATTTTTAGTAATTGTGGAATAAATCTTCCAGGAATGCATAAAACAAAGGGCTTTCTGAGTTTATGATTATTTCTCTTGCTTTCAAATTCATTTGTTACTCTCTACCTGATATATTTTCATTCTAATTCGGAGTTGTGGAAATCTTCAATTGTTTTAAAGGATGGTGTCTAATGTTTTTTATGGTTTTTAAAAATACAAGAACTGTAAAGTAATATAATGAAAGGGGCAAAAGCAAATTGCACATAAAACATTTTCATGTTAATGAAGTGTGATAAATGATTCTATGCTTTTGAAGAGAAAATATATAATATTTATGAAATTTGCCTCCATGGATAAAAGGTATTTCATAAAATTATAAACCAGGAGCTTTCTAGCTAGCTATATTTTCTATGTCTTCACAAGTATATTTTGTCTTGAAAGACCAGGAAAAAAAATACCAAATATGAAAAAACAAGCTAATGACCAAGCACAAATCTAAGAATCTTTATTTTTTCTTTTCTGTAGTCAAACATGAAACTGTTATTTTCAAACTTTTAAAACTATGGTCTTTTTTACCCCATACTATAATACTTGAAAAATGATATAAATATAAATAAATAATAAATGATAAAATAAAATAAATATGCAGAGGTACCTATCCTTTCCAAACTAGTATGGTGATTTTTATAAACTACAAGGTTATAAGTTTCACATGTATATAAAAACCCTCTACATACCATCACTCAGTTCATGACTATAAATTCATGCCTCATCTTGTTCTGCATTAACTTTCCCCACTCTCTTGTCCCCCATTCAGACTATTTTTATTTTACATCACTTCACCTTTTAATATTTCAACATGCATCATGGTGAAATAAAGATGATTTAAAACACAGAACCACAGATGCCTTATTATATTGTATCCCAGTTACTTTTCTCTCATTGCTGGGACAAAATACCAGAAATCCAAAATTAAGGAAGGAATGGTTTCTTTAGCTCACAGTTTGTAGAGGTTTTAGTCCAGACTCGACTAGCTCCAAAACGGAGTGCCACATGGCAGAGGGCAGGAGTTCATGGAAGTGGAAAACAGCAAAACAGCAAGAGCAAAAGGGAGGAGGAACAGCCAGTGAGAGCAAGTCTGTCTGCCTTACGCTGCATTCAGGTTCTGCCTCAGGCTGTGTGTAGCACTCACACCCACAATCCCAGCACTGGATCATGAAGTAATCACAAACTCTCGAAGTCTGCCCCATAACTACATGTGGCTTTTGGGGAACAACTGGACGCAAACCATAACAGTATTTTACCCAACATTTCTGATTTAGTAAATATTACATGGAAAGGTTTTTTCTAGAAACTAATTCAGAAGTTTTATTTGGCAGTATAATGATATATTCCTACGTGAATTTGCTATTTGCATGATTGATGCAAATTAATCAACCTTGCATTTTAGATGAGGTTGTAGAAAACACATGGACAATGTACTTAGACTTAGATTTGAGAGTAACCCAGGTGTAGCCAAGAGTAACCACTGAGTTCATTATTAGACTGTGCCTCAATTTCATTTTTGCAAATCCAGTAGGTACCAGGTAAATGTCATGAATGAACAGTTGAATTCTTTTGAGCCCTGGATCTTTCCATACCAAATTACCATGAGTGTAACAAAGAGCGTGTGTAGAGAGCCCAACACATTGCACTCCTAAACACACAAACCATTTCTTGTCATTCTTTCCTTTTCTTTCCCTGGCTTTACATTTGCCCTTGATATGTTTTACTGAGTTGCTTTAGTTTTGGGTGTAGTATCATTGCATTGAATCAGTTTTTTGCTCACTCCTTCCTGACAGTGTTAGGTTACCATCCATATGTGGATTCCTGTTAGAGGAGGGGTGTGAGACTCTGATAAATGGTTGTGTTCATATGTGAAGGTACATACATGTGTGTGCATTCCACAGTGTGTGAAGGAACAGTCTTGTTAGTGCGTGATACAATGCACACTAGTGAGGGCATGTTCATATGTGTTCATGAAACATGCATGTGCTCATGGGGATGTCTGCATAGCACTTTCCTTCCCCCTCCTATGTTCATCATCAATATTCATAATAGCATCTTAAGGTGATATTTAATTGAATGCTAGGTTTAAAGGGTTGAAAATAAGCTCCGAATACTTCTTACTTATGAAATCATTCGACAATCCCAGGCTGCTGTCTTGGAAGATTCTGGCTGGGGGATTATCATTTGACCTTAGAAAAATCTCAGACAACATCAGCAAAGCTTTGGAACAGCAAGGACACTTAACTAAGGCTGTTGGTGCAGGCTTAGCTGGCGCAGTGATAAGACTGGTGATTAGGAACAAGCAGAGGGATAAAATGCCAATTTTTAGAAAAGATCAACAGTCATAGCAATTGGAAAAATGAAATCTGACAGGCAATTGATTGCTTCACTCCCCTCGTACAAACCATGAGGGTAATAAAACCAGATAGACAAAAACAACTGATGAATATTCAGGTTTTGCCTAATAAAGAGAACAGTCCATTTCCCTAACATGAGCTAGGAATATTCTTTCCTTTTCTCATTGTTATTAGCTTCTAGATTCATAAGCTAGCTTGTGTCATATTAAAGAGTGGGGGCAAACTGCTGTCAGTGATGGAGATGCTGCTTCTGAAGGTAATCAGGCTACTTCTCTGCTCTGTCTAAACTTTTGACATTTGGAGATTAATTTCAGTAAGTAGGCGATGGTGATTCCTTATGCCTTGTGGCAGCTCTCACCACTTCAAATATGCTGCTGAAGATAGGAACTAAAATAAAAGCCTTGAATGTAGTGCTGAATGTTGACGGCTTGAGTTTTCACATCTCATACTTCTCTAGGATTTTAGAGATATGAAACATAGGCATGGAAAAAATTATACCATGACAGAAGAAGTATATGTACGAGTGCTTGCTACACAGTGAACATTGGAAAAGAATCTGGAGTCATAAATTTGTCCTCTGACTTTAGTCAGAGAAAGCATGATGGTCCATAGGCACTCAAGTGAATATTGAGCCAGTGTGACCGCTCTGAGTACAGATATTGACTATGGAAAGTAGTCCTTGTTGGGGTTAGTATAGGAAAACAAATACCAAATGGAGCCTTAAAGAAGAATAATAGTAACTCCACAGAGTAGAACAAATAAGGGAAATGGTGATATTTAGTAAAATAAGGTGTCTTAGTTACTTTTCTCTCTTCCTGACATGAAATACCTGATGTGCAAAACTAAGGAAGGAAAGGGGTTTTGAGCTCACAGTCTGTGGAGGTTTCTGGTCATACTCCGCTGGCCCCAAGGCAGGGGGCATCATGAGACTTCCAGGCAGCAGAACACAGCAAAAGCAGCAAGAGCACAAGGGGGAGAACAAGCCTCTTTTTCTCCATTATTTCCTAAGCAGGTTACCTGTCCATGCCCTCCTCTTGCACAGGTTGAGGATGTTGACAAAGTAAGGGCCCTGGCCCCCTTGCTAAGTCATTTGGATTTCTAGACTTCTCCAGTTGACACAACGTATCAACCATTACAGAAGGTTTGCAAAGAAATAAAAAATTCAATAGCAGAATTAAACTACAAAAAGCTTTAGAGATAGTACATAGTAGAATAACATTGCTAGAAAAAAAAAATCAGTAGAGAACATAAGTAAAGTTATCCAGGAGCATAAAGAAAAAAAGTAGAAAGAGATTAACATCACAATGCAGACAATAAGAGAAGGATAACAGAGAGCAAAGATACAATATAGAAATTAAAGACTTTTCTGAATTGAAATTGAAGCTTAAACAGTATTTAAAAACACAATAGGGGCTGGAGAGATGGCTCAGTGGTCTAAAGCACCTACTTGGAACAAGCTTAGCAAAAGCATCAGGGACCGCGGTTCGATCCCCCAGCACCACATGCCAGCCAGCCCCGCCCCCTGGTGGGCTGAGCTGGCCACACACACACACACCACTCTCTCTCTCTCTCTCTCTCTCTCTCTCTCTCTCTCTCTCTCTCTCTCAAATAAATAAAAAAAAATTTAAAAAAAACACAATAAAAATTTCACCAAACCAAAAAATAACATCTGAGAACATAAAGTTAAAGAATTCATCATAACTACTATGAAAACAAAGAGAATCTACATTTAAATCTATTCCACTAAAATTTTTTTTTTAATGTATTTTTAGTACAGGGACTATAGGGTCTCACTACATATATTAGGCTCAATGATCCTCCTGTTTTCTCCCTCCTGAGCGCTGGGATTACAGGTGCATATCGCCATGCCCAGTCTCAATCTCAGTCTCAGCACCACCCTCGGGGGAGGGGGAGCTGGCATGGCATGCTGGGGGATGAACCCCGGTTCCTGCACTTTAGTCAGCTGAGCTATTTGGCCAGCCCTCACAAAAAGTTTTTAGGAAAAATTAAGAAAAACATTTCCATCCTTACAGACTAAGTGGTTACTGACTGAAAACTCAAAGACGGTGGACCTTGGTCTCCTTTCCTGGGTAACATGACAGAAGCTTGGAAAACAAATTTTGAAAGGAATTTATCAACTGGATTAACCTGTAGTCTTCATCATGTAAATACAAAGGGAAGCATTTCTAAGACTCAAAACTAGAAGATGTATTTTTCTTGATAATAATGACTGGACACAATTTCTTAAATCAATAATAAGAAGTAATTAAGCTAAAATCTTTCCTTATTCGATATAAAATTAAATCTGATAAGACTGAGTTTTCTACTTATTTTGGTAGTATGGGTTCAGGTCAGAGACCCAAAATATTTTGTGAAGTTATGCCTCTCTTGATTCTATACCTTATAGACAATATTTCTTACACCTTAAGTTTTAAATCATGTGATTGATTCTACAGACAAAATATAATCTCTTGCTTTATTTAAAAATTATCTAAAATACTTCCTTTATAACAACAGGTAACTGTGTATATGCAAATGTCAGTATTTTATGGTGTAATTACAACGAGACCTGCTATACAGGGTTGACCAGTTGTACCTGCATGAACTTACTGAGAAAGGCAGGAAGAGACTGAAATTTGATTCCTAGTTCTCTCACACGGAGCTCCCTGGCAGAGGCTGCCTCTGGAGAAAGACACAAGTGTGACTTCTCTCTATCAAAATTCCCAACCGTGTGCCCAGAGGCTCTGTCTGTTTCTAGCACATTCATGTAGGATGGATGCCATGCTCTAATGCTCTTGAAGGTATACATGCTACAGTATTACATACAGCAGAGAGAACTACTCAACAAGCTGTTATTTGTCACTCTCAGACAGAAGTTGTGCACATTGAAACAAAGGGCATTTTGATCACCAAACACCTTAAATGAGGATGTTCTACCTCCTTAAGGATGTGCTCAGTTACCTGGACCCAACTTTTTAATGAATGGGGAGCAATAAACCAAGGGCATGTATGAGGGCAGAGCTCCTCATCTCATCAATGTCCATCTAAGCCAGGTGCTCTTGAGATAGTGATGCTTGAAAAGCATCAGTAAAGCCCACCGTGAGCATTAGCGCACATACTGCCAATGGGTTCTCCCTTAATCCCCAGGCTCTGTGAAATCTGAGGACTCCTGTCTTCTCTGACAGATGCAGAGAGGAGACTTGCAAAGAAGTGAAAGACTGAGATGGGGAGGGCTGTGTGGAGGGAGGGCTGGATGCCAAAGAGCAGTGGGAACCTGGTCTAAATATTCTATATGGAAACAAAATATTACTAGCTCTTGGGAATATTTTGTAGTGTAATGTATCTTGATATTACATTTTATATAAGCTGGGGCATGGGCGCTCCCCAGTGCTTAGGAGGCTGAGGCAGGAGGAGAGCTGTGAGTTTGATGCTAGCCTGGAATACATAATGAGGCCTTGTCCCATAAAACCCAAAATAACCATTATATGAAACTGTACATATACAATTCAAACCGTATCTTACCTGATTAGGACTTTGGCAGAAGGGTTTGTTTGTTTGTTCTGTTTTCTGTACTGGAAGTTGAACTCAGGACTTTGCTCCTGCCGGCAGGTGATGCACCACTGAGCTATCTCTCTGGCCCGTGGAAGAAGTACTTTTGGAACAAAAAGATTAAAAGCAATCATACCTATGTGTTGTTATTTTCCAAGGTGTTAAGACCATTGGGAGATTTTCTACTTTTCTGCGACTTTGAAGTTGCCTACAGAAAAAACCCCAAAACACTGTGACTTCATTTAAAAATTTACAACAAAGGGAATTTGAGCCCAGACAGTAGAAATAAAGAAAACTCTACCATACAGAGCTGATTTGGATGTTCTAAACTAATTCTGCCTTTTTTTTCTGTTATTTATACACAGTGCCTAGCTTTAAATGTCTTTTATAACTACAAAGAAATTTTGTGTAATGCAATTCTTTTTTCTTTATTGAGAAATAAATATGAATGAAATAGTTTCACAGCTGATTAATAGGACAGTTTTGATAATCAATACGTTGTACATTGTTATCTTCTTAGTGGTTATCCATAGTACAAGAAGCAGACAGGATAGTCTGTCCAAACACTGTTAGTACACCTCTTTCTTCTCATTGAATTAAGCAAAAGTAGCTGTAAATTTATCCTATTTTGTATACATAAATACAAAATGATCTTTCCTTTGTATCCTTTTTGTTTTGCCTGTCAGAGGTGAATATTCTATTGGCATCTAAATACTATAGGTGTTTGAATTCAACTAAACACTCTAACACTCTCTAGC
Source organism: Octodon degus (assembly GCF_000260255.1). Lineage (NCBI taxonomy): Eukaryota > Metazoa > Chordata > Mammalia > Rodentia > Octodontidae > Octodon > Octodon degus. Next base: position 679,282 of record NW_004524715.1, read on the forward strand.
AGTGTATAATATTAGTGGGTTATCCTCAGAAGTTATTGACTTGAGCCTCTTACAGCTCATCATATTAATATGGATTTACTTTATATACCTTGTTTTTATACTTTTCTGCTGGATGGTAAAGACCAAGATATAGCAAGACCTATATACAAAGGAATGTAACTTTTGTATCTGATAAGGTCAGCCAAGTACTCTCAGGATTTATCCTGTAGCCCTGTACCACTATTTGTACATCCTTTTGTCAGTGTCTGACATGAGCATGAGTCACGGCCATTGCTCGACCAATTTGCTCTCTGTGAAAGCTTGAGAAAATTTTCTCTCCATGTGACTCTCCCCAGGCTCACTTTACATCATAGAATACATGCCTCTGTGGCTCCATAATCTTCTTGATCAGAAAATTTGGAGTACAACTGAGTTACATGTTGTTACAGTACAGGCTCTCCTATGTCCTGAGTCTTCACTGACCTTGAAAGGCTAGGGCTAAAATGTTGGCTGACCTTGCAGCCCTTCCTTTTCTCCAATTTTGAACTGCTAACTTAGGTTGTTAACCCTCCAGAAGAGAAGCTAATTATTAACCTGCAATATAATAAAATATAAACCTGCAGTTTGGTTTACCCTATCTGTCTAAATATCGAACATTTTGGCATATCACTGAACAGGCATTTTCCATCAGATATTAATATGTTGACCTTTAAGTCCTACACAATATGAAGGAACAATAATTATATAAAAGTAGAAATAAGCATTTACATATTTTTACAAAGAAATTTAGAAACCTAACCATATATGGAATTGTAAGTCGTTATACTAGGGAGACAATATGATATTTACAGATGTGGGTCTGGTTTACTTCACTAATAAGTATATCTTCAAGTGGCATCCACTTAAATATGAAGGCTTCAAGTTTATCACTCTTTATAGCTGAGTAGTACTCCATTATATAAAAGTACCACATCTTTTTCAACCATTCCACATGTGATGGGCATCTTGGTTGTTTCCAAGATCTGGCTATCACAAATTGTGTTGCTATAAACATAGGTATGCATATATCACTATGATATGATGCTTTCAGTTCCTCCGGGAAAATTCCCAGTAGGGGGGATAGCAGGCTTGAATGGGATTTCCAGGCCTAATTTTCTAAGGAGTCTGCACACTGATTTCCATAATGGTTGCAGCAGTCTACACTCCCACCAACAGTGGAGAAGGGTTCCCCTTTCCCCACAGCCTCTCCAACATTTGTTGTTGCTTGATTTCTTTATGATAACCAATCTTTCTGGGGTGAGATGGTATCTCAGTGTTGTTTTACTTTGCATTTCATGGATGACTAGTGATGTGGAGCATTTTTTCATATATTTATTCTCTTCTTTATGTAATGCAATTCTTGTGCAATTTTTTTTTTTTTTTTTTTTTTTTTTTTTTTTTTTTTGTGGGGGACTGGGGATTGAACTCAGGACTTTTGCACTTGCCAGGTAAGCACTTATTCTACTGAGCCATCTCCCGACCCCTCTTGTACAGATATTGTCCTCATGGAAAAATGGTTAAGGTCCTTCTTTTTCCTTTGACTCTTTGAAATCCTGCTGTTAATTCCTCCATCTGTAATGTGCCAAAATCACACTTTGTCCTTGCGTGATGTTTTCTACATAAAAAGCTGACAATGCTTTATAAACATTACCTATTAATCCTTAAAACATTTTAGTGGAGTAAGGAGTAACAGTTTTTATTTCCACCTAAGGCTGTGCCAACTGTGCGTTCCAAAGCCTTGTGTCAGTCAGCGAAAATGCTGGGTGGCTTCCTGTACTTTGTTAGTCATGTCAGAAGTGCACCTGAAGAAGTAAACCTGGAGGAACAATCTTCTTTCATTTTGGCTTTTTAGCTCCTCAGGAGCAGGGCTTTTAAGGAGTCTGATGCCCACATGGCTCATGAGCCTTTGCCATCTGCCTTGATCCTGATGCCCTACCGAATCCTGCTACTTCACTAAACTTCAGGTACTTTTTCCTCATGTTAGAGCCCCCACCACCCTTCCTTAGAGCATTCACATTGGAAAACTTCTAGACAATGTAAAACTTTATTCTAAGTACTTCATATACAACTTCTAATACAATGCTCTGTTAAATACGCACAAACCAATATTAACAGGAAGAGAGTTGACATTGGATATAAAATTACTATGTAATATATACCTAAATCCACATTTCTGAATACTTGTTGATAGCTTTTACTGCTATACTTTTAAAATAAATTTCCAAGTATAAATGCAAAACATGAATTTATTTGTCAGATCACTTTGGTCATCCTTAGTCTATCTAAGACAGGTTTTTTCCCCTCCCTTCTCCTCTTGTTAATTTTAAGGCATTCAGATTTCTGAAGGATTAGTTGTTTGGATATTTGAAGGCCACTTTATCTAGATTTTCTTAGTATTTCTTCATGTTAACTCCATGTAAAGTTATGTGGAGTTAAACTCCACATAAAGCTTTTTTGGAGAGAGTCTTACAGAGATGTATTTGTATGAGCCTTTTTCACCGTTACACTAGGAGAGGTACCATGTCTGTTTCTCTCATTATTGGACATGCTGTAGTAGGTCAGTTGCTAGTGGGCATCTACTAGGTCTTTTCGTTGTCCATTCTCTTTTACCTTTGTAATCAACAGGCAATCCGGCCCTTCCACAGAGGCATTGTTCACACCCTGTTCCCTAATTGCCTTCCACCTCATTATAAGGACTGGCATCTGCTGTTCATTGTCACTGCACTGATATGTCCAGTGGGCTTGCACAACCAAGTTCCTTCTTCCTCTCTTCAGAAATTGACCTGTAGGTTGTGGGCACCAGCACTTAGTTCTGGTTCTTAGTCTTTGGCCCATCAGCCTAAACTACCATTTGATGAGTCGTTCTGTAGCACCCTGGTAAATGTTATTCTTAATATATTTTAACAGCAAGGAGTTGCTAGTTTTCATTATGTATGTTGTTGCCCTTACCAATTTCTTCAAAATTGCACGTGGTTAATAAACTAGGTAAGTTGTACTGCATGAAAGATACTGTGCATATATGCCTTTCATTTCATGGGTCCCGTGTGATACAAAACCCTGACTTAAAAGAATGTATCAAGATTTAACAGAAGGACTAATAATAACCATACCTTAGGAATATTTTAGAGCATAATGACATAATAGAGAAAGCATATGGACAATACTTGACACAGAACCACTGCTAAAACAGGGCATATATATATTACACACACATATATATATATACATATATATATGTATATATATATGTTTAATGGTATTATTTTTATTACTAAATTATAATAAAATGTTTCTACTCTGGCAACAAGATTATTTATGCATGCTTTTGAGGGTATACAAATATGATAACCAATTATTAATTAAAATAGACAGCAAATGTTAACATTTGACATTATTGTGGGCTGGTTCATCCCGTGGTGATCTGTTAATATTCTTTATCACTGTTTCTAAGGGGCCGGGAGATAGCTCAGTGGAATAAGTGCTTGCCTGGCAAGCGCAGGGTCCTGAGTTTGATCCCTGGTACCACCAAAAACTAAAAAAAAAAATAAATTAAAAAAATATAACTATTTCTAGCAGATATTTATACATTTTTGAAGATCACACTGTAGGTTCTTAAAAAAAAAAAAAAGCTGATCTTTCAAGACACGACATGCCATTCTTTCAAAAGCCTTTCTAGGCAAGCTAATGCAGGTTATGTGGGGCTTATTTTCCCCAACATGTTGTCTGGTTGTGTTTTGTAACTTCACATCTCATGATGGCCTTTTTAGTTTCCTGACCGACTGCCGCAAGAAGGTCTGCTCCTCTGAGTGTACTTATTTATCTTTTTCTTTCTAAAGACATCCAGATTCACCTTGTCTCTTCCAGCAACTCAGCACTCCCAATTTTCTGTAGCTCTTTTTTCTTTTGAGGCAATTTTGCCTTGCCAGACTCTGTATACTGCCCGCCTTCTGAAGAGTTACCACGACATCCATCTGGAGTCACCTAACAGCATGCCTTTTAGTCCATTTTCGTTTTATCATAAATTGTCTTACCTGCTGCTCCGCGTCCTTGCGGTGGGCAGCCAAGCTGCGGTCATCTGGTCTCTGTGGTTTTGTCTTCATTTTGAACAGGGTTAGCATGCCAGGGAACAAAATCAGCCTGGAAGCTCTGGAATTTTTAATGATTCCTGATATGATAAAGCTCACTAGGAAAGGCTTGAATGGGAGGATTTACACAAATTTTAGCTAAATTAAGCCAATTCCTCCGGCTAGGAAGCCTTTAAGTGTCCACCTTTTCCCCTCTTCTTGATGGTGACTTTGGCTGCAGAGAGACCATCTGGCTGTGGTCCCCACAGAAAATGAACCCAGGCTGATCTGCCTTTAAATCAAGATAAACTGCTGATCCCTGGTGAGCCCTTCAGGCCCCACTCCTGGGACACGCTGAGACAGGGACTGAGCCTGGGCATGGTGGTGTGGGCCTGTAATCCCAGTGCTTGGGAGGCTGGAAACAGGAGGATCACTAACAGTCCAATCTGTGTAGTGAGACCCTGTACTAAATACATTAAAAAGGAAGAAAGAAAAGAAAAGAAAAACAGCTGAAGAGGAAGGCAATTCTGCCTCATTTTAATTTTTTTTGTGTTGATTTTCTTTTGGGGGAAAATCATGATTTGATGTGCATAAAATAAACAGTAAGTAAGAAAAAAGAAATATTTTGTGAGGGAATATGCTAGTACAAGTGTGAAATGGGAATGTGAAAAAACTCATGGCAATATGGGAACATCTCCCTACTCTAAGAAATCTTCTATTAAACATGTTGTTTATGGGAATTTTTATATGGGATGTCACTCATGTTCTCTTTGTTGTTTCCTCTTTATTATCTCTCATGTTTGTGTATCATATGTGTAAATGAACTAATTTATGTGTACTGTAGGGCTTTCATCATCAAGCATGCATCCTTCAAAACTTAAATTTGTTGAAAGTAAACTCTTTTATTCTAGCCATCTGTTTCGCAGGCCCAAGAGAAGACTGCTTATGGATGGATTGTTAAGTGGATAATATTGGATTATACTGAGAGGGCCTCCTCATGTAATTTTTTCTTAGTTTAGGAAATAAGTACTACTAAAGGAAACAATGTATGATTTTATATGTGAAAATGCACACTTGAAAGTCATCTTTCTGCTAAATTTTTCTATGATATGAGGAGTTTTCTTTTCAGTTTCATGGTTGGTTTAGGAAAAGGAAATACTTCTCAGATGGCTTTGCATGTATCTCTGACAGACATATGAATGTTTGCGTTAGCCATGGTTTCACTAAAGGTTTTCATGACTTACCTCAAGGGAGCCAGTGATTTACAGAGAGACATTAGAGATTATACATAGGGAACATCTGTGGTCACACGGTGGTGGCCATCTGTGTAAAACTTTCTCCATTTTGGGCTCCAGAGAGACAGAAAGAGTTATGGAGAGTTTGGCCTCAAGAAGAGGGTAGGGGCAATTAGTCCAGCAGCACATAGGCTTGGCTTTCCTGTCTACATGCAGCCTCTCAGTCTGAGCAAAGATTGTGCTGTCTCAAGGAGTGATGGAAACATGAGATACTCTCTATGTCGTCACTTCATCTGGCCTCTGGTTCAGCTACCTGATTTGAAAACTGCCATGTCCTGTCATGATTTGGTGTCCCTTTCCCTCTCTCCTCCCACCCAGTTTTCATGCATGGTTAGTTTGTTATGTAGTCTGCTTATCTGTATAGCTTCAGAATTTCCTTCTCCTGATATCCATTTTGCAGATCCCATTTTTTTTTTTTTTTTTTTTTTTTTTTTCTGTACCAGGGATTGAACTCAGGACCTTGCCCTTGCCAGGCAGCGCTTATTCTACTGAGCTATCTCCCCGGCCCCTGGATCCCAGTGTTGACCTCCCAAACCTGTGGTAACAGTTGGGATGGAAATCCATTCACTCACAAATTGCTTATATTGACTGAACTCTGAATACTTAGACAGGGAGAGCAGAGAGGAATGGAGAGGGAGCGAGAGAGCAAGAGGACAAGAGAAAGAGACAGAAAGAATGAGTGAGAGAAAAATTACGTTGAAAGACATCTGGTCTAATGATATTTGGAAACCTCCATGAGAGGGGTTTTTTTGGTCTACCTTGATGCAGCTTGCTTTTCCTGTATTTCCTCAGATCACAGTGATTAAAATTCACTGTTTTGGTAGAACTTGAAATAAAACTAGTTTTTCATGTTTTGCCTCCAGATACATCAGGATTCAGCTGGGGAAAGAATGATCAGAGTTAATGAGGAGTTCACTGCACAAGCCAATCTGTGCAGAAGCCAAACACAGGGACCTGAGCTCATGTCATCCATAAATACAAAATCCAAAAGCTCTGATAAGGAAAACATTTTGTTGCAAGTTTGCGGGCAAACTCTTTGGGAACAAAACCAGGCCTGAGCCTGTAAGAGCAAGTAATTTTGAAGTTTTATTTAACTAACAATAAATATCTTTTTCAGAAAGAATGTTTTAGTTAATTTAATGTTTTTATTCAATAGGACAGCACTTTTAAAGGTGAGGTTCATGAAGATCCACATCGCTGGAGTGGCTTGAGGGGCTTTAAATATGATAAGTTTCATGTCTTCTGGGCTGGACCCGAGTAGCAGTTCTTCGGTGGTTTCCTAGAATTAAATTATTTAATTCAAAATTTGTCCTGCTTCCTGCTTCCTTTCATCACTTACATAAGCGATGGCACTTGTAATGGAGAGGGAAAAAACCTTTTTGTCCAGAAAATTAAAACATAGACACCTCTGACTAGTTTATTTGGAGCGGGAAAGTCGTTTTCTTTCAGTAAATGATACACATTGCTCTAGAGATCGTAATGGATGGAGGGCTGGCAGTGCATGACATGAACACATACAGGAAGCCATCAAGCAGGTCGCACGGTCATAATGGGCTTTCAAATAAATGACAAGTGTTGACAAGCCTTGCGGTGGGATCCAAGTTGAACGGGCCATCGCTAATTACCGAGAGTTATTGTGTGCGCCTGGCTTTCCTAGAGACAGGCTGGTGAGATGTCCAGAGTCAGTCATCTGGAGCTGAAATTCAGCATTTTCTAGTGCTGACAGCTCTCTCTTAACTCCAGCTATCATTTCACAGCAGCTGAACCCCCTTCTATCTGGAGGGATCTGTGAGGGTCCAGCCCCAGCGCAGGTTCCATGCAGGTATATTTATGTCCTGAGGTGCTGCCTCTACAATTAGTCAATCCCATGTGCAGTGTTTCTCGTTTCTAAGAGTTCAAGACTGAATGTTTGATGGCTGGTAGATCGTTTGACATCTGGTACTATTAAAAGCAATGTTACTTTCAAGGGAAAAAAATAATAGATTGTCAGTGCTTTTTATTTTCTTCCCTATACTGTAGCTGGTGCTTTATATTTTTCTGCTTCCTCAATCTGTCTCTAATGGGCCCTGGTGAACTTAAAAACTCGAAGTTAAAAATAGAAGCATTCAAGGATGAAGAAAAAGAAAAAGAAAAAGAGAGTTTGGTAAATATTATCTTTCCTAAAGAAGGGCTTGATACCTACCTTGCAAATAGAATCTGCATGTTCTCAGTGTTGTCAAGGTGACAGGGAGGATGATCTTCTGAATGGGATATTAAGGGCAGCAGACCCCTTCCTCTGCCTACTGCTGTGGATTTTGTGAGGACAACAACAACAAAATAATAATTTCTGTCATCAATTTTGGGTAGCACTTTTGGGTGAAATCTATATACAATAAGTTGTATGTACCTGAAGCAAACGCTCCCAAGGGGTTTCTGCCTGCACCCAACTAAGCCATGCCCTTAGCAACCTGCAGAATATTCCTATCAACCAAGGCAGTGCCTCCTTTTCCAAAATATTGCTCACTTACAAGATGAAGAAACCTCTCATTTATATATATATATATATATATATATATATATATATATATATATATGGAATCTTTAGGGACAAAGTGTTTTATATTTGGATTTCTTTATTCAAAAATGTTCTGAGGCTGGGAGATAGCTCAGTGGCATAAGTGCCTACCTGGCCAGTGCAAGGTCCTGAGTTCAATCCCTGGTACCAAAAAAGAAAAAAGAAAAAAAGTTCTGAGATTTATCAATTTGCTTCATGTATCTGTACTGTGTTAATTTTTATTACATTGTTGTATTTTATTGTGGACATATAACATAGATATTTTTAAAAAATCTATTCTGTTGCTGGACGTATGGATTTTCCCAGTTTGAATATCATGAATGAAGATGTCTGAATAAGTTGTGCAGATATTTTATCTATATCATAAAAAAAGGAATTGTAGGGTCTTTTCTTCCTTTTTTTTCTTTTTAGGGAAGGGTCTACAGGGTGTTCAGGGTCTCACTACTAGATTGAACTCATTCTCATAGTGATCTGTCTGTTTGCAGCCTCCCAAGAGCTGGGATTCAGGTATGCACCACCATGCCCAGTCTCAATTGCCTTCTCAGCGTGACTCGGGGGCAGGGCCGGCACGGCAGGCCCGGGGATCAAACCCCAGGCCCTGTGCCTGCTTGCAGGCACTTTAGTCCGCTGAGCTATTTGGTCAGCCCTAGAATTGTAAGGTCTTGTGTAAGTATATGTTTAAGCTTTTAAGAAACTACAAAACTCATCTAAAGCCCTGGCCAACTTTCCATTCCGCCGACAGTTTATAAGGGGTCTAATTTCTCTAAGTTCTTTTCACAGAGGGATAATTATTCTGGCCCATCTTTATGCATCCTGAAAGTTTTAGTTTGCATTTCTCTGAAGTCTCCTCTGTCCTTAAAACTTTGTTAAATAAATTTGCTCTGCTTTCTCTTATTAATCTATCTTTTCCCCCAGAGGTGTCAGCCATGGCTCTGGCAGTGCTTGAAGAAAAGATGGAAGTCTTTGTCCCTACAAAAGTTGTGAGGTGATGTCAAGCATGAAACTGTGTGTCACTCCTTTTAAAGGGATCAAAATCCATGGGCTGGAGAGATAGCTTGGCAGTCTAAGCACCTGCCTGGCAAGCGCAAGTACCGAGGTTCTGTCTCTGGTACCGCAAGCTATGCCAGGATCACTATGAGTGTGAGCTGCAAAGTGAGACCCTGTACCAAATGAATAAATAAATAGAAGGATTTTTTAAAACATTAAAAGGATCAAAATCCGCTTCTGTATTTTTATAAATTGTCATGCAAATATTTTTAGGGTTCTTTCAGCTTTAATTGAGGGCCTATCTGGTTAAGGCTTCGGCTGTGGTAAGAATGTGGGTCAGCTCTCTCCAGAAGAGAGGGATTTGGTGCTATCTGTGATCCTCGCGGAGAACAAGAGAATTCCGTTTCCCTAAAAATATCCTTTCTCACTTAAAGTGCAGTCACTCACCGTTACTCCTTTCTAGCCATTGAATTTCCTGGAGAAACCCAGCAATGTGTGCCGTTCTCTCTCCTCTCGGCTCTTTGAGAAGTCCTAGCCCGACTCCTTGCGATGATTCTGCAAATTAATTTGTCACCCACAAACAGTTCTCTCCAACAAAGATGAGGGAAAGGAGAAAAGATAGGAAAAAAAGGAGGAGAGAAAAATCATGCAAGTATATATACAGGACAGCTGACGTGATTGTACTACTAGTTTCATCAGTTTTTAAAAATACCAGTTAATGTGTAAAATCTTCACTTTCACTAACTCTATATGCTGATATCTGTAATCTGAGCAACCACATAAAAGACAGCAATGTGCTGTACAAAAACCACGGTTGAAGACCTCTTATCTCGTTCTTCTAAATATGCATCATGTCTAACGTCTTATCAATTATTATTATTATTATACTTACTTTAAAATAAATTTAAAAATAATAAAGTAAAAAGGTCAGGAAAAATAATAAGGTTTATTGAGAGCAAACGTTAATGTTCAATTATTTGTCCAATCTTGCAAACCAGACTTGATGATAAAAACATGTAATATAACAACGATTCTTAATTTGCTGTCCTTGTTTTGAAAATATGTACCATATGTATTGTATGATACTCTATTTCTCTTTGTTTATACTATGTGTTTCTTCTTTTGTTTTTGTTTTTACTCTTTAAAATAAAATAGTTCTCTCACCTCACTGGGGAGGCAAGGGGCCTTCAGACTTGGTATCTCGACCAATCCCAGATAGTATTTGAATTTTTTTTTTTTTTTTTTTTTTTTTTTTTTTTTGCAGAACTGGGGATTGAACTCAGGCCCTTGTGCTTGCCAGAGTATTTGAAATTCAAAATGAAAAATATATATACACACTTGAATTCCTTGATTCCTTGATTAGAGGACTCTAAAATTCATTCATTCATGCATTAGTTTGTTGCAGGGTCTCACTACACAGCTTGGGCTCATGGTGATCCTCCTTCCTTCAGCCTCCCCTGTGCTGAGATTACAGGTGTGTGCTGCTACACCCAGACTCTGGCTGGCTCGGCCCACCTTGGGGGTGGGGCTGGCACCACATGTGGTGCCAGGGATGGGACCTCAGTCCTGGTGCTTGCCTAAACTTGCCTAAGCTGGTGCTTTAGTCTGCTGAGCTATCTCACTAGCCCCATGGGAGTCCAAATATTAAAGCAAACACGTAATTCTGAAGTAAGTGAGCTGTGGAAAATACTGTAGAAGAAAACTGATACTTGTGAGAACTTTTACTTCTAGTTTCCTCTTCTTCATTCTTTTTATAGTGTGTGAAAGTGAGTCTTATAGGATTTTGTATCTTATTTCCAATCCATACAAAATTCTGAGATTGAGCTATACCATCTTCCCTCTAAATTTAGTATTAGTAACAAACTGAATTTGTGATGCATTCCACCTATTGTAATACCTATCTGAAGCTAGCCCACTGAAGCCTGAAGAACTCATTTTTTTCAGAGCTTGACCCGGGTAGCTGGCTCAGATGTCTCAGGACAATCTCCTGCCTTTGATGGACTCAAAAGTCAACTGCTTTGTAATCTTCATCTTCAAAAATCCCCTCACCTTTGTCTTGTAATCTAGAGACAGAAAGAGTGCCCTTACTTTCATAGTCTGCCCATGCTCAAGAGAAGGGGATTTTATACAGTATGTTGCACCAGGGTTAGGCACCTGGAAACCATGCCTGAATTTCCCCTCCCATTCTTTCTGCTTATGGCCAACCAAAGGAAGGCTTTCTTTGTTTTGAATGGTTGTAACTTCCTGATTATTGTTACATGAAGAGTGTTCCATAGACCAGCAAGGAACTGTTAGTGTGTATCCCACTGTATAGACACAGTACATTTTCCACAAATTAAAACATGATTTGAATCTACTTTGCATTTTGAGCAAATATCAGTTGCCTTTAGACTCTCACTTATAAACCAAATGACCTACAAATCATTTACTTTAAAAGCAATGGAAGCCTGAGAGAGTGTCTTCTCCCCATGTGACTCTCCTTAGGCCCACTCTCTGTCAGGCTTTCACAGAGAGCACATTGGCCAAGCAATGGCCGTGACTCATCCACATGGCTGCACTGACAAAGGTTCTACAATCTGAGGTACAGGTTCTCAGGACAAATCCTGAGGGCATTTCACTGACGTCAGACCCAAAAGCTACAACTCTTGTTGCATAGGTCCTGCTTTACCTTGGTCTTAACCATCCAGTAGAAAAGTATGAAGACGAAATATAAGAAATAAAGCCATGCTGTTAAGTTGAGCTGTGGGGGACTCAGGTCAATAATTTCTGACATTGCCAGTTAAACAGAAGACCCAATGCTATTATGGGCTACTGGACTCTTTTAGAATATTTTGCTGAGTTTACACACCTATAATATTCAATAACGGAACTTAGAAAAAATGGGGTATACCGATGAATGTCCATTTTGTGTCTGTGTATTCAGAGGTTGGGATAGATATATAGTTGCATTCTCTTAATGAATAGAATGATTTGTTCTAATGGTGTTTGTAAATAGGATCACAAGTCCGCATCTTGTACAGCAATTAACCACTAAGAAGAATATATGCAGTTTGTTATTTGTTGAAACTGTCCTAATGATTTGATTTGAAACTGTCTCATTGCTATCTGTTTATCAATAAAACTTTGAAAAAAAAAGCAATGGAAACCTAAGTGCAGAAATATGAAGAGAAATATGCTGTTTTGCATGTTAGTATTTGTAAGGTTTTTTTTTAATGTAAGTTATTTCTACTATAATTCTTTACCTGGCATCAGGTAGATACATTCTGCAAGTTATTTTTGCTAAAAGAAAACATCCTAAATATGGATAAGTACTGAATTTTTTTAAAGGAAATTATATGTTTACATGTTTACTTGGAAGAACATAATTTTAGCTTGTTTTAATATCCTAGCTGATAATTCCTTAATATATACTTTAAAAATATTTATGCATTTTATAAATGCATAGTGTATAAGTAGCTGCATGTAACAAAACACATCTTAAAGTTGCAATAGAGGTCAACAATGAAAAACAGTGACCCAGAAGCACTTAAAATATTTTGAACGAATACATAGTGCTGATCATTTGTCTCTTAAATGTGACTTTTTCATTCGTGGTTGAGTAGGGTGATGAACAAACTAACATTTGCAAGAACGTTCAGTTACAGCAATTTCTTGGTGGTTTTACAGTCTTTATGCACAGCAGGAACTCTGAAATCTTTACTTTTCATGAGACTTACCTTATAAGGCCAACCTTAAAGTTATAAGAAGGCAACAAACATATAAAATAAGTAACTCATATAATTTTTATAAAGTCTTACACATAACACTTTAAAAGGCGTAGGAAAGGAAATAAAAACAGATAAAACAGTCTCTACTTCCTTGTTCCTCAGCCAGGCAGCTCAACAGCCTTTGGGTAACACTAAGTAGCTGGAGAGGTTCCCTGGTCTGCAGTGTGTGGTTTGGGGTTCAGGGAGAATGATTAAAATGCTGAACTAAAAACCGTCATCATGAAGTGTGCTGCAGTGTGTGCTAGAGGCTGTCAAAGCATGTAGGTGTCCTTATTTAGCTTCTCATAAAAAGTGAAAATATTAAAGGAAAGGATACAAGAAGTTGGACTATTTTCCTTTACTAAGTTACAGACTTTGACGGGGGTTCAGCAGGCAAGGGGAGCTGGAGGCTCACAGCAGGCCCTGAGAGAGGGTGTTTCTTGGAACTGAAAACTGGACATGCAAACAAAGGCCAGGAAGTACTTGGTCCGCGGGGGCCTGGATAGGATGGCCTCCGGCAGCCTCAAAGGGCGGCAGTCCTGCCTACTGTAAATAGAGCCACTGAGGCAGCCGTGTGCCCTCCCAGCTACTGCTTGTAGACTTTCTGCTTGAGACAGTCACAGTAAAAACAGTCTTGTAGCTTCAGCCCACACTTTTCTTAGTGTTTGGAAGGGATAAAGATGGAGGTTGGCAATGTTTGAGATTTTTAACTTCCTGAGCAAGCGAGGAGACCTGTTTATTTCTTTATATTTGGGAAATATAAGCAAGATTGAGACATTCTGAGGTGTTTTAGCTCTCTGCAACCTATGACTACTTTAGTGACAAAATGAACTCCAAAGCTGGTTTTCCGAGGGGGTTTAACTGTTGAAAGATTAAAATGTCTTTGTTGTAATACATATGACATCAAAGGCCCTCAGGGAGGACCAGGGTATGGCTAAACAGGTTCCAAGTGATTGTCTTGCTTTGCTTCCACACATTTACTTGTCTCTGGGAACATGTGAACTCAGGAAAAATGTAGTGCTTATTTCTAACACTGACTGTACCCCACTTGGACTCTGCTTGAGGAGAAGAGACCAAAACATGAAAACGCTCCAGTTCTATGTCTGAGGGCACTTACAGTCTAGTAAAAAAATTCTACCTGTGTGTTCTTACGCAATAATTAAAAGGTAGGCTTTCTGTATCCTTATGGAATCATGTGTACAAAACCAAGCTGCAAAAAACAGAGCGACACCACAATGCAATTGTTATAGCCTGTGCAATTGATTCCAATTTTGTAACTCTGAATGCTTCCACTAAAACTTTATTAACTGTTATAACCTGATGTATGCGCCACCATCTTGTTCTGTATGCGCCATTCTAAATGCTGTAACTTCCCACTGTGCCCTTTCTCTGCTTGAGAACCTGCAGTTGGGCCTTTCTCACGCTGCCCTTTTGTGCGCACCTGAATCTATTTTCAGCCCAATGCCCTGATCTCGCCCTCGTTCCCAGCTACAAACTGTACCCACCACTGCACTTGTTACTGTTCATTAGAAACAGGTAATTTTTCAACTGTAGCCCCAAGATAAACCCTTGAGGTCAGCTTTTGTGGTTTATTGGCTTAAATACCCACTCCATTTTGTAACCAGAATGGGCATTGTATTATGCATTTCTGTACATGTCCACTGTAACTTTATTAATGAGGATTGTTTGGTATAAGCTGACAACTTCAACTCCATCTTGATGGCTCGAGCCATTCATCGGACCTCTGAACACAGTTTGTTAATGTTCAAACCATTCCTTTGTTCTAAACCACAGTGTGTCAAAGGTTGAGATCTGAACTATTTTTACCCCAGAGCACTCCACACAATATGTCCTGTGATCAACACCGAACCATAAATTGTAATTATTTGTTCCTAAAAATTGTATGTAATCTATTTTCCTGAAAGTGGATGCTGACTCCTGTGCTGCATTCCCTTGCACTCAAATCATAAGACCTCCCCTTTGCGGTTTTCAGCCTTAAAAACCCTTGTCTCTCCCCTCCTGGGCGCGCATCTCAGCATCTTGCGGGGGTGTCTGCCGCTGGGTACCAGCTAAAATAAAGCGCTTCTTTAACTTTTGGACTTGCCTCATTGTCATCTGATGTTTGAGTTACAACACAATAGTGTCTGATTTGTGGAAATCTGTCTTCCCCCAGCCACGACCCAGGCGCCTCTGTATGGACTGTGTTGTGGGCTGCTGGTCAGCATTCAATTAGAAAGTCTCAGGAGGTACAAAAATATAGGAACAACTTCCCTCCTACATCTGAGGGGCACTGCGGAGGTCACCAGGTTGGGTCCACCTAGGCATCTCTTGATCATTGTTTCCCGTCCTCCACGAGGGACCGAGGAGCCACCCGAGTGTGACCATGTTCTTTCTGGTGTGATGGCAGAGAAGAAGCACACCGAGTGACACACCGTCTCTTTCACCAAGTCTGTTGGCTACGGCAAGCAGGTCACCTGGCCCAGCTAAGTCAAGAATTGGGAAAATAACAGTCTTCTACAGGAGAGAGAGAAAAGGTACAGTGCAAAGCACCCGAAGACAGAGAAGGCCAAAGATTTAGAATCTACTTTACTAGTCACCTCTTAGTGTCTCTGTTTTCTCCTGTATAAAATAGAGATATTAGTTGTACTTACCCTATACTGTGTCATGAGTAGAGTTTTTGTATAAAATGATCAGAATAATGTTAGACATGTAATAAATGTTTACTAAATTTTAGCTGTTTTACTAACACTTCTAGAAAGTCAAATATTGGGCATAAGTATATTACTTAGCATCTACAAAATTAATGTATAAAACAATTCATGTAAAACATACCTAGGCTTATTCTTAACTTTCATCTCAGGTAACATTCTCCATCTGTTCCTTGCAAGTAGCTTTTAAAATTAAATAATATTTTGGAGACATCTTTGGTGGTATTGTTATAGAGCTCTTTAGGGCCAACCAAATAGCTCAGTGGATTAAAGGGCCTGCAAGCAGGGCATGCCGAGATGGCAATTGAGACAGGGCGTGGTGGCGCATGCCTGTAATCCCAGCTCTTAGGAGGCTGTAAACAGGCAGATCATTATGAGTACGATCTAGTAGTGAACACCCTGTGGACCCTTCCCTAAAATTACATATCTATATCTATATCTATATCTATATCTATATCTATATCTATCTATCTCTATATATAGTTTTTTTTAGTAAAGACTATACAATAATTTCATATTAATGTTTACTCACAAAATAATTCTTTTTCTTTGTATTTACTGTGGGGTCTACAGGGTCTCACTACACAGATTGGACTTGTGGTGATTCTCCTATCTTCAGATTCCCAAGTGTTGGGATTATAGGCATGTGCAACCACACCAATCTCAATCACTGTCTCAGTGCGTCCCTGGGGGCAGGCTGGGGATCAAACCTCCGACCCCTGTGTCTGCCTAAGCAGGCACTTTAATCCACTGAGCTAGCTGGCTTGCCCTTCACAAAATAATTTTTATTTACCTTCAGAAACAATTTTCAGGACATGTCATTTAGTTTCCATAAAAAGTTTTATTATAAAAATATGCTCATCATCTAAATTTAAGGATTTTATTTATGTACTTCAGATAAATCAATTATTTATACATATAATTTAGAATGTTAAAGTTGCAGAAAGATATGAAGATTTAATTCTGAATTTTCTAGAAATGGTTTGTATTTGATAAGGAATTATTTTATCTCTTGGCAAAATTCCAAAGCAAAAATTCAGTCATAAAATATTACTTACAGATCACCTGCTACACATAAAACTGTTTCAAAGGGAATGAAGAACTGGGATGAGGGGAAGGAGAAGAGTAAGAAGAAAGAGAAAAAGAAACACATATGTCTACATATGTCTATACACAGGATAGCTTTTTTTTTTTTTTTTAACTGGGGATTGAACTCAAGCCCTTGCACTTGCCAGGCAAGCTATTATTCTACTGAGTTATCTTCCTGGCCTTTATACAGAGGATAGCTTGACTAATTGTACTGCTGATTTCTGCTGATCTATTGAAAGGAACAGTTAATGCTTTAGTTTTTTTTTCTCTCCTTTTTAACTTTTAATTTTTTTGACCAATCCTGCAGGCTTGTGTCTGATAATGTGAACAACTAATTTGAAAACAGCACCACGCAATATAACAATGTAACTACTATTGTGGAATTCTTAGCATTTTCTTTAGTGAAATTCTGTATTTTCTCTATTTTTTTCTTTTACCTGTTTATGTGCCTCTCTCTCTCTCTCTCTCTCTCTCTCTCTCTCTCTCTCTCTCTCTCTGTCTGTCTGGTACTGGGGATGGAACTTAGGTTCTTGTGCTTGCCAGGCAGGTGCTTATGCCACTGAGCTATCTCCCCAGCCCTATATTCTCTTTAAAAATAAAGAAAATAAAACTTGAAGAAGGCCTGGGGGATATAGATAAATAAGACATTGTTTTTGTCTTGTTTACTATCTATTAGAGAAATGTTTAAGGAAGTGGCTCCAGTGCAGTGTGGTAGGCTCTGATAATTGCCCACACAGTGTCTCAGGTATCTCACCTAAATGAATGGCAGAAAAGGAGTTAGGAACAACTGCAGAATGTAACCCATGTTGAACAGGATCACAGTGAAAGCAAGGGGGACTGCAGGCGGGCAGTGAGCAGAGAATACTAGTCTGCAGATTCTAGCAACAAACTTTTGCAATGTGTAGAGAAATAGCTTTTGGCATGGGAATAGGCCTCTGATGACCACAGACATGATGTCTTAATAATAAAACATAAAAGAAGTAGGGATAGGTGTGGTGACTCTGGAGAGACAGGAATGGCTCAGATTTAAGGATCTGTATATCAGTCTAAGAATTTGGGAGCTTTATTGGAAGCTTTGGCAGCTCCTGAAGTTTTCAGTCCAGTGCCCTTTCCTTGTGCTTCTGGTCCTTGTTACAGCCCTGGGGCAGGCAGAAAGCAAAGAGGAAGGCCAGACCAAGCAAGAAGCTGCTGGCTTCCTGTAAGAACTGAAGGCACCACCAGTAAGTGGGAAAAGGGGCGTGCATTCCATGGGATACCCATAACTCTGTATAGGACTCTCCCCTACAGGGGTTGGTTTAAGCCCTGCGATGAGGAGATGTGGTGCTGCCTTTCCCCTCCTCCACATCCTGTTTGCATTCCTCTTTACCAAGGGCAGCTACACACCCTTCCCACGGCCTTCCCCAGCTCTTGGAGTCATTCAGCAATAAGCATGTGCTGTCCTACGCCAGGGATGGATGCACAGCCAATGTGGTGTGACCTGAGTGCACAGGGATCCAGGTTGCCAGACAGAACTGGACCTGGGGAAGAGGATTTCATGTCACCAAATCTGACCCATTAGAACCTTATCCATTCAGAATTTGAAGATAACTTACTGTGAAGATGAAAATAGTAACACACACTGATGATTGTGTCAGTGATAAAATGTTACTAAAATCTGGATAGTCTAACTTAGCCTATATTTTTTAAATTCTAATTTATTTTATTTTTTGAGATAGTGTCTTGCTATGTAGTTCAGGCTGGCCTTGAACTCATTATAGAGCCTAGGCTGGCCTTGAACTCATGGTGATCCTTCTGCTTCAGCCTCCTGAGTTCTGGGATTACAGGAGTGTACCAACACCCTTGGCAGACTAATTTAACAACACTTGATACCACAGTACTACTATTATTTGAAAATTACCTCTGTTTAGATTAAATTGTTTTTCTTGTAATTCCTGAATGGGTGTTTAATGATCTGTTTTTATTTAGTTTCAACATTTTATTCCTATTCATTTTTTTCACTTTGTGTTTTTTGTTCTACTTGATGATTTTCCTTTAATGGAATAAAAATTTAGTTTTACTTTGTATTGCGAAAGAAGTGAATAAAAATAAAAGTTCTTAAAAGAACAATTTAAGCCTCAAATGCATCCCACAGTAATCTGATATTAGAGTACTTTTAAATAAATTATAGTTAATTAAGCATGCAAATACACTAACTACTTTAACTACCCAATTAGCTACCTTAAACTGAAATAATTGTCCTAAATAGCACATTTTTTTAAAGGCATTTTTCAAGGTGCTACATAAATCTTTGTCTCTGGTGTGAAAAATGTAATTACTCTTGGAATAAAGAATATGGTAGCAGTTGATTGTTCAGGAATACAAATGTTGTAGCATGAATTACTGGCCTCTCTGGGCTCCAGTACAGTCATCTGTTAAATAAAGAGCCTGACCCAGAAATTCACTAGGGTTCTCTGCTTGTCTGCAGTCCTGTGATCGCTCATTTATGAACTCTGGCCTCTAACTCCCTTGCCGAAAGGTTCCCACGTGTTCTAATTCTGACTTACCTCAGAAATTTGCCTTTTTGCCCCCTTTCTTGCCCTGCTGTGTCTTGCTAGTTTTGTGTTCCTTAAAATGGTGAAATCCTTTGGATATTCTACCTCATTATCTTAAGAAAAGCCCTCAAATTCTGACCTGTAGATAAATCTCCCAAGGACTTCATGGTCCCTAGGTTCATTTTCTCATAAATAAGCAAGTAACTCCTCTCGGGATGTCCTCTGTGGCCCCTGGTAACCAGGTGCTTCCTCTTCATTTCTGAGCCTGCGTGGTTTGGAAATTTACACCAAGGGAATGGTAGGGTGTACACTGGCCCTGAACAGTGGGACTTATATTCAATTTCCATTTTTCTAATATTTTAAACACCCAAACTGCGTGTGCTTTGGTACAGGTTAAAGTTAATTGTTATTCTTTTCCTTTCTCCAGTGATGTAAGTACAGTAGAATGTCTCTCCCCCCCCCCCCCCAGAACTGGGGATTGAAAACTCGGGCCTTTGCGCTTGCCAGGGAAGTGTTTATTCCACCGAGCCACCTCCCCGGCCCCAGTAGAATGTCTTAAATGTAATCAGTGTCTTTTGTCTAGCTTGTTATTAATTTGCATTTCAGTTTCATCTAATTTTAAAATCAATTGCTGGGCTATAATTTCTGTAGAAGAAAATATACACAACAAAGGCACAATGAGATAAGCCTCACAAATATCTACATCCACCACTTTGGTTTATAACATCTTTGAAGTTCCTTATGGAAGGGTTAGATCATATGCTATTACCAAAAGCCTTCAATGTACCATATTGGGATTCAGACAGACTTAGTGTTTCCAGTGCCTTGGCTTCTTATTGCGTCTTTCAGTCTACTCTTTCATTTTGTATTCAGTTTTCTTCCAGAAATATAATTCATGCTATTACACGTAGAAGTTGAGTTTGACAATTACTCATGCTTTTGCATGTGACAGCTTTTTCTGCCATTTTCTTCCATTGTTGGTGTTAACTTAGCTGTCGGTCTAATTATTACCCTTTTTCATGCAGTTTCTCTCTCTCTCTCTCTCTCTCTCTCTCTCTCTCTCTCTCTCTCTCTCTCTCTCT
>NW_004524715.1:708161-711088 GCF_000260255.1 Octodon degus
TTGAAACTGTACTTCCGATTTGATTTGAAACTGTCTCATTGCTATATGTTTATCAATAAAACTGTAGGAAAAAAAATAAAAAAAAATAGAGATAGCTCTTTAATGTAGTTGGGAAAACTTACAATTCTCATGGAGAAGATTGAATCCAGATTCACATCTCCTACCATGTACTAAGCTAAAATCAAAGTGAATCAAAGAGCTAAATATTAAACCAGAAACCCTTAACCTGCTGGAAGACAAGATGGTGAAAGCCTTGAAGTCATAGGCGTAGACAAAGATTTTCTGAATAGAACTTGAGTTGCACAGGAAGTAGTCCTGAGAATCTACAATGGGATCATAATACATTGAAAAGCTTCTGCTCAGCAAAAGAACAACCATCAGAATGAGAAGAAAACTGGCAGAATGGGAAAAAAATGTTGATATTGATTCCTCAGGCAGAGGACTCTTATCTAGAATATATGAAAAACTCACTAAACTAAAAGTCAATCAAAACAATTGACAGGCAAGATAAATAGATACTTTTTAGAAGAAGAAGTACAACTGACCAATAAATATGGAAGTAATGGTCATTATCACTGGCCATCAGAGAAATGCAAATTAGAAGAACAGTGAGATACCATCTGACCCCATTAAAGAATGACTATCATCAAAATATCTAAAAATAAATTCTATTGAGGATGTGGGACAACGGAACTCTACTCCACTGTTGGTGGGAGTGTAAAGTAGTACGACCGGTATGGAAATCAGTGTGGAGACTCCTTAAAAGCTAAAACTAGAACATCCATTTGATGCATCTTCCCCTTGTAGCTATCTTCCTGAAAGAGCTAAAACCATAATATTAGAGAAGCACAGGCATACCGAAGTTTATAATAGTACAGTCCTTAATAGCTAATTCTTGGAAGCAGGCCGTATGACCTGCATGTGCAAACATCGTGCCGTCTTTTTATTGTGAGAATCTGAAAGAGAAAATAAAATCTGAAGGGTACAATAGATACTGGGAAAAGGGAATGAACCAGTTCAAAAGGAAGGAATTATTGAGTTGAGCAGAAGCAAAGGAGCAGGGGCAGAGGAAAGAGATTTATCTGTGTATGCAAGCAGGATGGTTTGTACAACTGCACTGTGCATTTCTGCTGCTCTATGGGAAGGAGCAGTGAATGCTTAACTTGTTTTGCCTCCTTTTATTCAATTCTTTGTCCTTTTTATCTTCTTAATTTCTTATATGTTGCTTTCTTTTCCTCTTTCTTCTTCCTATTTTGCATACATACATCTGGTAATGAATAACTAATTTGAAGACAACACTGTGCAATACAGCAAATACTGTGAAATTCATATTATTTTGCATAGTGAAATTCTGTATCATTTGTAATTTTTTTGATTTAATACTATTTTATACTCTGAAATATTTTTTTAAAAATCAACAGATGAATAGATTAAAAATGTAATGTTTATACACAGTGGAGTACTACTCTGCTGAAGAAAGAAATTTGAGTCATTTCTAGGTAAATAGATTCACCTTGATACAATAATATGAAATGAAATAAATCAGGTGCACAGGCACAGGTATCCTATTGCTTATCTTATGTGACAAATCCAGAGCAAAAATAAAGAGCAAAATAAAAAATAGATAATAGGAAATGGGAGCTAGATTGTTCTCAAAGGGGAAAGGGATCAAGAGGTGCAGGGAGGAAAGGGAAAAGGGAAGAAAAGACAGGGAGCTGAGATGTGTCATATACGTACACCAACTCCACACATGGAAAGCAAATGTTCTGTTCTGCCAACATCTTCACGGAGAAGAAAGAGGATCAAGGAAAGATTGATTTTCAGAGAAAGTGGTAGCTGGGCAGGTTCAGATGGCTGGCTAGATTCATACTGTGGTGGAACCAAGACTGAGTCCCAGAGCTAGAGGACAGAATGTAAGAGCCATTCACACAGAGAGAATAGAGATATCTATGCAAGTTTTGTAAAAGTAATACAAGGAATTAGTCTTTATCTTGCTGAGCTAGTGTTCCCACAGCGTATCTAAGTGGACATGCTTTTTATGTCCAACAGTTACAAAAGTCTGAAGTTGAACAGCGTTCTGGGCTACAGGAAACAGTTGTGGGAGTTTCCAAGATATTCTCTCTGGTCCACACAATCTATAGAGGAGTTTTGAGAAACAAATAACATGATATTCAGAAAAATGTATTGCCTTTCTCTTTGGCAACTATATTCTGTTGGGATAAGTGCTTTCAAGAAATCTTGGTTATTGTCTTATGAGATCAACACTTAAAGCTGTCAAGCTGCATCTCCTGATAGCTGGCAAACAAATGCAGTTTTGCCTCCAGAAGTGATTTCTTCTCTGAGGTACCCACCCATGTGCTTGGGGAGAAGCTTTGAGAACAAGTTGAGGAGTGCCTGCCCTTCTTTGAGACTAGAGAGAGTCCATGAAAGAATCTAGATGTCATGAAGGAGGCGATGGTTCAGGCAGAGGAAGGTGCTGCTGAAATCACTGAGAAGTTGGAGACACAGGAGAAGAAGCACTTGAAGAATGAAAAGAAGAGGCTGGCTTCACTGGCCACTCTGGAATCCTCAGAAAACAGTAGTACTCCAGGGGAATATGAGGAGACACAGGAGAAACCCAAAAATAAAAAAGAAAGCAAAAACTCCAGGAAGCTCCTCAGGAGAACAGAATCGACAGTCCATTTGTCTCAACTTCCAAACCCAAGAAAAAGAAATCTTTTTCCAAGGAAGAGTTGATTATTAGTGATGTGGCAGAGACTGTGGGTAGCAGCCCAAGCCCACAGAAGAGGAAGAGGAAGAGGAAGAGGAAGAGGAAGAGGAAGAGGCCCAAGCCCACAGAAAAGGAAGAGGAAGAGGAGGAGGAGGAAGAGGAAGGGGAGGAGGAGGAGGAAGAGGAGGAGGAGGAGGAAGAGGAGCAGGAGGAGGAG
>NW_004524715.1:711188-711758 GCF_000260255.1 Octodon degus
GAAGAAGAAGAAGAAGAAGAAGAAGAAGAAGAAGAAGAAGAAGAAGAAGAAGAAGAAGGTGGTCTTTACCTAAGGAGGGAGCAGCTAGTGAACCAGAAGAGGCAGCCAGAAGTGTTCCCAAGAAAAAGAGAAAATTTTCTTACAAGAAAGAGCCAATAAGTAGTGGGCTTGAGGAGGCTGTTGCCAGAAAGGGCAGTACCAAGAAAAAAAGAAAAAGCTTCAAAAAACACCCCAGGAAGATTAGAATGGACATTCCTTGGGGGCAGTGCCCAAGGTGGTATTTCCCATCCCATGTCCTACATCCCAGTCAATAAAACAAATCCATAAAATAAATATGTAAATAAAATAAAATAAAGTTGTCAGGTAATTTGGATAATGTCGTCTACTTGTAGGTGCTGGGGAAAAGATGCAAACCTGGGTCTCTCTGACTTAAAAGTCAGTTCTGTGGAATGCCATGTTACCAGATTTGGGTTTATGTCTCTGAGTAGTATGAATGATTTCCATTGGTCATCATCTTGTCATCTACATTTGATAGAATTGATTCTTCAAAGAAAAAAAAAAAAAAAAAAA
>NW_004524715.1:711858-717780 GCF_000260255.1 Octodon degus
CTCTCTCTCTCTCTGTATTTTAGGGAAGGGTCTACAGAGTATTCAGGGTCTCACTACTAGATCAGACTTGTAGTGATCTGCCTGTTTATAGTCTCCCAAGAGCTGGGATTACAGGCGGGTGCCACCATGCCCAGTCTCAATTGTCATCCCTGGGGATCCAACCCCCCTCCTTGCACAGACACTTTAATCCACTGAGCTATTTGGCTGGCCCTTATTTTTTCTCTTTAGTGCATTCAGATTTCCTGCAGTTTCATGAGAATCATGTTGTGCATTTATTGTAATTTCATCCTACTTGGGATCTACTCAGTTACCTGCATTGGAGAGCTGTTTCTATCACCTCTGGAAGATTCTTGGTTAGTGTGGCTCTCATTTCTGTCCCCCATTTTCTCTGTTTTTCCGCCACTGTGCATCTCCTGTTTGGCTGGGCATTTGACATAATTTTATCATTTATGTCTTTTTGTCTTTATTTAAAAATTTAATCTTTTTCTCTGTGATGTGTTCTAGGTAATATCCCAGTCAGATATTGATGTTTATTGATTTCTTTAATTGTAACTGACATGGTCTTTAACCTGCTCATGGAGATTTTAACTGGTGATACCTATAATTCTCCCTGCAAAACATCTGTGTTTTATAATTGAAAATTTTTATTGGTATATTTTCACAGGCTGCAGTTTACAGTCTTGTGGGGAATTGGCACATGCAAAGAACACATCTGAATTCCTTTTTCATCCCCATCATCTCTTGATCCCCTTCCTGTTGGAGAAAGTTCTGTCTCCTGCCTTCCTGTTATCCATATTTTAGTCTTCTGTTTATCTCTATTTTGGGTGTTTCCTATGAGTGAGACCATATGCGATTTAAGATGGTGTGTCTGATTGATTTCCCTTAACATTATGGTCTTCCTTTTGCTTATTCTATGCTTATATATTGTCTGGCTTCTGTATTAATTTGCCAGCAGTGCCATAACGAAGGACTACAGATTAGACGGCTTAAGCCCCCAACACTTACTGTCTTGGAGTTCTGGAGCCCAAAGTGTGTGATCAAAGCATCAGAAGGGTTTGTTTTTAGGCTGCAGAGCAACCGTTTCATGCCTCCACTCAACGCTTTGTGGTTTTTCTGGGATCTTTGGAGTTCCTTTTTTTGTAGACGCATCAAGGAATAGAGGGATTGCAACCCCAGAGTTAGGAGCTCCCTGTGTGTTCGTCCTTTTATTCAAAGAACAGAGCCATATGGGAGGATTAGAAGCCCACCCTTTCCTGGGTGGCTTGCATCCTCACTAGCTCTACCTGCAATGGCCCTACCTGCAAGTAAGGTCACATTCTCAGGTCACATTCAATGCATAAATTTTGTAGGACAATCCAATCGAATGCATAATAGCCTCCTTTAAATTCTTCTTCTTCTTCTTCTTCTTCTTCTTCTTCTTCTTCTTCTTCTTCTTCTTCTTCTTCTTCTTCTTCTTCTTCTTCTTTTTTTCTATTTTAGGGAAGAGTCTACAGGGTATTCAGGGTCTCACTACTAGACCAGACTCAGTGATTTTCCTGTTTACAGCCTCCCAAGTGCTGGGGTTACAGGCACACGTCACCACACCCAGGCTCAATTGCCATCTCAGCAAACCCTGGGAGCAGGGCCAGTGCAGCAGGCCTGGGGCTCAAACCCCTGGCCCTTGTGCATGCTTGCAGGCACTCTAATCTGCTGAGCTATTTGGCCGACCCTCTAAATTATACTTCCAAAGGTTGCAATGGTGGTGTTAATTGTCTAGTGTTTATGTCTCATGAATGCTTTTTTACAGGTGACTTCTGATTTTCAAAAGTGTCAAGCATGATATCTGTAAATTCTATTTTACCTTACAACTCAGTGTGCCCTTAGATAAGGGACGCTCTTCAGTATGCTTTTCTCATTTGCTAGAAATATCAATCTCAGTTTCATCAGAGCTGAAAATAAAAATCCGGGAAGCTGAACATGTCTTAGCTAAGGCACACTATTACTTAGAAATCTTGCCTTAGTACTTCCTGTTTGGTGACCTTTGACCCTCTCTCTTTACCCTGATGACCCTGGCACCCCAGCTCTGTCATCACAACAAAGCAACCCTCAGGCCTTTTAGTTTGAGGCCACTTCCACTTACCCTCTAGCTCTAGGCACCTTTAATGTTTTCTGATTCCCCTAAACAAAAGTAGTATCTGGCTTGGACTGTAGTATTGAATAAACTGCAACACTGTACATGATTTTTATAGAAAAAAAGGTCTCTCCACTTGCTCTTTTCTCAAGGTTCACTAAATGCCAAGTGGCTTTGTAATATGACATTATCTGATTCTTAATGAGGTCCTCTAGGCCTTTAATATTAAATGACCGTATGCTATTTTAAGGCATAATTTTGGTGTTTCTTCAAGTGAATGTTGCTACCAGGGATGGTGTAGGTGACTTCTTAATTACAGATTCACTTAATTGTCCTTTGGGAAATCTCTGTTGCTGGAACCATAGAGGTGGTTTCTACTATGAGGATAAGTGGTAGAAGGATTTTACTAGAAGAATTTTCTAGTGACACAGATGACTGAGAGATTTATTAGAGCTCATGTCTTAGTCTCCATTCTCCATGCAAAAATAATATGTATAAGAAATACTATGTAACTCTTGTAAGATATTCAAATTCCTGATGGTCTTTCAGATATATTTCATCCTTAAGACTCGAGTTCTTGGCGGTTGGATCCCTGGGCCTGCTGTGTGGGGCCCCACCCCCAGGGCACGCTGAAATGCAATTGAGACTGAGTGTGCTGGTGCGCATCTGTAATCCCAGTTCTTGGGAGGCTGTAAACAGACAGATCACTATGAGTCTGATCTAGTAGTGAGACTCTGAACACCCTGTAGAACCTTTCCTAAAATAAAAAAAAAAAGACTCCAAGTTCTTAGATTCCACATAACAATGAATTACAATTAGAATTAGAGTGTAATAATAATATTGAGATATTACACAATCTTACTTATTTATTTCCAGCTTCACCTTCAAAAGACTAGATTTTAGTGGGTTTTGGTATGAGCCTAAACATAATTTTTCTCTGTGAACATACAGAAAGGGGCAGAAGAGAGAGAAGAAATAGAAGCCTGTATCTACCAAATGTGAAATCTCATATTTTACAGTGGATGAGTTAGAGATGAAAGAATGCCTCGCAAGTTTTCTTGTTTTTGTTTTTCACTGTTCAGAGGTGTGTGCATGTGTGTACATGTATATTCCTCACGCTCGGGCTATAACTCCTCTGTTTGGAAAGCACTGTAATTTCCATTCCTGTTGGATATGAAAAGAATCATACCATGCATGCTGTATGTTGAAATGTACCATACCAAGGAAAGCCTGTGTCTGTAGACCTTCCTCCCAAATGAGCTGTTTGGTAGACTCTACTCTCAATTTTTATTTTTTTATTTATTTTTCTATTTTTAGGGAAGGGTCTACAGGGTGTTCAGGTCTCACTACTAGATCAGACTCATAGTGATCCACCTGTTTACAGCCTCCCAAGATCTGGGATTACAGGCGCTCGCCACCACACCCAGTCTCGATTGCCATCTCAACACGACTCCAGGGAGGGGCCGGTACAGCAGGCCCAGGGATCAAACCTCCATCCCCTGCATCTGCTTAAGCAGGTCCTTTTAATCCACTATTTGCCTGGCCCTCATATTTTTGTTCTTGGTTGGAAAGGAAGATTTTTCCATCCAAAAGAAACACCAATTTTTTCACTTCCTTATAATGTTTGCTGTTCCTTACAAGCCTACCACATACACCGAGCTACCGTTTTGGATGAGCTAATTTCCATTAACTTGTGAAGCAAAAATTTAGGGAATAATTTATTCTTATGCTGCAGCATGAAGAATAAAATAGAATTGCCTTAGTAAGAAATGGCATATGTATGAATGCATATTGTTCAGATTTCAGCATGTTACCATTTTTTAAAAAACAAACATACACATTAAATGTCATGAACTATCCCAATAAACTATGATTAAGAAGGTTTTTAGGATCTTACTAAAGATTTTTATTTTTAATCTTTTATTTATTTATTTGGTACAGGAACTCGCTGGGTAGCACTGACTTGTAGTGATCTTCCTGTCTCAGCCTCCAGAAATGGGATTATAGGCATTTAGGTGGCCAACTTTGTGTGCCAGGGGTTCTGGGGCCTGCACAGCATGTGGTTCCAAGGATTGAACCCAGGTCCTTACGCTTTCCAGGCAGGTGCTTAGGCCACCGAGCTATCTCCCCAGCCCCTAAAGATTTCCTTCATACTCAGTGTTAACAATATTAGTGAAGAAAATAAAAAGACAAATTCATAAATATACACTGCAGATGAGGCTCCTCATAACTGCTCTTGATGTTCGTGAATAGAGACCTTCTATGTGGTGTGAAAATATTCATCCTGATTATAGTATTTTAAAACTTTGAGCATCTAGCAGAATCTTGAGGGAGTTGCTCACCACTAGGGTCTGTATTACATTAAGAATTCATTGCTTCAATAGATATCTTCCTATTTCATTATCAGTTATTTGCCTTTTGGCCTTTCCTAAATTAAGAAGCTTTATCCAGATGTAGGAGGAAGGAGATCTTTCTCATCAAAATAGTTCATTACTCTTAGCTCATTTTGCACTGCAGTCTCCATTCATTCCACAAAATTACCTTTCATTTTCAAATAGAATAAGTAATATTTTACAAGATATATATTTCTCTGTTCTTTTGTGGTGGCAATTTTCCCATGTAAGCTTTATGATGGGACTATTTTATGAAATATCAATAGTATTTTAGTTTGTTTTCTTTCTGGTCTGACATTGTATTTTAAAAAGACCCAAATTGATTACATTGCAACAAACTATATTACAACAGTAGAACATTCTAGCTCACATAGTTCAGTTCGTGAGTTGTATCAAAACTGTTCTAGAAGTTGTGAAATATATAAATCTCAGTTCGTTCATCTTGAAATGAATAAGGCATTTTTATACCTCTTTCTTTTCACATTTATGCATCAATTCAACATGAATGGCCAAAGAGAAGACAAAGAAAATATACAACCCTTATATCTGCCTCTAACAGTGAATGATTTAGTCAGAGAGAAAGAATACTAAACCTTAACACAATTTTGTACTATCTAAAATGCATAAGAGGATACTGATGCCCAAGTCCAATCGAGAACTGATTGGGCCAACAATGTCTTCATTATGGGGAAAGCCCTAAGTTGAATTTGGAAAGGCAAAGACAACCAGTGAGGAGTGATACAGGAGTACCACAAGTTGAGGGATAGTTAGGTATGAAATTACAAAGGCATGAAACAGAATGACATATTTGGAGAAATCTAACTAAGTTCATAGAGTTTTGACAAAGAATGTGGGTGTAAATAAAAGTGATGGGAAAGTACTGGGGCTAACAGGATATAGATTATGAGGGGGTTAGTGCATATTTTAGGAAGATTTCTCTCAAAGTGGCATGGAGAATTTAAGAATTAGAAGAAACTATTGGAAGTCAATTGAGAAATAGTGAAGAACTCAACTAAACATTAGAGTGTCAGGAAGCTGATGTTTTTGACAGTATATATGTAGTTTTTATTTTTCCTTTTAGCTTATTATTATGACTGTGCAGTCCATAACATTTACATTCCTTGTGGGAAATTGGAACAGGCACATGACACATCTTAATCCCCCTTTTCATCCTTTTTCCCTGTCCTTCAGGTCAGTGGAACAGGATGGAGAATGTAGAAACAATACTAAGTATGTAATTCAACTATTTTATCTTTGACAAAGGGCCATAAAATGCACTCTCAAATAGAGATAGCTCTTCGGACCCTCTCCCAGCCCCTTGGGCCGCCCCCCACCACTCTGCAGTGCCTCCCCCACCCCGCCCGCCGAGTAGGATTTTCTGCCGAGTTCCGGGAGCCCCCAGACCCAGTCCTAGCCCAG
>NW_004524715.1:724552-741094 GCF_000260255.1 Octodon degus
AAAAAAAAAAAAAAAAAAAAAAAAAAAAAAAAACTAGGGCTGCGGAGATAGCGCAGCAGGCTAAGCACCTATCTAGACAAGCACAAAGATCTGGTTCAATCCCCAGCACCACATGCTGTAACGGCCCTGCCCCAGGCACACCAAGATGGCCACGGAGAGGACCTGGTGGTGCCTGTAATCCCAGCTCTGGAGAAGCTGAAACAAGAGGATCACTATAAGTCCAAACAGCATAGTGAGACCCTGTACCAAATACATAAAAATAAATAAGTGACTATTAAGATACCTTGTTAAGTAACTATCAGGCCAACTTCCATGAAAACTTACGTGTTTCTTCATTTTCTTTAGATAAAAGAACAGGTAAGTTCTCTGTGGAGAAGCAATTAAAAACTACATCTGAAACCTACAAATCTAAATAGACTGAATCTGATTTTTATAGAATAAAGAAGGTGACATTTATATATTTATAGCATTCTATAGGTTATAAGCATTCTAACACATATTCCTTCACAGCAGACCTGTGAATCAGGTCTTCCCATTTTATGGTTTAAGAGACCAAGTCACTTATGCACATCAAATGTTTTGACAATACTTTCTTACTCCTTTTATATATTAAAATAGCCAAGACATTGAAAAATATAATGTTCTTATACTGATAAGTTAGAAATATGTTTGAAGGAAATAATACCCAGTCAAACTGTTGTGTAAGATTTAATTTCTTAAAATCTCTCAGGTGATCAATTGTTCTTTTCCTTATAAGAATGATGATTTTCCCTTCACACAGACTGAAAACTTAATTAAACTTTAGTTGCTGTTTAGCCAAGCTACAACACAGTTTCATTGATTGAAAATGATGAATCATATTCATAAATTTAACAACATTAGGAAATGAAAATATATCATGTAATACTTCAGGAAAAAGTCAGTTTTATGGGAAGAAAGCAAAACCGTAAAGAAGGTCACAAAAAAGAAAAACTTAGGTGCCATATTTATCAGTTTTATCATTTTGTTTATTTGTTACCAAGTCAAGTCACTGGCATCCTAACAACCCATTTCCCAGAGGACATTAGGGACAGGAGAGCTTGGCGAAATGGCCCATCCATCCATGTAAGCAGCTGTAGTTTGAGAATTGGGTAACATTTTTCCCATTCAATCTGGGTTTGCCACAACAGGTTTATGTAAAATGCAACCAGGGTTGTGTGTATGTTCTTGTCACCGCAAGAACCAAGTCATCAAAAGATTTTACATAGCACTATCCTTTAATCCATGTTTATATTTAGGCAAGGCACTGTTCTGGTAAAAGATGCCCTGTTCTGTTTGGAAAAACATTTTAACATTATGCAAGAGACAGATGAAAGTGATATTTTTAATATACTTTGCATACTTAATTCAGAATTATTTATAGTGATTATAAATTATGTTACATGAAAAAAGATATAACTGGGCCGTATTCGGTAGAAATCAGCAGGCGCTCTGGATTGCAGAGACTGAGGAGTGAAAGAAAAATTCATGGTGTCTTATTGTCATTAAAGTGAGAATAACCTAAATGATATGCACTTTAAACATGGTTTCCCTTTGATTTAGTAATTGCAGTGGAAAGGGGCATGACATGAAATGGTAGATTCAGAGTTCAAGGTTATTAACATGAAGAGACATCAGGGCTTTGGGATAAAAGTGTCAGACTTCTATGACTGGAATGACTGTATTCATTGAGGTGGGATTTCATTGGGATGAAAGAAATACTGAAAAATACTAGAATTAGAATTGAGATTTTGACAAGATCAGAGGATTGCTTTGTGAAGAAAGGCAAATGTAAAGTCAGGAGCAAGCCCCATTGTCCTTGGCTTTAGCGTCTGAGGGTCTGTAGGACTTAATTCAATGAGACAGAACTTATATTCCATGTTTAGGGTTCACTTTTCAGGGTCTGTGGTACAAGAATGATAAGGGGTCCCTAAAGGTCAGGTTGGGTCTGTGTCCACAGGGCATCTGCCTTCTGGATAAAGAATACCTGAAGCACAGAAAAAGAAAAGATATTACAAAGCATAAAATGAAAAATTTCTTAAGAGTTATAGACAGTAGAAGAGTTAGTGAATTTATATATCATGGAGAATCAAAAAGGCCTTTGCAGGGAGAGTGCTTCTTGGAATAGTTCTGAAAAAAATCAGGACCCAGGAAGGAGTGGGATGGACTGGTAGAGCAGAAACACTGAGCTAGAGTTTGATAGGATTGCACTGTACAGTGTTTGGAGGGAGATAGTGCCGGGGCAGGCTAGGAAGGTCTACTGGGGCTTCACTGATGGGGTGATGAAGCGCCTAGTGAGGAAAGTGGTTGGAGAAACTCTTGGTGGCTTTTCACAGGAAGATGCCATGGTGCCTGTTCCGGCATCTGATAAATCTTGATGGAAATCCAGTCTGCTCTTTGCGATGCAAAGAGCATCGTATTCAAGGAAAGAATATGATTAAATTTCCTGGAATGTTTTCTCCCTCTCTACAGTAAAAGTGAAGATTTTTAGTACCTACCTCTAGGAGTTATGAGAATCTGATAAGGTAATGATGTTGCTGATTGCACAAAGTAGAAGATCGTTAAGTGCTTATGATTGACATTGTTACTGGTGCTGTAATTAAGAATGATTTATCTAACAGTACATGCTGTAGATGCAGTGCAGATCAAGAAATACCGATGGTAGAAAGATCAGCGAGGAAACAAAGCAGAGAAAAACAATGAGGACATGGAATTTCCAGGACTTAGTGAACAGCCTTTCAGGGGACATTGTGGAAAAAAGAGTCCAGGGTGAACAGAAAGCCATGCTATTTTTTTTTTTTTTTTTATGGAGAAAATAGGTCAGATTTATGAAATGCTGAGTTTGCAGTTTGAATAAATAATTTTGATGTATTCAACAGGAGGCCGGAATGTAGGTGGGAGACTTAGGAGAGATTTTTAATTCATGGTTGTGAGCTGAGAAACTGTCTGGTTAGGTGTTACTTAGTGACCTCCTGGGTAACTACCCCAGCGGGCCCAGAAGACAGTCAATCCTGAGGATCACCCACACGTGGGGTCCTGAGGAGGGAGGCTCCAGGGAGAACATGACAGGATCATCCAACAAGCACAATCTTAAGGGAATCATAGGGTTTGGAGAAGAAATAGTCAGGAGCAGAAGATAAATGCAAAAGGGAGAAACTATTTCATGGAATGTCCCTTTAATTTGGTGAAAAGGAAGCCTTAGCATAGAAGTTTGAAGAACTATGGGGATAGGATGTAAGACTGAGAAAATCAGGTGTGATTAAAAAAGGACACTATTCAGCACACAGTCAGAAGCAGAAATTAGGAGGGATGATTTTAAATTGTGTGAGGAGGGGAGAGTGGTGCTGTGCGATTTGTGTGTGTGTAGGCAGAGAAAGAGAAATTGGAGGTGGTGAGATTGAAGAAAAGAGAAGAAAACCGTTTCCTGGGTAGGGACTCAGAATGGAAATCAGACCTTATTGAGGTTACTGAGGTGGTGCAGTTGGTCTCAGAATCACCTCTCAGATCTTTGAGAACAATCTTGGTGAGGGGTTCATGCCTGTTTAAAGAACTTCCTCCTACTGTGGTCAAGTGAGTGATCTGTGGTTGTAGTGGATGGTCTGGAAGGTGGGACAGTTGACGGGGCCTGCAGTCATAGCCATAATGAGACCAGCTCCAGACAGGTCCTGGGAGGCCCTTGAGCCCCACTGCTTACTAGCTGTGAGACGTGAAGCAGCTTTCTTAACCTTTGAAGCCTTCAGGGTTTTTTTTTTTTTATCCATAGAAGAAAAACAATTCCAGGAGCCCCTTCTATATGTACAAGTTTGTGTGAGTTGCTACTGAGATAATTATAGACTTTATTTTAACTAATGTTATAGTTTTGCTATTAATACACCATCATATTCTCCCCTGGCCATTAAGTCACTCCATCATCCACTGAATGAATAATTCACTAAGTGCTTCCAATTGAGGTGAAAAAAATCACTGTGTGTTCCTGAAGATAATTATCAATTGTCTTTCTTACTGTAATCAGGAATTAATTCAAAGTATTGACTCAGCATTTTCTGTGATAATATTATGTAATGAAATATAGCAAGATTAATTTGAAGTAAAAGACCCCAGAACCCTCTACTCTCATTAATGAGGTGTCATCTATAATGTCATGCTCTATCAATTTAATTTGTGTGTGTGTACTGACAGTGATCTTTTCAGGGTCCAGGTATTCTGCGTGTGATAGATAGAAAGAGGTTTTCCTGTCCCAGAGTCTCTTTTTCTGAAGGTTCCAGAAGGTCTTTTAGACAGCCAGTGAGTTAATGTTCAGATAGAGTAGAAACAAGTACTTTTTTTCTAATTCTTTTTTCAACTTAAATTTGTAAAAAGGCACCAAAAGCCTATTTTTAATGTCCATATCATTAAATGCCCAACCTGCCTACTCCACCAAATTGAACTTAGAAAAGCAGCATCACCAAGCAAAATTCCCCAAAAGCAAAGTGGGTCATAATTTTATAGAAGGGTCTGAATTAGGGACAATCTAAAAATAATAGATTCCTGAGAATGAAGGCGTCTGACACTCTCCAGAAAGCGTTGCCAATAACCTGCACTGGACTAAAGAAAATAGGGTTTATTTCCTGACACCTCTAAGATCTCTGTTGTTTCCTGATCTTTGACTCATTTCAGGAGCTGGCTTGGGAACCTTTCCAACAAACCTTTCTAACAGGGACAGATTTTGAGAAAGTGGACTTTGGATGAATTAAACAGGGTTTTCATGAGTTTTAAAGACATTTGAATGTTACAAAGTTGCGTTTTTTCTTCTCTCTCTTTTTTTTTGTTTTGTTTCTAGTGTGCCAAACACACTAGAAATACATCATCTTCACAATGTTGCCCTGAAACAGACCAATATCTGTTTTACAAATTGAGAAGTTTGAATGCTTGTCCATTTGCAGCAACTAGCAGAGCTTGGATTAAAGCTCCAATCTGTTTAACTCCTACATTTCCACCCCTCTGAAACTGGGCAAAGGAGGAGAAGGAGAGGGATTGGCTGATACTGACATCACTGTATTTTGTGGGGCAGCCTGTAAACCTTGTGCCTCCTGGTGAGAGTGCGAGGCTCATTTCCAGCAAATGCCCCTTTGTTCCAAGGGGCAAGCATGGGCATATGCTGATTCAGCTCATTGTCTGTCCTGCCTGCACCTCAGGGGAGTGAAGTGAAGGGCCCAGTGTTTCCAGAGCAACAGCCTGGCCTTGACTTAGTGAAACCTGTGGCTCTAAGGTAATTGTTTTCTTCCTCCCTCCTTCCCTTCCTCTCCCTTCTCTTTCCTTCTTCCCATCCATAAAATATCCCTTATCTTGACTGTTCCTGCTTTCCCAGGAGTCTCTTGGAGTTGGACATGCCCTCAGAGGTTCAATCCTTGTGTCTTGCCTCAGAGTGCAAGATGCTGAGCTCTGTGCTGTTAGGCCCGGGCAGTCTGGTGGTGGGGGCTGCTCTGGTAGCTCCTCCTGCTCTGATCTTATCTTCCCACTGAGGTGGTGCAGGCAGCAAGGACCCAGCACTAGCTGCAATGGCTACACACATTGGGGTGGGCTCAGGGATCCACTTTGGGAAGATTCCAGCAAGAGCACAGTGAAGTCCAAGGTGAGGGTCTGAGATATTAGTTTACCAAAAGACTCAGGCATAAGGAGCAAGACAGGGACCTGGTACCAGTTCTAGAATATAAGTGCGCCCAAGGGTTTTTTGTTAGTTCGCTTGTTTTCAGTATTGTGGATCAAACTTAGGACCTCGTGCTTGCCAGGCAAGCACTTATGCCACTGAGCTATCTCCCTGGCCCAGCCCAAGGTTTTTGGAAGACATCTTGTTCAAGATCTCAAGCTGGACTGGACTCTGGGGAGACAGCTCAGCAGTCTAAGCACCTGTCTGGTGAGCACAAGGACCAGGGTTCCACCCTCAGTACCGCATGTCATATGGGCTGCAAACACAGTGCCAGCCACCAAAACTGGATGCGATGGTGCATGCCTGTAATTCTCAGTGCTGGGGAGGCTGAGACTGGAGGATCACTATGAGCCCGAGCTGCATAACAAGACTCTGTACCAAATAAATAAAAGATTAAAAGGGGGAGGTGTTACCATGTATAGGAGCCTTATAACTTCAAAAGTTGTAAACAGCATAAGTCATAAATATAAAGTAGATTAATAATATCAACAAGAATGAAAATGGGAAAAGGGAGTTAGAGTGGGAAGGGAGGTAGGAGAGAACCAGAGAGGGCTTATAGAAACTACACTGTATTATGCACATATATCCATTCTCCAGGATGAGTATAAACTGCATGTATGGCAAATGCGTACAAATAAAAAGTTTTGCAGCCCAAGGCAGGGAGCTCCGGGCGAATGTGGCTCGATGCTGAGTGTAGGATTTGTTCCTCGAGTTTGTAGATAGGGGTTTTCAGTGAGACTGGGCAAGTAGTTGGTGGGTTTAGTGTCCAGTTTGTCTCTATCATCTTGAGTCTTAGAGCCCGGGAGGACCTTCTTTGTGGTCTACTGAGCAAAGTTTTGAGTCCAGGCAGGACATTCAGATCTTACCCGGGTTAGGTAATTCTCACTTGGGGAGTTGATGTCTTCCTGTATATATAGCAGAAGGTGCCCAGTGGCACATCCGTTAGAGCACAGTTGAGAAGATTCAACAGTGAAGTACACATATGGTGCTTAGAAACAGACTCAGTGCTATGAGTTAATTTACTAATATTATTTATTGGTGTCATTTATTATGGTCAACTGTTGTTATTCAGATCAGCTGTTTAACAAGAATGGTGAAAAGCTTACCCAGGCCTCATTTCTTTATCTTGCTGCGAGAGCGTGTCACTCTTCCCTAATAATTCCAGGCACAAGTTCAGAATTATTCCTCTAAATAGAACTCTAGGTAGTCCTTATCAGTTAACTTGGGGTAGAAATCTATTTGTTATCTCAGTTCCAATTTAACATATGAATTTCCTTCAAAGACCCCTAAGAGATAAATCTTTTCATAAACTTTTCCCTGTCAATGAACATATTGCCTCAAAAAAATGCATCTATTTTATTATTAGTTACCTCTATAATTATTATATAGTTTTGGTGGAGAACCAATATTAACTTATCGAAAAAAAAACTTAATAAAAAAATCTGCAGTTTTCTTTAAAATGCACAAACAATATTTTCTTTTACTACCATGCCATCTGTACAAATATATATTAGTTACACTCTTCAATTCATGCTAATATTCAAAGAACTTGTCAGATATTTCCTTGTAGGTATAGTTTGCATCTGGCAGTTGGCCTTCAATAAAAAGTTCAGTGTTCTTCTTGTCGGTATGACTTTGACATTTATTCTTGGCAAGATAAATACTGTTCTAATGCTTTATTTTGTTACAATATTACAAAAGCATACAACAGTACAGCAGCAGACAAAGAGATGACCTGGATTCCACATAACATATTTTTAAGTCCGTGTCTCTCTTGTGGCTTTCACGTGAATTTCTCACTTAACCATTAGGTTCAATGAGAGAGAAAGAGAGACACATTAAACATCACAACTTCAGTAGCGATAGAGAACTCTGAATATTTCAGTGATAATTTCAAAAGTGAGCATCTTTATTCCAGATTACCATGTTTGTTTAGATAAAATTATTAATGTATCAGAAGAATGAAAGAAAAAAATCTCACTATTGTTCATGGTGTTTTTTTTTTTTTTCTTTGCAAGACTGACATTGTGATAGCAATAATTTGGGACTACTTCAGAGACTATCTTTTGCAAACTAGCAGGATATGAAATGGTCAGTAATAATAATCATTTATTAAACATTTATCTGCCAAACTATTAGGTACCTCTGATTATTTCATGACCTCTAAAAGGTGAATTACATAATATTGATTTTACAATAAAGGAAACTAAGGCTGAGTGCTTGAGCCACTCTGTCAGCACCTCTCTATTAAGTAGTGGAACTGGAATTTAAATACAGAGTTGTCTGCTGTGGCTAATTCTGCTCATCTTCCTCTGCAGTGCCACAACTCCTACCCACCCTTGAAGCGCTGTGTGTGGAAAGTGCAGACCTGAAAGAGCAAAAGGTCTACAAGTTTCCTTAGATTCATTCAGTATTGCGTATCTGATTATGTACATCAGGGGCACAGGAACAAACGCTTAAAAGGAAGAAAATATAATATCCCTTGAAAACTATGGAATTGGTACCAAAATTGTGCATGTACAGATACCAAAATTCATGGATGCTTAAGCCTACAGCATAACATGGTGTAGGATTCGTATATAACGAAAGCACATCCTCTTATATAACTTAAGACCTCTCTAGGTTACTTATAATTCTCAAAACAAGATTAGTCCAAATAAATTGTTGATATACCGTATTATTTAGCAAAAGGTGACAAAAGAAAAAGGCTGTACATAATCTGTATGAACATAGTCTTCTCCTCCTGAGCATTGTTTTCTCCTGTGGTTGTTTGAATCTGTGTTGGTTGAACCAGTATTCTGAAATGGAAGAAATGTGTACAAAATCAGTGAAGTCCTGAGATCATTATTTTCCAAAAGTATAAGATATGAGATGGAGAGTCATAAGGAAGCTTCAATTCCACATACCTCAAGAGAGTTGTTATTCTTCCTCCATTCATTTTACTGCTAGCTGTCTGTGGTTTTATTATGACTTTAATTGGGTAGAGTCTTTAATTATGGCTAGGTGAATCCATTTGTGTGAAATAACAAGATAAACTTTCTCCTATTTCCAAAAGTGAATATTTGCACAAATCTAGAATATCTTTTTTTAAGCTGCTGTATATCCTTCATAGTAGTCCTCTATTTCTATATAATTGTGTCTTTCAGACTTTAGATTCTTAGCTGTAGAATGTGACAGGTAGAAGGAAGGCACAAGGTCATTTCATTATTCTTTGAAACAGTTTCAAGCACATCACTGTCTTGGATTTTTTTTTTTAAATCTATATAACTTGCAATTGAGTCTTCTGTTTTAAATGTCTTCTTTCCTGATGACATCTCTTCAGTTACTTGATTCTGGGTAAAAGCTAAAGCAGATATCAAATTTTTCATTGAGTGCTCTACATTTTACTTTTAAAATGTGGGCCAAAAATAACATCCTCACCCAATTCAGGGAAGATGGCATCTATGTCAGCAATTCCAGTGGGAAAGTTCTTTCTATGGGGTCTTCTTGGATAACAATAAAAACAAGAGATTGGAAAGTAAAAGCCAAACCATGTGCAGTGTCTCCACCAGTCTGAGGAGCTCCTGCTACTGCAGGCAGCTGGGGGCCAAGTACCATGAGCATGAGGATGAAACGGGCATTTGTGCAGCAGAAAGGGACAAACACAGACATGTCATCTGAGTCCTGATGGAAAATGAGTTGGAGGACTCCTGTCTCCTGCTGGAGGACCGTGTTGGCTGCCAGCTGCCAGCTGCTCACTTTTCACAGACTGGACCCATGTTGGAACTCACAGCCCTCTCCAGGGATTCCCAGCCCATGGTCACATGAGACTGTGGTCATGAACCTAATTATTTTGACCAGAAAAGAGCACCTTGAGTTTTTGCTCTATGGTTTGGCGACTGTTTTTGCCCAGCCTTGCTTTCTCTCTTTACTTTTCAGAGTGTTTTATTTTTGTAATCTGAGCTTTGTCTCAGTGTGGCTGCAGGCAGACTCTACTGAGAGAGGGGACCAGGGTTGCTTCAAGAGAGCAGGTGGTAAGGTGCCGGGGGGAAGAAAGTAACCTTGACGCTACTCAGTGGGCCAACTGCCAAACACTTGGAGATGACTCGAGAGGACGTTTTCACTGAGGAGACTCTCAGGTCTAATGATTCAGGTCTTGAACTTGTGTAGAGAGGACAATACATGAAAAAATAGTGGAGTTGTCTGGTTGTAATTAAATTGTATTGATGGATCACCATGGGGTACCAAAAACCTAAGGGCAGTTGGCAGATAGAGTATGTGTCCCACAAGGATTCTTTTCTGAGGTTTAAAAGTGCTTCTGAATTACAAAAGTAGAAAACCAAGTGGAAACAAAACATACTTCCCTTGTGTCTCAAAGTTTCCATCTCAGGATCTGCTCCTGATTCCTCTTTTGGCTGCCAGGTCAACACATAGAATTAAGTTGGGGTCCAGCTAGAAAAATACGGAGTGTGATAGGGATGAATGGAACTATACTATGAAGAAGGCACCAGAATTAGGCAGCATATACTAGAATACACAAGGTCCAGCAGAAAAGTATAAAAACGAAGTATAAGAAGTAAAGCTATGGTGTTATGTTGAGCTGTAGGGGACTCAGGTCAACAATTTCTGACATTGCCAGTCAAATGGAAGACCCAATACTATTATGGACTACTGGACTCTTTTAGAGTATTTTGCTGAGTTAATGCACCTATACTATTCAAATAACAGAACTAAACAAAAAAGGGGATATAGATGAATGTCCACTTTGTATCTGTGTATTCAAAATGGTTAGGATAGATATATAGTTATATTCTCTTAATGAATAGAGGGATTTGTTCTAATGGTGTTTGTATATAGGATATCATGTCCGCATCTTGTACAACAATTAACCAGTAGGAAGAATGTATGCAATGTGTTAATTATTGAAACTGTCCTACCAATTTGGTTTGAAACTGTTCATTGATATTTGTCTCTCAATAAAATTATGGGAAAAAAGAAACAGAAAAAAAATAGAATACACAAGGTAGCACCCATGGGTTTGGGTTTTGGGGGGATCTAGATTAAGAGTGAACATGTAAGAGTGAACAGGCGAGGCTTTATTGACTTGAGATGCTCAGCCTAACTCCCCAACAAGGAACTTGGCACATGGTGCAAATCCACTTCTTGAGAGTCTCCTCAAAACATGGATCAAATGATTATCCATGTTCAGAGGAGTTGGAATGCCCAAATTGTTTCAAAAAAAGTGCAGAGTGAGAGATTGGAAATGTTCAGGGGGGTACGCATCCGGGAGAAGCTAGAAGATGTGACACCAGCAGTCCAAGAAGACATGGCCCTCACTAAGGCCATCAGGAGTGTGATGATGAGAATGGAATCAGTGTCAATGAGAAGCTCAGTGCGATGCTGGTAGAGGGGTTGGCTTCTTGCTATCAGTGGGGATGACATGGGCCTCCAAGTAGTATCAGCAAGTTAGTGGTGCTTAACATATAGATATCAGAAAGGGACAGCCGGATGAGAATTGTAGGGAATAATAGACATGACATTCTTGGGGCAAAATGGGAAGGCAGCTGAAAAGATTACTAACGAATATGTACAATAGCAAGGAAGTATATGAGTGGGTGGGCAGGGAACTGAAAGAGAAGGTCATGGGAAAAATTCAAGAAAGCTGGCCATGGTGGGGTAGCTAGGAGGTGGAGGAGGGAGATTGCAAGTTCCAGCTTAGCCTGGACCATGAGTGATAAAGTGAGATTGTGACACAAAGTAAAAAAATAGGAAAAGGGTAGGGCTGTAATTCAGTATGAAGGATCTGGGTTCAATCCCTAGGAGGCTCTGAAAAAGAAAAATCAATATCTGTATTCGGCTTCCAGACCTAGGCCACATTTTAGACCTAGGGTTCATTGAATGAAGGACACTAGGGCAGGATCACTAAGAGGAACTATGCTGCAGATATCCTGGTGTGCTTCTTCCATCCCTTCACCAGAGACCCTGTAAGCCTGTGGGTTCTGGGGACAACAAAGCATGCAATCTCCCACCGTTGTTTATAATGCTATATGCCTGAGGTAAGTACATGCTTTTCCATTTTGGCGTCAGTCATTGGCTCT
Source organism: Octodon degus (assembly GCF_000260255.1). Lineage (NCBI taxonomy): Eukaryota > Metazoa > Chordata > Mammalia > Rodentia > Octodontidae > Octodon > Octodon degus. The sequence continues at coordinate 736,334 of NW_004524715.1, forward strand.
GTGACAAAAGTGGTGCATTCACCTGATTGAATGTACAGTCAGATGACTCAGTGTTCTAATATTTAGAAACCCTTTTCAGTACACAGCCAACTGTAAACTGGATATAATTCTTCCTGACTAGTGGCAGCTTCTCCTGTCAGATGCTGCTTCTTCCCTGCTGCCTTCCACCTTATCCTGAGTTGATAGAAGCTCCAGGAAAAGATCGAGTCCCACTCCTTAGCTAGGGCAGTTCAGGATGGAGCACAAATGGAGAAGGACACAATTTTAAGCCAGAATCTGGTGGATCTGGACCTGACCTGAGGGTCATGTGGCTTCCAAGTCATTCTCTGTGGTTTCTTGCTTGCCATTATCCATGTCTATAATTGAACTCCCATGTGTACCACATTATCTGAAGAGCCAGCTAATTTTCTTGTCTCATTTATGAGTTGGGGCCTTAAGTAGAGTTAGCTACACTGACATATGGCCCTTCCTGGCCACGCTCCCTCCTCCCACTCATCTTGTGGATGGGAGGATGAATGGGAGTTCTTTAACCCATATCCTCCCTGCCAATATCTACTGCCTTCTCAGGAACCATCTTCTCTTCTGATAATCTGGGTTCCTCTCCAGTGGCGGCACAACTACGTCATGCATGCTTCATGGACTGTTTTTACCACTGAAATCTCCAAAACATTTAATATCATTGTTTAGCCCATGGACCCTGCACCAAATAGTGTTACCTGCTTGTTGTTTCAGCTCCATGCAGCCTTGAGACATTGTGCCTTTAACTACCAGTTGGTCTTTCTGGATTGTAGCCCAGCCATTGCTCAATTTCCTTGCATTTTAGCCTGACTTTACTGTATCTCATGCACTAGTTTGGCATTCCTATAACACAGAAATAGGAACAAGTGTTTGATTTATTATATTAATTTCATTTATTAGTGTTTGCATGAGTAAAAGGTAATGTTTCTATTTTGGTGCAGTGATAAAAGAAAATTGCTTTTCCCTTAAAGACTTTGAGACTCACATGTCAAGAACTGTGAGGTTTCTGAAATTTTAGAGTACTCATAAGTTAGCATGTTTGATTGCTGTAGTTTCTTAGATGCCAGCAGGAAGAAGATTTATCCCATTAATAACAACAGCAAGCAGAATGAGCACCATTCTTGTATCAGTTCCCCTCTTCTCCTTCAGGGTCCCACGTAGGAGCTATGAAGAAGCCCGGCTAAGTGCTACATACACAGGAGGCTTGTGTCCCAGAGGAGAAATCCCAGGTTAAGGAACCCGAATCTTTTCTAACAGGCAGTCATCTGTCTACTTTTTGCCTCAGAGGAAAACATCGCCTTCATTATCTTGATTATAGAGTCCTTCTCATCGTCTGGAGAGAGATCTATCACTACCTTCCACATCTCTTGTCTCTACAAATATCCTTGAATCAATAGTTTGGAATGAAAATAGTTACTGCTTCTTCTCATGAGTCCCGGCATGCATAGAGAAAGGTCCCCAATGGAGCACAGTGTAGAAAGTAGTGCCCCAACTCAGAATCTATCATCCCATCAGTCTCATCCAAAGACTTTTTGAAAAATTCTTAATAATATTCTAAGATATTTTGACTTTAAAATGCAGACTTTTAAGAAATATGATAAAGAATAGAAAATTGAAGATTATCAAAATAATAATGTCTCCTTTTAACCTTATGAAGAATGTTTTAGTCTCTTTCTCTTTGTAACTGGACAGCATGGTTACCTTCCTTTAATCTCCTAAATTTTTTGAATTGAGAATGTTTATTGTGGCAGAGGTGAACTTATTGCTTCTGTTCAGACTAAGTATTGAAAGTGCCGACTTTTGTGACAGTACTTTTCTGATACAATATTTATCTTCCAAGCACCATATTTATCTTTTATCACTACAGTTCTTCTTATTCTCTTTCTTTTTTAATGTACTTGGCTGTTGCAGGATTCTCACTAAACATGTTGGACTCGTGGTGATCCTCCTTCTTTCAGCCTCCCCAGTGCTGAGATTACAGGCATGCATCACTATGCTTGAACTTGAGCAGGCTCAGCCCTCTTCGTGGGGCGAGGCCGATGTGGCATGTGGTACTGGGGATTGAACCATGCTCCCTGTGCTTGTCTAAGCCTGCCTAAGCAAGCACTTTAGCCTGCTGAGCTATGTCCTGGGCCCCCACTTGTTCTTATTTTCTCTAGACCTGGGCTCTTAAGTATGAAAACTACATTGATCCAGATACCTGCTCTTATGGATTCAAGAATGGCATTAACCCAACTCTGTCACTGTCCTACTCTACAGTCTCAGGTAAGTCACATTGTGTCTGTGAACTTCAATACATAACATGAGAGGCTTGGACAATATTAGAGAGTAAAACTCAATACAATTTCAGGGAGTGATCGTCACATTACAGTTAACATAAGGGAGAAACCTTGAGCTAGAACCATGTAAACAGGACCTTCTAGCGGGCTTCTGCATTTTGTGTGCCCTGTCAACTGGAAAGCCAGGCAGCAGCACAGGCAAGCTCACTGGTGTGTCAGTACAGTGTCATGGATGGAGACAGAACCACAGATGTCATGTCTTTCCTAAAGAGGTGTCAATCAAAACACAGGAACATCACCATACTCAGCTATAGGTGGTCTTTGGAACTCCTAGGTCTGCATTTTATGATTTTGTTGGTTTATTTCTTTTTAGGAACTCTTTTTAAAAATTAATTAATTAATTTATTTATTTGATACATGTTCTCACTATGCAGCTCAGACTCATACTGATCCTCCTGTCTCAGCCTCGCTGGTGTTGGGATTATAGGCGTGTGCAACCATGCCCAGTTTTGGGGCCAGCACAGTGTGAGACCCAGGGTTCCAGATACAAGATGGCATGTGGTACCAGGGATCAAATTCAGGTTCTTGTGCTTGCCATGTGGGCACATAGGCTGCCAAGCTATCTCCCAACCCTTTTCAGAAGCTCTTATTTCTCTGTTTCCTCTAGAATATGGTGCTTTCTCTGCTGGGTACAATTCCTAGAAGGTGGCAAAAATGGATGGAGAAAAGCAAGTGCTCCATGGGACTAAACACTAGTCCTGCTAAGAGAAAGCAGTGGTTCTGGCTGCAAAAGCATCACATGGAGAACTTGATTAAGATAATGAAAAAGCTTCCTGGGGCTAATGTCTCCTAAATCAGCATTTCTGGTTATGGAAGCCAGAAAGTTGTGTGCTCTAAAACCTTCTTAACATGATTCTAAAATTAAGCCAAGGCTGTGAGCTAGTGACTGTGAAAAAGTGTCTGGGAGGTAGAGAGATTTTAGTGGATCAACTCTCCACCTCCAATATAAAATCACTCAGCCTGAGCAGAGTTTGGCTAAATCAGATTAAAGAGACTTCTTTCTGTAGACATCTGGGTGAAGAAGCACAGATGCTCATGGGTTTGGCTACATTTACCAAACTACGTTTGGAGGAATTTAACTTTAATGGCTGACTGAGGGTCATGAAGGCAAAGACTGGCTCAGAATTGACAAAAGTGTTTAAATAGCCAAGCAATAGTCATGACTTCAATTAAGGTCAGTTAACTTCTTTGTTGACTTCTTTTTTCTTTTTATAAGTTCCTACTTGGTCTGTTTGAGAATTGGTTCTTAATAAAGTATATACAAAATGGCACTGAATATAAAATTTCATGCTCAGATAAAATTTTAAGAGAATTTTTAAGGTTGTTTTTGGTCTGGATTAGTATAGCACAATTTATATTAATATAAAGTTGAATATGGGACCATGAAATTAGCTCCAGAAATTTCTCTAGACAGTAGCTTCTAAACTAACAGCCTATTTTTCAGTTTTATCTTGTGGCTTTAAACAGGGACCCAATTTTACCAGGTAGCCTGGAAATGAGGTCCACATAGCATTGGTGGCTCCTCTACTTTCCTCTAAGCCTGTGGCAGAGGTGGCAAACCAATCACAGCGTGCTGTTGCCTCACTGGCTTTGATGTGGTTTTCAAATCTCTCAGAACACGGGCTCAGGGAACACTGCCAGTTGTCCAAAGTTACCTCTCATGCAGGGGTTAGAGTGTGGGGAAGGTAAGGGGATAGTGTGGGAGAAGGGAAAGGGCAGTCTTCTGGCTCTGAACAGAGCACTTTCTTTTTTTTTTGGAAATACAAAAGTGTGTTTAATAAAAAAAGTCACATATCCCGAGTAGTTCTGAGCAAGGAAGAGAACACAGTTTCATCATCTAGAATTTCTGTGGTTTGGTGACAGCTATTGGGCATCTATATATCTCAGCCATGAATTATGATACATTGTTTGCTTTTTGGTCTGTAAGATTAAAAATTGTAACACCTTAAATGTAAAGTCACAGTTTAATTTTTCTAATCAATGCATCTAATTTACAAATAATAAACTGAACACTTATAGAGATTCAGAGAACTTCCTTTATGCCACTTTATGAAGTCATAGGTTGATCCTACTTTCATGAAAACAATGTGAAAAATGTTATTATCTTTAAAAGCTACCAACACTTCTTATTTGTCTGAAAGAAATTTATTTTATTTTAAAATTTGGATAATTAGCTTTCTTCTGGTTATTAAACCAGGAGTGCTTTATTGATCTATAACCCTAGCCATTTATTTATTTATTTATTTATTTATTTATTTATTTATTTGTCTTCCTCAAATTCTTAGGCTGGCCTTAATTTTCTTTTCTTTTTTTTTTTCTTTTCAAAGTTTTATTGATAAACATATAGCAATGAGACAGTTTCAAATCAAATCGAAAGTACAGTTTCAACAAATAATACACTGCA
>NW_004524715.1:749740-750780 GCF_000260255.1 Octodon degus
TAAAGAAAAAAATCATTAAAGCATATACATAAAAATATTAGCTATGGAAGAACAAAATTAAATAGCATCTTATTCCACATTAGAAAGAAAAAAAAGGACCAAGGGTGTAAGAAACTAAATTAACTAAAGAACTGAAAGAAAAGATCTGTTCTCTTTGAATTTTATACTTAGCAAACATACTTTTGAAAACTAAAAGTAAGATTTTCTAGTTATACAAACTCGAAATATTTTAATACCTCCAGAAGTAGCATATAGGAAATAACAAAGAGCATAATTCAAAAGGCAAGAGAAGTTGCAGTATGCTCCTGGAAGAACAATAATGAGCTCTCAATATGATAGTTCTGCAGGACTATATAAAAGATATATTAGATGAACCCTTATTTAAAGGTCATTGCAGATTTCTATGAAAGAGTACCAATCTTATGTTGAGTTATACACATATTTTTTCCATATATGTGTGTGTATGTGTATATAAAAGACAGGGAAGAAATAATATAAAGTCAACAGAAAATGAAAATTTGCTTTTTAAAGTTTCTAATACTAGAAGATATTATACAATATCATTTAAATAAATTCTAAGTCAAAGATATAGTATAAATCTTAGAACAAAATTAAGATTAAGCAATATTCAGAAAATTAAATAGTAATTAATTAAAAATTAAATGTTTCAAAACAATTGAACTAAGAAAAAGTTTTCTTGATAGCAAAGAAGTACTAAGAGTAAAACATAAGATAAATACTGGAATGGCAAATAAATGACCAGCACTTCTAACAGTTTGAGGATAGGATATCGCACCAAGTTCTAGTGTGTTGTGCATATGCATAATGACCATGACAGTTACTGGTGGCTAGGAGTCACTTGTGGGACTGAGCTACAGCTATTTCTTTGAAATCCACCTTGTAGACTCAGGTGGAATCATGACCCATAGAATGGAAGAGAAGTCCATTTGTAGAGTGTGCTGATGGAAATATTTTGCTGCTGAACACAAAAGAATAACTGAAAGACTACTATTGTATACCTCTTATTCTCCTGTGTTTAA
>NW_004524715.1:751890-759537 GCF_000260255.1 Octodon degus
GTAGAGCTTAGATAGAGTTATTACCTTAGCACTAGGTCCAGATCTATGAAGTTCAGATTCCTCCAGGTGGGTGTTGTTTGGTTCTGGCTGTGTGCTCCACTTCTTTCTACTGTAGCTGTTAGAGTTGAACCCTTTGTGTCTCTCTGGCAATATGTTCTGCTCCTGAATCAGCTGAGTAGGTCTTGCCTCTAGTCTCTTTGCAGGCAGTTCTGCTGAAGGGTTCCTCGCTGGGCCTGCACTCTTGAATCTGTCTTATTGCTATTTGTTTCTCAATAAAATTATTTAAAAAAAGGAATTATAATAGGAGTTATATGCTTGTATGAGTTTTTCTTTTTCTTTCTTTTTTTTTTTTGTGGAACTGGGGATTGAACTCAGGCCCTTGTGCTTGCCAGGGAAGCGCTTATTCCACTGAGCCATCTCCCCGGCCTCTTGTATGAGTTTTTGTCTCTCCTTTTAAAAGTGAAATTATTAGATGGAAAAAGAGTAAATAAATAGAATGATCTTTATATAAAAATAAAAAAGGAATCAGTACAATTTACATTTATAAGCATGTAGACTAAAATAAGGGAAAGTAGACAGATACAAATGACTAATATTATTAATAGAAAAAGATTACCCTATTAACATTAAAAGGATAATTAAGAAGTGTTAGAAATAAGTTTATGCCCGTCGAGTCGACAGCTTTGTTGAAATGGATTCATTCCTTGATGATTTGCTGAATGCTTCGAACAGTCCTGAACTTGTAGGTAAAAATCTTTGAAAGATTTCAGTCTCAACTTAAAAGTAGTGCCAACCTATGAATGACAGCTTTTGGTCTACTCTTTCAGTTGGTCTGTTCACTTGTATAGTATTCATCTATCTGAATATATTGTTTGTGTTGTCTTACAGAATCTTTGAATCTGTTCAGTGCAATTGCATCATAACTTGTGGGCCATGGATACTACTGTAGATGCAATAAAGTAACTATAACCTTAAAACAAATTTACTTCCCTGGTGATGTATTCTACGCTATAAGGGGAGATTCCCATATAAGCTGTGACAAGAAACAGAAGAGGAGAAAATTCTTCACAAAAACATGTAGAAGCCAGCGTCTTGGTGCATGAACACTGTCCAGTGGGGACACTCATTATCCTGACACCTAAACCAGACCAGTGCCCGACAAGAAATGAAAACAGTACAGTTCTTCCTGTATATGCATGGAAAAATTCTGAAAAAATATTAAAAGATTGAGTCCAGTTGTTATGAAATGCATTTTGAGATATATGTAATACAAGATCAAGCTGCTTGATCCAAGTAATATAATTTTGGCTTAAATAAATCAGTGTAAATGATAATGGCTAAAAAAAAAATCACACCAGTACCTTTATAAAGAAAAACAGTGAGTACTTATTCATGACTCACACAGAAAACTCAAAAAAAGAGAATCTTCTCAATCTCATAATAAAAGTTATTTAAAAATTCTATTCCTAACTTCATATTAATGGTGAAATAACGAATGTTTTCCCAAGTGTTGTTTGGGAACAAAGCAACATCTCTGTGACCATTAAATTTATTTTCAATTATGTGCTAACATTGGAGACGAAGCAATAAACCAAGAAAAACAAACAGTATAAATATTGGTATGAAAGAAATAAAGTCGGCTTTAATAGAAAATAAATGATTGACCTAAAAATTCTCATTAATTGGCAGAAAGCTATTAGAATGAGTTTAGTAACATCAAAGGCTATATAAGCGAACATGCAAAAACAAGTAGCATTTTTATAGATGTCTTAGCAATGAACAATTTAAAAATAGCACAATGATATCACAAAATATAAATACTGAGGAAAACAGTTGATAAAATAAGTGTAATACTTGTACATACTTTTACATGGAAACCTATGAAACACTGTTCACATTTTTTTTTTTAAAGATGAAGGAAGTCAGTACCATGTCCATGGGTCAGAAAACCTAATATTATTAAAAGTTAATTTTACCCAAATTGATGTGTAACTTCAATAAGATCAAAATACAAATCCAAGCAGGGTGTTTTAGGGTAGAAAGTAATATGCTGATTCTAAAATTTATATGGAAATAAAAGGCTCTATAATGCTAAAAGCAAGTGTAATAGCTGTAATTATGCCATCGCCTCCCCCCCCCCATAAAAAAACAAACAAGCCAACCAAACAAAATAAGATTATGTACACACTTGGGAAGTTGTGAATAAGTTATCTTATTTTATATACATGAACGTGACTTTGCCAATACAATTAAAATGAATTCTTCTGGATGATCCAAGAGGGCCCAGTCTATGCTCGCAGATCCTGAAGGAGAGAATAACTTTTCAGGTCAAGGTCAGACATATGCGATAGAAAAATGGGGAGGAGAGATTGGAAACACAAAAGGGACTTCTGCTGGTTTTGAAGGTGGAGGTGATGGCAACAAGCCAACAAATCAGGGTGACATCTAGAAGCTGAGAGAGCTTCAGCTGAATGCCAGCAAAGAAAGGGTCATCAGTTTTAAAACCACAAGGGACTGAATTCTGCCAACAACTTGCCAATAGGAAATGATTTCTGCCCTAGAGCTTCAATACAGGTACACAGCTCTGCAGACAGCTTGATTTTACCCAGTGGAACTCCTGCCAGACTTAAGACCAATAGAATCCTAGATAATACATTTGTGTTGCTTTAAATTGATTATTATAGGAACAATAAAAATAATATAAGGATATTCTAAAAGAAGAAAATCATCAGAAGAATGTTATCAGCTGATATTAAGATTTATTATGTAATTAATTAGAATGAATGGCATTGGTATAAGGATGGTGTGTAAGTTGAGATGCTTCAGATTTTTAATTGCAGGATCCCTTTAGACACTTCAAAAAGAGGGTCTTAAAGTGCTGTTTATGTAGGCAATATGCATTTTATATGTTGTTATATACTGTACATTTTAGTTATATTTAAAACTAAATACATTTTATATTTATACATAAAATAAATTTGAGAAACTTTGAAAATAGTATTTCAAATATTTATTTTAAACATTCACTTTAAAATAATTATAACACTCTCATTACTGAACAATGTATTTTTATGAAAAATAACTGTGATTATCTCAAATCATCCTCCCTTGAGAAATTAGTGAGAAAAGTGACATTATTTGTATTTTCACATCTTTTACATGTCTGGCGCATAGAAAAGAAATGTATTCTCATTTCTGTTTCTACTTGTTGCAATATCACCCAAAATGAACACTCTAGAAAATTCCATTGAAAATTTATGAGAATAAATTGTGTCTCAGTTATGTTATAAAAATTGTTTTGACCTGAAGGTCCTCCAAATGGGTCTCTGAGAGTCAAACCACATTCCGAGAGCCACTGATGCAGATTAGTGGACCAGAATGTAGTCTAGAAATAGTTCTATTTATATATATGCAGCTATTTTTGAAAAGCGTTACAGAGCCAATACCACAGAAAAGGGTAATCTTCCCATCCAATGTTGTGGAACCACTGAAAGATGAATCTCCATCCTTTTCTTACACAACATTCAAAAATTAACTCAAAATGGGTTATAGATGTAAATATAGGAGATAAAACCATAACTTTCTAGATTAAAAAAATAGTTTTTTTGTAAGTTTGGGTTAGGTTAAGATCTTTTAGGTAGGATTCTGAAAAGCGTTAAGACAAAAAATAAATATAAGTCATACATAATTTAAACTTTTGCTCTTTGTAAGAAAATTAAGGCATTATAGACTGGAGTAAAATATTTGTGATTCATCTATAACAAAGGACTCTTATCCAGATATAATAATCCATGTGTGCAGCCTTCTTAGAAAGTTAAATATGTAAACAGTATTGACCCCAAAATTTCATATCTAGGAATTACTCGTAGGACATGAAAACTTATGCTCATAGCTTATAAGTGAATGTTCATTACATTATTGATACTAGAACAACAGGACACTACCTAAAAGTACATTTACATAGAGATACACAAATTACATTATACCTATATGACTGAATATTACTCAGAAATAAAAATAAACTCGTGTTGGTATATGCAACTACATGTAACTTCAGAAGCCTTAAACTAAGTGAAAAAGAGAGACATAGACAATTGTATAAAGTATGATCCCATTTGCATGAAAGCTGTAGTGATCAAAACCAGAGAATGCTTATCTGAGGCCAGGTGAACCAGATGCCAGCTGCCTGGGAAGAGACATGAGGGAACATTTTGGGGTCATGTGAAGCTCTATGTCTTCATCTTGGAAGTTACATAACTGTCTGATTTCTCAAAAATTTTTGAACTTCACACTTACAATGCGAAATTTTATTTTCTGTTAATTGCTCACCAATAAAACCAAATAAAACTACACCTCAAGGTCATCTAGCCATGGCTTTGCATAAGTTAAAATGCACTAGCTTGGGGTTTGAAAGGCTGAAATGAGACAGATGATGTACTTAGGCAGCTTTTTTTTTTTTTTCCTTGGCAAGGAGGCAGTGCAGGCATTCCATTTGTTCCGTGGCAGAGCTAAACAGAGTTCTGTGTGTCCAGTCATTTGCTTTGCTGGTGCCAGGAGGCAGGCAGGGGACATCCATTCTGTGGGTGCAGATTGTAGCTAGTGTGGAACAGTTCCTAAGCTGGCAACTGTAATGGCTGCTGATTTATGGAAGTTCTGTTATTGTGGCAGCCACTTGGCTGAGTGGTTTTCCAACTGGTGTTAGTTTTGGGGCCAATGGTTCTCTAATCTTTGGAGAGGAACCTCTGATTCTATGGTCTGGTTTTGGAGCTATTCCCTTTGAACCCAGCCTAGATTCTATTTCTTTATACCTGTTACTGAGTCTTTAAGGTATACTGTCTGATATCCTGCCACAAAAATTCTTCATTTGGCTAGTTACAGTGGAATTTGTTCTTTAGCTGAGTCTTAGGGTACTGTGTTAGAGACACACACTGTATGAGGGACAAATGAGATGAGATTTGTGAAGAACTTTGCACCTGGTACTTAATAAAGAACTCAAATATTTATTGTTATTGCCTTTGTTATTATCTGATGTTACACACACATATAATGAATAGACTATGAGGGGAATACAAATAGAGTTGACTTGATTCGCTCATCTACTCAGAGAAAACTGACATTAAGTAATAATGTGCTAGTTCCCCAGAACTCCTGGATTATCAGTGTTTGCTAGTTTGCCTACAAGTTCTTCCTTTTCCCTACTCCCCAATCCCATCCTCTACTGCCCTGCAGTTTGTCTGTCAGATTCCAGACAAACTTGGTCTTCTAGATCTCCGATTAAAGTGTATTAAATTTATATCTGCCTTAGGGAACAAGTGCAGAATATTAAGGTAAGAGTCTTAGGACTCTGGCTCCAGCTGATAAATAAATTTAAGATATATGTGTATTTTATCCAATAATTATCATCAGAAAACCTGAGGATAGTATTGTTGGTAGTTGATAAGTCACAAAGAATGAGAGACATTCCTGAAGGTAGAAGATAGGCAAATGCTGTTCTACTTTACAAAAATAAACTGGGGAGGGACAAAGTTAGATTTGGAAAAGTAAATTTTGAATAGCAATCCTAACTTGATCATACAGGAATATTCTATGATAGCTGGATTCTGAGTAGCATGAAAGAATGTGTAAGAGTTAGCACTAATTTATGGAAAAGTAATTCGGCCAAGCAAGATGCTTTTGAGAGAGTATTACAGGATTGTCAGGCTAGAGGGCTGCTGCAGAAGTACTTTAGATGGAATTTTTGTCAACTTCTATTATCTCTAGGGGAAAAACAGAAACGTGTAAACTGCTCATACTACAATGACCTGCTTGACTCAGTACATTGAATGTGGGACCAATTAGTGACTATCCACTGGCAGGCTCAATCTCACCTGAGGCTCTGAGATCAGTTTGAACCCGGTGGTGATTAAGGTCAGGAACTCGCTGGCTTAGTGTGCATCTCGGCATGACAGCACATTTCTCAGACATCTTGCTGGAAACTTTGTTTTGGGACCTGCGAGTCATCCTTTACCTCCCCCTTGCTTCTTTCATTCAGTCATCTCTCAGTTCAATCTATATGATTGGAATACATGTCTTGTTATGCTCCTCTGTCCCCGAATGTTTTCTGACCAGCCCGTCCGTCAGAGCTGTTCCTGTCTTCCTGCTCCTCCTCTTCCTCCTCTTCCTCCTCCTCCTCTTCCATATCAGTGGCAGAGATCTCTGTGCGTTATGGAATTAATGTCAAACCTGATTTTGTCACTTTCTTGATTACATCTCCCAAGTGAGATTATGTTAAAACTCCTTCATGACCCAACCCAGAACTGTAATTAGGCCCTCTATGTGGGCCCAATGCTTCCACTGCATTTTATCCTCTATAATCTTACTGCTTGGTGATCTTTCCTTTTAAAAGCCACTGAATTTTTAGCTAGAATTTCTCCACTAATCATGGCAAGTTTCAGAATTCCAGGGCCACCGCTCAGTGTACTTTGTGTCCGTCCACTCCACTCCCACCAGCGGAGGAAGTCTTTCATATCTAACTCAGTGTTAATGGTGACCTCTAAACTTCTACAATATGGGGGCCATGAAACTAATGTGGGAAGTTACATCCTAAAAATGTATAAATTGTATGCAAACACAGGAATAGAGAAAATTCTTGCCATATTGCCCTTATGTTCCCCTCCCTTCCCCTTTTCAGAAATTGCCCCTACTCTCTGTTGGGTTATGTTACCTTAGATCCTCGTTAATGTTTTCAGGTACATATATAAACCCACCAGATCTGACTTTCTCTTGTGTGGATGAGTTCATAATACTTTGTTCTGTAATCTGTATCTCCTGAGTTTCAATATGCCTTTGGAAGATGATGCTGGTCACTATGAGCATAGAGACCTATCTCATTCCTTCTTGAATTGATCTCAGTTGTCAAGATTTATTTCAAATAAACTATGTTTTTGCCAAACCCTTCTTGGCAGATATGTTACCACTTCTGTAACATTTAACACTGCATATTGTTATATAATTACATAGCATTTTTATACTATAATTATATCAGCATTTTCATAGTATATCTTTATAAGTCTTTCAATTTCAGCCATAAGTAATCTTTTGAGATCTTCAGAGATTGGCTCTCAGCATTTAGTGATTAAATAATTTTTGTAGCATACCTGTTTTCTTCATAAGCATAGATGAACTTATTAAAGCTGGAATCATTGTCATTTGACATCTTTTTGGAATGAAATGATTAATTCAAAGATCTCTGAATTGTTTAAGGAGAGGTGACATTTACATTATTTTCTAAGCACTTTGTTGACTTTCTTTGGTTATGGCTTAGGAACATTCTGTAGGTTTTTTGTGAAATACAAAATTTCACAATGAATATACAGAAGCTAGGAAGAAATTTCCATTTTCCTAGGTTACTGGAGCCCTAGCTTGAACTTGTATTTTAAACTGAGGCTCAGATGAATTTTTCGTAGCTATCTCTTCCTCTTACAGAGATTAGCTAAAACCCATTTTTAAAACTTAGCTCTTTCACTTTTCTTTCTTTTTCCCCCCATAATTTTATTGAGAACAAATAACAATGAGACAGTTTCAAACCAAATTGGTAGGACAGTTTCAATAATTAACACATTGCATACATTCTTCCTAGTGGTTAATTGCTGTACAAGATGCGGACAT
>NW_004524715.1:759637-767916 GCF_000260255.1 Octodon degus
CCCTCAGGATTTATCCTGAGATCCTGTACCTCAGATTGTAGAACCTTTGTCAGTGCAGCCATGTGGATGAGTCACGGCCATTGCTTGGCCAATGTGCAGAGCGCTTTCTTTAGCTAGATTTCTTGTCTCTCACATATGAAAAGGGAAGTCTGGTTTCTCTTTGTAGGTTTTTTTTTTTTTCCCATTGATTTCTTGCTAGTCTACGGCTTTGTTCTTTGGATAATGAGGAGCATGAGTTAATGACCCTTATTTGGTACTTAAAAAAAAAACATAAGCTGGATAACTTTATGCTTGCTTTTACTTTTTCAAATTAACAATGCATAATATCTAATAACTGTGGCAGTTTTGAAAAAGCAGTACCTATTACTTATATATTCAATGTTATTATGTTTTTGTAGTTTAGGCCCCTGTTGTGTACAATAAGCTGATGATGTTTAGAAATAAAATTGTGCTAATCTCAAATAGATACTTACAACAGCTTTGTCTTGAAAGAAGGAGTTTTTTAAAACCCAAACCTCTGAGACATTTTCATTGCTCCAAAACCCAGAATACCCAATATCCCACCTTTTGACCAGCTACATACAACTCTTAGAATGTTGACCAATTTCTAGATAAAAATTTCCAAAACAGAGAGTTAAAAAGGCACACAGAAGAATAGGTGGACAATTGGCCATGGACTTATTCAGAAAATTCTCCTGCCTTATTTGGAAACTCCCGCATTGGCTGTCGATCCCAGACCTCTTCTTTCTACTCTGGTTAGCCCTCACCAATACCTTGAATGATGCACACTGATGAACCCATGAATCCATCTGTTCAGCGAGCTGGTGCCATGGGCACAGTTTCCCTGTCTAAAGGGTCTGTTTCAGAACACAGAAGAGACATAAAGAGCATAGTGGCAACAGTGTCTTTTTCTTTTTCTTTCTCTTTTCTAGACATGATCAGTTCAGAGGTAAAACCAAATCAATCAATGTATTAAATCTTTCCCATCAGCTTCTACTGTCAGCAATGATGCTGATCTTAAACTACTAAGACCTTCAAGTTCTCTCTTTAAATCCAAAGGAGCATGAATAATCCTTTTTTAAAGACGCAGCACATGAATAAAATGCTGTGCTCTTTGAGGGTGTTATTCAAAATACAAAAGGTGTTATTCATAATGCTTCTTTTACTGTGGAAAATGCATGCTTGCTAACTTGGGCTTCAGCTGTTGTTAAAAGAAAATCTGCAGATAGAGCAAAAGGGCAAAAGGGTGACATCTGGCATAACAGACTTTCGAACATGGTTTTGGCATAAAGCCTGCATTAAACAACAGAAGCAGGAAAAAAAAAAGTCTGTTGAAATAGAAAGAAAAATGAGGACAATACAACACTGTCTTGAGCAACCTGTTTAAAGCCAGGGCAATAGTTTGTTGCTGTCATGACCTCAAATGGGCCATCGCCTTTAATACTGGTTCTGAAAGACAAAAGCATGTGACTATTGATATTTTCTCAAGTGGAGGAGTTCGAATCTTTCCAGCAATTTCCAGCCACTATGTGTTTGACTTCACCTTGTCATCTGCGGCAGGAGTGTGTGGAAATGTCCGTGTTCACACTGGTCCTCCTCCACTCCACTAGCATGGATCCTTGCTAAATGGGACACAGCAGGTGCTGCTGGAGGTAGCGAGAATATATTTCATCTTCAAAACAACTGCGGCAAGGAAATTATGAGTCCTGTAGTTTGAGAAGAAAATAATAGTTTGCTTGGTACAAACAAGGGACAAATGAGGATAAAGTTTCTAAATAGTGTAATTATTCAAGACATTGAAAGATAAGAATTATTGTACAGAATTACCTTGGCAGGCTTAAGACTAGTAATTTTATGGGCTCCTATTTTAAACTCTATCATTTAGCCTGGATTAGCTCGGCTTGAAGTGAAGTGGGTAAGTGAAGGGGAGGCAGAACACAGCTATCGATTCTGGGTGATCAATAGCAGATTGTTTGGCAGCTCCAAGGCAATGATTCTGCTGTATGATGAGTCCCTTGGTTAGTTCCGATCTGTAGTCTCGGTCGGATTGCACCTGTTGTTTTGATTTGTATTCACATTTGTGAGGTGACTGCAGTGTGGCAACAGTTCTGTTAAAAACTGGCCTTTGCATTTGGCCTTGGATCCCAATCAGTCACACTGGTGCTTGGACTTTCATTGATGGAAAAGACTTCTGCTTTGCCCTATTTTCTCACTTGGAGATAGATGCAAGGAAGAATTTTATCCGTACTGTGACCTTGATCTGCACATGACTGAGTCTCAGGGAGAGTTTGGCATGTGAATTGGGGACACAATGTGGCCTTGGAGAGTTGTTCATAGACAGAACTGTGTTGCCTTAAATGAATTAGAAAGTCATGATTCTAGAGATTGAGCAATATTTGTTGGTCGAGAGAGGGAGGGGGGAAAAGAAAGAGAGAGAGAGAGAGAGAGAGAGAGAGACAGAGACAGACAGAGACAGAGAGACAGAGACAGAGACAGAGAGAATAAGAGAGAAAACTACAATGACAGATAACTGAATGACACTTTCAAACCTTCAAACCTTGCTAGGGTGAAATTCTTTGGCTCAGATGTTGAATTACATTAATCTTTGTTCCTAAATTCTCATTCTAATACTAAAAATACAGACACACTATTTGGCTGTTAAGTCAAGAAGAATTACAAATTTAAAAAGGTGTTAAGTGCAGAGAGCAAGAGAGGCTGAGAGCTCCACTTTTCAGGGGACAATAATGAGGAATTCAATTATCTCATGTCAGATTGACCTGAAGATAAAGGACAGTGGATTTATTATTTTTTTCTTTTCTTTGCTGTCTTGTTTAAGACTGAGGTGACTTATTCTGAGTTGGGTGGTGTCTGAGGGCATCTCTTTGGCACACCGAGTTTCTCACAAAATGACGGTAGATCCAAAATGCAAACAAAGGGCAGGCCAAATAGCTCAGCAGATTAAAGCACCTGCAAGTAGGCACAGGGGGCTGGGGGTTCAATCCCCAGGCCTGCTGTGCCAGCCATGCCCCCAGGGCGAGCTGAGAGGCAATTGAGACTGGGTGTGGTAGTCCAAGCCTGTAATCCCAGTACTTGGGAGGTTATACATAGGAGAATCACTATGAGTCCAATCTGGTAGTGAGGCTCTGAACACCCTGTAGACCCTTCCCTAAAATACAGAAAAAAAAAATGCAAAAAAACCAGACTCAGATATGGATGAGTGTGAGGAGTCTATGGGGGAAATCATAAAGAATGACAGAGGCCAGAGGATCTGGTCTCAGAATTTGTCTCCAGTCCTAAGTATGCCACCTATTTCCTCTGTGAGTTGTTATGGACAAGTGTTCTTCCTTGCTGCACAGGGTTGATATGGATGGGGATGGTGTGACAGGCACCCAAAGTCATTCTTCCTGCCTTCTTAGGTCATATTGAAAACTGAAAATGCCTCAGTGTGTTCGCTTCTTTCCATGAAATATTAACTTTGACAAGTTTTGCTTTTCTGCCACGAGCAACTAGAAAGATGGACAAAACATATAAACACAGCTGTTTTCAGAAATTGGACAAAAGCCATTGCAGGGTTGTGGTACCTGAGAAGCGGACAGGAAATCAGCTGAGCAGCACATTTTCCCCAGCGTACTGCCTGGTTCTCCCAGGCCTAAGGAAACCAATGAAAGCCTTGTGGTCTTGCTGAATTGAGGAGTTTGGGGCCACAAGGGCAAGGAGATAATGATTTTCAAGGCCAAATCTAGAAAGAAGAAAAATTTTGAGCCCACAGACAGTGTGGTTCAGAGTTACCCTTGGAGTACTGTTTGTATAAACATCAAATGAAGTTTCAAGTCTGGTGGTGGGTAATGGGCTGGTGGAATGCTCAGGGAAGCAAACAACTCCAGGAAGGCATCAAGCTAGGAATACGCCACACTTCCTCCAGTCAAAAGGGCTATACTTCCTTGCCTGGAGTCATTGCTCTGGTCCTCAGGGAGGGCCTCCTCTCCTAGTGGAGATGGATTTTCCTAGTGGGAGGATGGCTCTGTGAGTGTTGGAACAGCAACAAGCCCAGAAAACAATCAAACACAACTTAAAGCCACAGGAAGATCAAAGAAATGAAAATGATTGTACTGTAAGCCAGGACAAAGAACAAAGAATGAAAGCCCAGCACTCATAACCATTAAATTCAGCCCACTGAGCAATATCTTGGTACACAATGAAGTAAAATGAATGACCATGTTACCCAGGACAAAGGCAAAAGTCAGCAGAAACAGATCCAGAAAAGACAGAGATCTTAATGTTGACAGAAAAGGACCCTAAAAAACCATTGTGGATCTTACAATTTTAAGGATGCAATAGAAGAGAATGCACATTAGAGGTCAAGACGTAGAAATATATAAAAGACCCAAAAGAAACAATGTAATAAAAATACAGTGCCTGAAATATCTATATATCTATATATCTATATATCTATATCTATATCTATATCTATATCTATATCTATATCTATATCTCCAGGAGAGGATTAATAATACAGTAGATAGAGCAGAAGGAATGGTTAGTGATCTCGAATATATAATGGTTGGACAAGAATCACAGAGAGAGAAAATGATCAAGGAGTAAAAGGATGCCACCAACCGGTGGGGCAGTATCAGCTTGTCTAATATGTATCTGAGCTCCAGAAAAGGAAGAAAATCCCACTGCTGAAGTGAGGGCAGAATGTTAGAATGATATATTTTTAAAAAGTTTGCCAACATTGCTCCATATACATGAATACTTCAACCCATAGATTCAAGACACTCAAGCCCTGGTCAGATAAACCACAAAGGTACACCAGTGTGCAACACACTCGAATTGTTGAAAAAAGTGCTGAGAAAATCTTCAATGACGCCAAACAAAAGACACAAAAATCTCATTCACAAATAAAATCAAAACGCAAATATTTTTAAAACAACTCCAAGCCTAGCAAATTGTTTGTCAGTGGATCTGGACTAAAATGAATGTAAAAAAAATTTTGTTTTCAGCAGAAGAAAATTGGTACCAGCTAAAAACCGTTTACAAAAATAAAGTAGCTAGGAATAGTAAATATGTGGTAAATGTAGAAATTTTAAAATTTCATTTAAGAATTTCTTAAGATAATTTTTTAAAAGAAATATGTATTATGTGGTTCATAGCATATGTGAAAGAGAAAATAGGAGAACAGTAGTACAAAGGATAGGGGGTATAAGTATATGGTTATGGTGGCGTAAACTACAGTGAGCTGCCTTTTGAAGTAGACTGTGATGACCTAAAGGTCTATGTGCTACAACACGGTGCAGCTCCTGGAACCAAGTATATATGTATAGAAGGGGAGCTATTAACAGAAATAGCGTCACAAGCAAATAATGCCAAAGTTGCAGGGGAAATAAAAAGGGAACAGAAAACAACTAAAACCAATAGGAAAACAATAGCAGAATTGTGCATGTAAAATACCCATATTTCTGTCTTTCTTTTTTTGTATATTTTAGGGAAGGGTTTACAGGGTGTTCTGGGTCTCACTACTAGATCAAACTTATAGTGATCCACCTGTTTACAGCCTCCCAAGAGCTGGGATTACAGGTGCATGCCACCACGCCCAGTCTAATACCCATATTTCTAATCACAGTAGCAATACACTGTGGAAGTATGCTGATCAAAAGTAGGCAGAGCAGCCGGGCATGGTGGCGCAGGCCTGAAATCGCAGTACCCGGGAGGCTGAGTCAAGAGGATTGATACGAGTTCGAGACCAGCCTGAGCTACAAAGTGAGACCAAGGCTGGCCTAAACTGCATGGTGAGACCCTACTCCTCAAAAAAGAGAAAAATAAGAAGTAGACAGAGGGTTGTCCTATAGAATGAAAAGGCAAGATATAGTTATACTCTCTCCATTTTAATTGTAAAGAAAAAAATAAATAAGAAAGGAAAAATATATTGTAGTATGCCAGCTAAAATGAAAATAAAGCTGGAATGGCTATACTAATGCCAAAATAGACTTAAAAACCAGGTATGGACCACATAAAATAGCATTTATAGCATTAAATATTTATAACTGACAAGAAGAAAGGCCTAAACTAATGACAGCTTCTAGCCAAAGAAAATGCAGCTTTTATTATTTAAAATTGATCATTTCATAAAAATTATATAATGGTCCTAAACAGGAAACTGTCTAAAATAGAACTTCTAAATAAAGGAGCCCAAAACCGATGCGATGGAAATCCTAGAGATGCACACTCTCAGACCTCTCTCAGCACTTTAGACAATAAAGGAAAACATGTTAGGATGGCCAGTCTTTGAGCACATTGTCAGTCAGCTTGTCCACATTGTCACAGTAGAATGGACGAGTGCTGAAGGAACACGCTGGGCCATCACAGTGTCAGAAGGAAGTTCATGAATAGAAATCATAAAAATTATATTTTGAATACACAAGAATTAAATTAGAAGTTAATAACAATCATATATCAGGAAAAAATCTTCATGTGGTTAGCCAATAAATTTCTAAGATTTAAATAATCCATGGGTCAAATAATTAAAAGAAAATTGGAAAGTATTTGGTAGAGTAGAAATTAAAGCACAACACTTTGATAATTTTAATAAACAACAAATACAATGTCTAAAAAGGCATTTACAGCATTAAATATTTATAACTGACAAGAAGAAAGGCCTAAACTAACGACAGTTTCTAACCAAAGAAAATGCAAGCTCAAATAACAGTGAAGAATGTCAGAGGAAAAAATAATAAAGGGTAGAAATCAATGAAACAGAAAATAGGAAAACAATAGAGAAGCTCAATGAAATCTAACACCAGTGTTTTGAAAAGAAATGAACAAAAATTTAAGATTTCTTGAAAGCAAGTGGTAAAATTCAATCATATGTCCCATCTTGCATGACTATACCTGTTAATTTAAGTAACAGATTTGACTATATAAATAGATAATATATCAATCACTGTTAATCAGCGATTCTTGTTTTGAAAATCTATAATGTATGTATTGTTACATGTTACCATGTTTCTATCTTTGCTTTTGTTTTTCTTGCTCTTGTTTTTACTCTTCAAAATAAAAGAAAATTATTAAAAAAGGTACTATAAGGGCCAGTCAAATAGCTCAGTGGATTAAAGTGCCTGCTTAGTCAGAATCAGGGGCCAGGAGTTCGATCCCTGGTCCTGCCCTGCTGGCCCTGCCCCTGGGGTGTTCTGAGACTGTGATTGAGACTGGGAATGGTGGCATGTGCCTGTAATCCCAGCACTTGGGAGGCTGCAAACAGGAGGATCACTACTAGTCCTATCTATGCAGTGAGACCGTGTACACCCTGTACACCCTGTGCACCCTGTCCTAAATACAAAGGGGGAAAAAAAAGGAATGGAGAGAAAACATTCTCTCAAGCTTTCACAGAGAGAAAATTGGTCAAGCATTGGCCTTGACTCGCCCACATGGCTGACACTGACAAAGGATCTACAAACTGTGGTACAGAGCTTCAGGATAAATCCTGAAGGGATTTGACTGACCTTGGCAGATACAAAAGTTACATTTCTTGTTATATAGGTCTTGCTTTACCTTGTTCTTAACCATCCAGCAGAAAAGTATAAAAATGAGGTATAAAAAGTAAAGCCATATTAATATACTGAGCTGTAAAAGGCTCAGGTCAACAACTTCTGACATTGCCAGTCCTGTGGAGAACCCATTGCTGTTATGAACTACTGGACTATATTGGAATGTTTTGTTAAATTCACACACCTACAATATTTAAATGACAGTGGAATGCCCATCTCTGACAAAACTAAATAAAAAAAGGGGATACAAATGAAGAACCATTTTGTATCTATATATTCAAGGTAGTTAGGATAGATGTATGGCTGCTTTTTCTTAATTCAATGAATAGAATTTACATTATTTGTGGATGGAATGTCATGTCTGCATCTTGTACTATGAACAACCACTACAAAGACAACAATATGCAATGTATTCATTATTGAAACTGTCCTACTAACTGGTTTTGAATCTGACTTTTTTTTGTAGAAATTATTTTATTTTAATATTTATTTATTTTTTCCTTGAATTTTTTATTCGTACATTTTATTTTATTTTATTTCATTTTATTTTATTTATTTTTGCTCCGAATGCCTTCAGGGCAGGTTTGGATGGCTTGAGTTGTGGGGATCGAACCACAGCAACCTGAGCCTGACTGCTTTGTTCAAGCAACCACTTAAAGAACTGAGCTAAGGGGCAGGCCCCCCGGTACATTTTATATATACATAGTGATAGCATTCATCATAGGGGAATTGTAC
>NW_004524715.1:777521-783971 GCF_000260255.1 Octodon degus
AGAACAAATCCCTCTATTCATTAAGAGAATGTAACTATATATCTATCCTAACCATTTAGAATGCACAGATACAAAATGGACATTCATCTGTATCCCCTTATTTTGTTAAGTTCCGTTATTTGAATATTATCAGTGTGTTAATTCAGCAAAATATTCTAAAAGAGTCCAGTAGTCCATAATAGTATTGGGTCTTCCACTTGACTGGCAGTGTCAGAAATTGTTAACCTGAGTCCCCTATAGCTCAACATAACAGCATGGCTTTGCTTCTTATATTTGCTTTTATACTTTTCTGCTGGATGGTTATCACTTTTCTTTTCTTTCTTTAAATTTATGGGGTTTATTTTATTCACTAAGCTTTAAGTTATTTATTAATGGAGAGAGTAATAAAGAAATGTCTTAGGAATGGCTTTTTCCCAGCTAACCGTGCAGGATTGTCACCCGACTTTTCTGTCTTCTGCCTTCCAATTCCTTTTCATTTTTCTCAGCTACTTGACTAATCTGCATTTGCTAGTAATTCTTGTGAACATTTGAAAGAATGATGGCCGGTCAAACACTGAACAGTGGATAAATTTTATAAATCAAATAATATTTACTATGCTTATTAAATATGAACCTAAGGCTAGATAGGAAGCTCAGTGGTAGAGCACTAGTCTAATGTGAGGAAGACTCTGAAATATATATATATATATATATATATATATATATATATATATATATATATATTGGTTTGTGTGTATGTGTTGCCCCAAAGCCTCATGCAGTCATTAAGGTGCAGTTCTACAGTTTGTGATTAATTCATGATCCAAGGCTGGGATTATGGGTCTGAATACTGCCAGGATTATAGGTGTGAATGCTACACTCAGCCTGGGGCAGACTTGCTCTCTATAGCCATTGTTGCTGCTGCTCCTCCCTTTGCTTTCTGCTCTTTTCTGCCACCATGAACTGCTGCCCTCTGCCATGTGCCAGTCTGCTTTGGAGCCAGCTGAGTATGGACTGAAACCTCCAGTAACTGTGAGCTAAATAATCCTTTCCTTCCTTAATTTTGAGTGTCAGGTATTTGTCCCATCAATGGCAGAAGCGTAGCTGAGACAATATATCGTATATAACTATATAATGCATTGTTTGTATTATACAAACAATATAAAACGTCCATATTCTTTACACAGACATACACACATTATTGTTTGCACCCAGAGAAAACAGGTTTATTCACATATATAATTTGGGGGCACATGGCATGCCACATTTCACATATTCTCAGAAATAAGTGAGCGCTGCTGCTTGATCCAAAAATACCTGACGCCTACACACCTGGTAGGAATAATATTAATTTTTTGATGTTTATAATAGTAAACAGATAATACTTCTCATCTTCTTATAGTATGCATTATCATGAATAGCTCAGTGTTTTATAGATGGTTTCTCTTTGGGATCTGAGGCTGGAGTCAGGTGCCACGGCAGAGTGTGCAGACCGGCGATCGGGGCTCAAAATTGCTTCTCCACTTTGAAACATCACATCGCTACATATTTTTATTCAGTAATGCTTGAATGTTTCTTTTTTCTGTGTGGCAGACTGGTATTTTCCAAAAACGACTACAACAATATGTCGAGTCCCTCGTGTTTTCCAGAACTTTTGTCATTTTGCTATTAATATGTAGAATCCGTGCTTCTCCCAGTGGAACAGGGGAAAGCTTCGCATCCATGCCCGTGACTAAAGGAGGTAACGCTGTGGACTTAGAGTTGAGACACATGCTCATACATGGCAGGAAGGGCTTTCATCTATGCACAGCTCAAGCCTGGTGACAGCAGCCACACTGAGAACCCAGATGACAACCAGAAGTGGTGACTGGACATTTGAGTGACAAAGGCTTTGAGGTGGCTCCAGCACAGACAGCTAGCTGTCTATGGCACAAGTGATTGTGGACATGAATCACCTAATTAAGTTGTTTCAGTGCACGGTGATGATGAGGGATTGTTACTGCTCTATACCAATGAGCATGGAGTGTTTTGTTTTGCAGCAAGAGATAAAAGGCTTTTGGGTCTGGGAGATGGGTGCTGTTATGAAAACAAAATAAAATATGTGGCAGGGTCACTGGGACCAGGTGTTGGGTGGAATTTGGGAGAGAGTTGAAAAGGCTCTTGGCAAAAGACATGTGAGAGGTTGTTGGTGAGCAACATGTTATGAAAGCCCAAAGGAAAGAGGACCCTTGTTTTGTTGCATGGATGCTATTAATCTGTTACATAGAAAATACAAAATATACTTAATTAACTGACTGCCTTGACTAAGGAGATCTCTAGGCAGACTGCTGAAAGCTCCAGCTGGTTTTATTTGGGCTGAAAATTTAAAAAGGGTCTATTTAACTTTCAAGCAATGATAAAGGAAATACAATGGAAATAGAACTTGGTGGCACACCAAATGGTAGCTCAAGTCTACATGAAGAAGTAAAGGTATAAGTAATGCTTAGTACTAGGAAAATGAACAAGACAGCGTAAAGATTTTGGAGGCCAAGCATATTCTTCTCCTGTGTAATGCAAGAGACAATTTTATAAAATAATAATTACAAAAACCTTTTAACAGATTTAGCATGTACATTGATGTAACATGTAGGGTAATAATAGCACAAGGAGGGGGAAGAGATAATAAAGGTGTACTGGAATAAAATTTTGTAGACACTTATCCTTCCACCTCTTTACTACAGTCCTGGTAAAATTCAGCAGCAAACTCACCAGGTCCTGACCTAGTCATAGTTTGTAGTGTTTTAATTGCTGCATCAATTTCAATGTCTGTTATGGGTCTGCTCAGGCTTTTTATGTCTCATTTGTTCAATTTTACTAAGTCATATATGCCTAAGTATACCCATTTCTTCTACTTTTTCAATATCCTGGAATAGGATTCTGAAATAGTTTCTAACAATCTTCCAGACTTTTAGTAATATCTGATGTAATTTCACATTTTCCATGCCTAATGATATCATATGTGTCATCTCTCCCTTTTAGGAAGTTATGCTGAGGGCTTATCAATCTTATTTATCCTTTCAAAGAATCAGTTCTTTGATTCATTGAAGTATAGTATTCTTTCCTGATTTCATTAATTTCCACTTTGATCTCTACAATTTTTTCCTTCTATTAATTTTGATTTTGGATTTTTCTTCTTTTCCTGTATCTTGAAATGTACCATTAGGTTACCCTGATTTCCAGAAAATAAGATCCACCTGGGAAACAAATTGTAACCTGATTTTAGAAGAGATATCTCCTGAGAATGAGCCTTGTTGCCTCTTTTGGAGTAAAGTTTTACTAATTTTTAAGGGATTATCTATTTTAAAATATGCTAGAATCATTCTCCAGTAGGTCTTATTTTCAGGAAAACATTTATTTATGATTACTCTGTTTCTCTATTTTAAAGAGAAAAAACAATAAATTGATACAGAATTTCAAAATAAGATAATAGGAAATAAACAATGGTCATTGCATTATTATCCTCAAAGTAGCTGCTCAGGATACAAGATATAGGCATGTAAAATTGACAAAACAATATGAGCACAAACCATTCCTTTCAATGAACTAATAGAAATTAGTAATATAATTACTTTAGCTATCCTGTATATATGTTTTTTCTTTCTTTCCACTTCATTTTTTCCCTTTCCTAATCCCAGTTGTTCTTTCATTTTGAGGAATTTCTTTCCTTTTTGTAATATCAATTGTACCACTTGGATCTTATTTACTCTCTTAATTTCTTTCTTTCTCTCTCTCTCTCTTTTTGGTGGTACTATGTTTCTTACACATGTGTCTGATTTATTTCATTTATGAGTATGATCTCTAGTAACATCCATTTAGCTATAAAAGTATTAATTTTGTCATTCCTTATAGCTGAGTAATACCCCATTGTATAAAAATATCATATGTTTTTTATTCATTCCTCAGTTGATGGGAATTGGATTCTTTCCAAGATTTAGCTATTATGAATTATGCTGCTATAAAAGTGGGTGCACACATATCACTGTGGTACAATGTTTTCAATTCTTCTGTGATAATAGCCAGAAAGGTAATAGGTGTGTCTAAAGGGGCCTTTAACATAGTTTTTTGAGGAATCTCCACACTGATTTCCACAATGGTTGTACCAGCCTATATTTCTGCCAACAGTGGAGAAGGGTTCCTTTGTTGGTTGATTTCTTGATGATAGCCATTCTTTCTGGAAAGAGATGGAATTTCAGTGTTGTTTTAACTTGCATTTCTTAACTGATCAATGATATTGAAAATTTTTTCATACATTTAATTGCCATTTGTATTTCTTCATTTGATAAGTATATATTCATCTCAAATGCCCAATTTTTGATTGAGTCTTTGAATCTGGGGGTCTGATTTTTTCAATTCTTTATATGTTTTAGATAGAAATCCTTTGTCTTTGGGATAGTTTAATAATTTCTTTCCTAATTTGCATTTCTTTTTTCATTGCTAGTGATTTATTTTGAAGTGCCAAAACATTTTAATAACATTAGATCCTAGTTGTTGATTTTTTGAAATATTTCCCATGCAGTTTGGGTTTTGTTCATGAACTCTGCCTATCTCTATGTCTTCAAGATTTTTACCTACTTTCTCTTCCAGTAGATTTAGTGTTTCTGTTTTAATATTTAGATCTTTGATCTGTTTTGACTTTAGTTTGATGCACGTTGATATACCTTGCTCTAGTTTTAGTCTTCTACATGTAGAAAGCCAGTTTTTCCAGAACTACTTATTAAAGAGTATATCTTTTCTCCAGTGAAAATGTTTGGCCCCTTTGTCAAACATAAGATGGCTGAGTATATTTGTAGTTATGTCTGCATCTTCTAATTTGTTCCACTGATTCTCTAGTCTGCTTTTTGCCAGTACCATGCTGATTTTGTCACAGTAGTTTTGTAGTATAGCTTCAAGTTAAGGATTGTTATGCCTCCTTACTTGTCTTTGTTGCCCAGGATTGTCTTTGCTGTTCTGGATCTCTTCTGGTTCCAAATAAATTTTAGGAATGTTTTCTGTAGATCTGTGGTCTACTGCACTTTCCTCTTATCACTACTTACATTGTATCCCACAAACTGATATATTTGTAATTCCATTATCATTTGGTTCTAGGAATTTTAAAATTTCTCCTTTGATTTGTTTCCTAATCCAGTGATCATTTAAGATTTTGTTCAATCTCTGTGTGTTGATAAATGCTATAGGCTCTTCTGCTGTTGAATCTATTTCATTCTATTGTGATCTGCTAGGATGCAAAAGATTTCAGTCCTACTTCAGTAGTCACTGGTTCTGGAACTTGTCAAAATTGGTAATTGCCACATTTCAATGAGATAAGTTTGTTCTAGCATGTATTTCATATATAAATTTCATGGGAACAGAGCAGAACCTTGGCACAGTCATTCTTACCATCCTGTACTGTTTTTCATTTTAAGTACTTATCATGAGTCACAATAGCTCAGTAGTGATACCATTAAAACTAAAATGTTTATATTAACCCAGCGCAGAGTTAATATTAGCTCAGAAAAATATGAAGATTGTGGGGAACTATCACACATTATTTCTAGTGGCATCCTTTCTTATGAAAAAACGATTTAAAACTCATCAGTTTGGGCACACACTCTGAAAGAAGTCAATGACAAGCAACAGTGTATGGTTGTCTTTCAGTTCTTCTGTGTTCACTGCAAAATGTTTTGTGGTCTAAAATATGCTCTACTTTGGAGAAAGTCCTGCTGCCTACTAAAAAGAATGTGCATTCTGCTATTGTTTGATAATATACTATGCATGTGTCTGTTAAATTTCATTTGTTTTATGTTGTAGTTTAACTCTGAAATTTCTTTCTTGATTTTTTTTGGGGATCTGGTTGACCAGTCTCTGTAATAGTACAGTGGTGAAGCCCACTGTTATACTTTTATTGGTGAATATTCTTCTACGTCATGTAGTTTTTGTTTTATAAAATTGGATACACTGACATTCAGAACATGTATATTCACCAGTGTTATTCTTTTGATGAATTAATTGTTGTGTTTACCAGTATGTAGTGATATTCTTTGTCCTTTGTCATTGATTTCAGTTTGGAGACAATTTTGTTTGAAATTAGAAAAATAATTTAGGTATCATTTTTAGTCCTTTAACTTTCAGTCTGTGTTTGTAGATAATGCATATCTTCTGCAGGAAGAATATAGTTGATATTAGCTTTTCTTTTTACCTAATCTGCCAATCTGTGCCTTTTGATTGGAGAGTTAAGTACATTTATGTAAAATATTATTACTGAAAGGTATGTACTGCTTTCTGTCATTGTATTATTTTTCCATTACTTGACTCCTTTCTGTTTGCTTATGTTTAGCTACTCTTCCAGTGAGATTTATTTTCTTCTTTTGGCTCTTGGATATTGTCCTCCTTATCTCTACTTAACATTCCATTAAGTATTTTCTACAGTGCTAGTTTGGTTATCATATATATTTT
>NW_004524715.1:784151-787710 GCF_000260255.1 Octodon degus
AGAGAGAGAGAGAGAGAGAGGTGTGTGTGGCCAGCTCAGCCCACCAGGGGGCGGGCTGGCTGGCATGTGGTGCTGGGGGATTGAACCGCGGTCCCCAATGCTTTGCCAAGCTTGTTCTAAGTAGGTGCTTTAGACCACTGAGCCATCTCTCCAGCCCATATCATATATTTTTTAAAGAAAACACAAAATGAAATATTATTTAGTATTTTAAAACAAGAAAATTGTGACTCATGCTATAATGTTGACAAACCTCTTAAAGGTAAATACTTCATCATCCTACATACATGGAGCATCATAGGGGTTAAAATTAATAGAGTATTAGTTGCTAAGGGAATAGGAGTAGAAAGACATATAGTATACCCACAGAATAACATTTTTTTGGCAGTAAAAAACAGTAGTTTTGATTTACTTAAAACCATTGATGAACAATAAGATCATTAGGCTAAGTTTAAAAGGTCAGTCACAAATGACCCCACATATTTTGATTTGATCACTATCCAATATCCAGATAGGCAAATCTATAGAGACAGTCAATAGATTCATGACTCTAGGGAGGTGATGGGGAAAGACTATGTGGGTAAGAGAGTTTCTCTTTCTCTTTCAGTTTACAAAAATATTCTAAAATTAAATTATGTGATTGTTGCATAGTTGTGTGAATTCCTACAATGATTAATAGATGAATGTTATGGTATGTGAATTACATGTAATAAAGATCTAAGGAAACAACTTTTAAGAGTTAGTGGTCAAAATTTGGACAAAGAAAGGGTGAAGAGAAAGAAGAAAAAAATCCTTAAATTTTTTTCTACACTAGGGCTGGCGAAATAGCTCAGTAGTCTGAAGTACTCGTTTGGCAAGCTTAGGGAGGTGCAGGGGATTGGGGTTTGATACCCAGCACCACCTACCATGCCAGCCCCACCCTCAGAGCAGGCTGAGTGGTGCAAAAAAAAGAACAAAACAAACAAACAAACAAACAAAAAAAAACCCGAAAACCTTTTTACAGTAGGCTTGGTAGTCATATCCGTAATTCAATCTACTTGAGTGGCTGAAATGGGAGGATCATAAGTTCAAGGCCAACCTGGGCAACATGGCAAGATTATAACTCAAAAAAGGTTGTTTTTTCTTATAGTGACTGTTAAAATGAAGGAACTATAGTAAGAATCCATTTAAACATATTGTGATAAACTCATGATACTCAACTTTGTACAGATTTTTGGGCATGTCATTGAGGTAGAAAAATGTAAATACCTTCAATAATTAATGGGGCAAATAACAAAACTTTTAAAGACATTTCCTGATTTCCTAAAGAAGCACAACCACTTTCTATTCCATCCCTATAGGCTATATGACTAGCAGTAGAACTTCTGTCCAGGTATTTGATTCTGAATTCCCAGATGTCGCAGGATATCTTCGAGCTTCAGTTAGGTTAGACATTATTTTAGGAATCCAACCTGAGATCCTCTTCCTGTTTGTTAAAGCCAATCACTGCACAATTTGGTAAAGTTGGATTCATCCAAATATCTATCAAGAGGAGCCCGGATGACTAACTATTGTACACACAATGAAGGATGGGGGGTTAAGCAGTTGCAAAATAGAGTAAGAAAAATCTCTAACTACTGCTACAAAACAATCCCTAAGATATATCCTTAAGCAGAAAAGAGAAAAGCTCAGGAGAAAGTTCTGTCTACAATGTTATCCTTTACCTACAAATAGGAGATGGCTCCTATTATGAAACATCGAGAAAAAAAACAGAATTTTTAAACATATTTGATTTTATGGAGTTAAATATTTAACTAGCTTAACACATAATACTCAACTTTGGAGGAAAATTATATTTCAAACCAGTTTTTAAGATCAAAAGTAAATGTATATGGATGGCAAATGAAATGAAGGACACACTTTATTTATATGAAAATAAATGTTCTAAACTATCAAGGAGAAAAACAAAAACACTTATTTTAGAGGATTCTAGGTAGGTGTTTTGGGCATCTATTGTCTGACTTTTGGTGATTTTCTCTTTGACCTAGAAATATTTATTTAATATTTTCATTTTTCAACTTGCACAGAACATATATGCAGATATTCAGTATTAAAATCTTTGTCATTTTATTAAACTGCACCATGAAAGAGGTTTTGTCCTTACTTTTTATGAAGAAATACTAAGACTCTAGACACCACTTAACCCACCCAGGGTCAGTGTGGGTCACCTAAGGTGAGTAGGTAGACCATGTAATCTATGATAACACCACCGTGAGGATGTTTGCAAAAATATGGATGTTCAAGTCAAGAATATGTAAGTATCATAAGCTTTAATATTTTGAAAATGTATACATCATTTTTATTACTTGGTCTGTTGCAGAAGAAAGCTTTTTGCATTTTTATACATAATTTCAAATAAGAGTTGATTCAGGTAATTCTTCTAACATAGAACAGAGAAGTGTGAAATTTAAAATTATGTGAAGTATTTGAAAATATTTTAATTTATATCTGCATATTTACTTATTTTAGTTTGTTTTTAGGAACAGAGTCTCACTGTGTAGTGCAGGCAAGCCTTGGACTCACTTATACAATACAAGCTAGTCTTCAATTCATGGAGATTCTCCTGCCTCAGATTCCTGGGTGATTGGATTACAGGCATGTGCCACCATACCTGGTTGTTTACTTATTTTAATAAAAAATATATTATTTAAAAGCAACAAATGAAGCTGGGGAGATAGCTCCGTGGTCTAAGTCCCTGCTTGGCAAGCACAAGCACCGGGTTTGATCCCAGGTACCACATGCTGTGCCATGCTGGTCACTGAAACTGGGCAGGGTGGTGCATTCCTGTAACCCCACTGTGGGGGGAGGCTGAGACAGAAAGATCACTATGAGTCTCAGCCGTGTAGTGAGACCCTGTACCAAAGAAAGAAAAACAAAGAAAGAAAGTTAAAAAGCAACAAATGATCAGACTTAATAAAAGTAATATAAATATGACTCTGATGAATTATTTTAATGACTGCTATGAACTGCAAAGTTCAAGGGAATAATGTTGCCCATTTTATATACATGTTTTGATTAAATTTCTTGAGAAAGTGATATCTAACTTAGATATGTATTCTTATAACCTATCATAATGTTGTGCATGTTATAGGTAATAAATGTTCATTTAGCATATTGTGACTTGCTATAAGTAAGAACAGAATCATGTAGTAATGTTGCCTACTAAAAAGAATGTGTATTCTGCTATTGTTTGATAAGATACTGTGTATGTATCTGTTGAATTCATTTGTTTTATAATGCAGTTTAACTCTGAAATTTATTTCTTTTTTTTCTCTAAAAGAAAAACATAATCATCTTTTAAATGAGTAAAATTGATAGTAAAGTTCTATTGTGATGAAGATTTTTAAAATTAAAATCAACTAGTAGTTTAACACCATATTAGGACAAAATAAAGCCATACAGCCCATCACTTAGCTCATCTGTTTGAGTCACTCCACTTTACTGACTACACTAGAGATAACCTGACCAGCCTAAAGTGAGGGCACCTACCCAGTAAAAATTTACCATGTATTTAAGCTTTTTT
>NW_004524715.1:788154-795010 GCF_000260255.1 Octodon degus
CTCCTCCTCCTCCGGCCCCTGTGCTTGCCAGGGAAGCACTTATTCTACTGAGCCATCTCCCCGGCCCCTTCCCATAATTATTGGAACTGTCCTAACAAATTTGATTTGAAACTGTCTCATTGCTATTTGTTTCTCAATAAAATTATGGAAAAAAGATGAATTTTTAATACAGTGGAATATTACTCTGCCATAAAAGAGGATAAACTTGAGACATTTTTAGGTAAGTGGATGCACTTTGAGACCACAGTTTTAAGTGCAATAATATTAGACACACATATTTAAATGCTATGTTGTTTTTTGGTGTGAGAAACCAAAAGTGCAAAAATAAGGACCCAAATACATAATAGGTATTTAAGCTTTTGTATCTCTGGCTTGCAAAACCTATATAAACTATGTCCCAAACTGGCTCTGGACTGATGCTTTCAGAGAGATCCTCCATCAGGCTGCCAGTGAAATAAAGTAAATTGTTTTGAACTCCTCAGAGGACAGCATTTTCTATTTGGTTTGGTACTAGGTTCCATAACGCAAAGTCTATTTTCCCCTACTTTATTTTCTATTTTCTTTTTTTTATTATTAATTTTATTGAGAAACAAATAGCAATGAGACAGTTTCAAAACAGGTTGGTAGGACAGTTACAATAATTAATACATTGCATATTGTTGTCTTCATAGTAGTTATTCACAGGACAAGATGCAGACATGATATCTCGTCTAAACACTATTAGTACAAATCTTCCTTCTCAATGAATTAAGAGAAAGTAGGCATATATCTATGCTAAGTATTTTCTATTTTCTTCAAGCGTTAGTTTCTTTTGCAAGCCTCCACTGAATCCCCACCACACAAGCCTGATGTGTGGCTGAATCTCTCCCTGAAGAGCCTCTCTGGTAGTCCTTACCAGCTGTGAGTTCCACCACACCTGGGGTGCACTGGTGATATGCTTGAGAAGGTGAGCCCGGTGCAGGGAGAATTCCTCTCACTGACTCTTAAAGACAGAAATCTGGCAAGATGTTCTGCTCCTGGATTAGCTGCATGTTTTTGACCCTAGTCTCACTACAGGGACTTCAGCTGCAGAATTTTAACCCAGGCTTGTATGCCATGCCTGGGCTGGGTCTGGAGGGGTGGGGTGGGGCAGAAGAGTGCAGAAGCTCTCCCATACACTCACCTGGCCTGGGGTTGGGCAGATCTGAAGCAGTCCCGAGAGCACGGTGGAAGTTCTCACTCACAGGGCGGGCTTGGGCTGGCTTTGGAAGGGTGAGGGAGGTCCTGGAGAGCATGAGGAAAGGTCTCTCTAAAGCAGTGGTCCTGGGCTTGGTCCCATTTGTGCAGGAGAGCACAGTAGCTCTTCAGCACATTTGCAGAGCCTGGGGTTGGGCAGATTGGTCAAGTAATGACAGTGACTCCTCCACACAGCTGACACTGACAAAGGATCTGCAGAGTGCGGTACAGGGTTTCAGGATAAATCCTGAAGGGACTTGACTGACCTTGTCAGATACAAAAGTTACATTTCTTGATATATAGGTCTTGCTTTATCTTGGTCTTATCCATCCAGCAGAAAAGTGTAGAAATGAGTTATGAAAAGTGAAGTCATGTTAATATGCAGAGCTGTGGAAGGCTCAAGTCAACAGATTCGGACATTGCCAGTCCTGTGGATAACCCACTACTATTGTGGACTACTGGACTATGTTGGAATACTTTGCTGAATTCATACACCTACAATAATTAGATGGCAATGGAATCCCCAGCTATGATAAAACTAAACATAAAAAGGAGATATACATGAAGGATAATTTTGTATCTGTATATACAAAATTGTTAGGATAGATATACAGCCACTTTCTCTTAATTCAATAAGAAGAAAGATTTGTATTAATAATGTTTGGATGGATATAATGTTGACATATTGAGCTATGAATGCCTACTACAAAGACAACAATATGCAATGTATTAATTGTTATAACTCTCCTACCAATCTGTTTTGAAACTGTCTCATTGCAATTTTTTCTCAATAAAATAAAAAAAAGACAGAAATCACTAGTTAAAAGGTCTTCTGGGATATGTTAACAAAATCTGAGCAGTTAAAAACTAGCCAATTAAAGGAACGGTAGTGAATGGTGAAATTTCAACAAAAAGAACATAACAGAACTCTATTAGTACAGAATATGGAACTAAGGGGCAAGAGCATCCAAAAAAGGTAGATCCATAGCTGTTCTCTTAAATTCTGGATTAATAAGGGAATGGAAAAATGCCAATTATAAAATAAAAATCAATACAATAAAGCACAGCAGTAATGAGTCCCAATAGTGTTCTCACTGAACAGTCCCTCGGTTGCCCAAATTTGGCCTCATGACCTCTGTGCCCCCTCTGCTCTCTGAATGCCACCCTCAGTCATCCCTTCTCTCCTGCATTGTTTCTACCATTCAGGAAAAAAAAACCTCTCAGTCTACTTACACTCATACTTCTTCTCTAGGACTTCAACACAGCTCAAAACATTTAAATATAATGCACAACATCCATACAAAATGCTACATGAGTTTCTTTCTTACATGTTCCTGCTTCAAGACCCAGAAATATAACTGGAAGCCTCTCCAGGCACATGTGCTGAAGTTGTTTCTTCCTTTTGCCTCCCTCATTACTCTAGGATTTCGTATCATTTATTTGCACTGCTTTGACTGCTTGTCTGGAAATAAACACACTCAACCTCATACCAGAATTTTATGGAAAAAATATTTTTTGGAATGAGCTGAAGCTTTCAGGTCCACAACTTGATTTGTATTTTTTTTACTTGTTTCATGCAGGTACTACTTCTTTGGTTGGTAGGACGAAGGCTGTCACATGGTTATCATTGTCACTTGTTGAGAATGTGATAGGTGAATGCTTTTTTCTCAAGAAATGACTATTTACATAAATTGGGACTTAGATTCACAGGTGAATGATGAGTTTCCATCTCATGCCTCTTACCTGAAAGAATGGAACCTGTTGAGCAAGAGTAAGAAATCTGATCTTCAAATTTCTCTTGCCATTTCCCATTTGGAGGGAACATTAGAACTGAGGAAATATTTTCTTAACAATGGGGAGGTAGGGAGAAGTAATCTCAGGTAGACTCCAGTCAACGAAGATCCCAGTGGAAGGAACTACTAGATTTGGGACCAAATATGGGTAATTATGGTTCTTATTGCTCATTTTAGTATCTAATTTCATCTGTTATTCAAACACCTTTTGCAAAAAGTAAGAATTCCTTCCATTTTAGGACTCAGGATGTGATGTAGAGTCTTCCAATTAGCATTGCTTTTATGAAACTTGATTTTAGAACTCTGGAAAGGCTGGGCTAAATCTAACAAAGAAAGTGTATTTCTGGAGCCACTGGCTGTCATGGCAACACCTTCATCCTGCATGCAGCTTCTAGTTGTAGCAGAGCCAGAGATTCCCTCAGTGGTCCTGTGCACAATATTATTTGGGAGTCCAAAAGCCCAAACCAGACTTTATTTCTTCAACCATTCAGTGATTCCATAAAGGATTGGAAGTTCTATAATAAATCAAATCCAATATATTTCAAAGTTGGGATAAAATGCTAGGCACCTTATTTATTGGCTAAATAGTCCTAATCAAGAATTGTCTCAAAAAGAAAACCAGAAAGGAAATCATGGCCTCATTTCCAGGTCAGTTACTACCATATATAAGCAGAGAAAGTTAGCTCAAAAAACGAATAAAAAGCATTAGAGGAAGAAGTAGTTGACCGTGCATCTTCTTGCCAAAGTCATAAGGTGTTATTTTCAGGGACATTGTTTCTAATCATCATGCCATGTAAAAAAGGATTCCCAGTTTCCTCTTATGCATATGTAGTTCTTCAAGAGACGTGTAGTGGTCTGGCTATGGAACAAGGGAAAGGGCTTTCTAACTGTGACTTCCCAGGGACAGGCAAAGTATGTACTAAACACAGGCAAAAATCCTTCATCAAGTTCAGGAGCTCCTGAGATGCCTCTTTTTTCCCCCATAATTTTATTGAGAAACAAATAGCAATGAGACAGTTTCAAACCAAATTGGTAGGATAGTTTCAATAATTAACACATTGCATACATTCTTCCTAGTGGCTATTTTCTGTACAAGATGCAGACATGATATCCTATTTACAAACACTATTAGAACAAATCCCTTTATTCATTAAGAGAATGTAACTATATATCTATCCTAACCACTTTGAATACACAGATACAAAATGGACATTCATCTGTATCCCTTTTTTGGTTTAGTTCGGTTATTTGAATATTATAGGTGTGTTAACTCAGCAAAATATACTAAAAGAGTCCAGTAGTCCATAATAGTATTGGGTCTTCTGCTTGACTGACAATGTTAGAAATTGTTGACCTGAGTCCCCTACAGCTCATCGTAACAGCATGGCTTTACTTCTTATACTTTGTTTTTATACTTTTCTGCTGGATGGTTAAGGCCAAGATAAAGCAAGACCTATGCAACAAGAGTTGTAGCTTTTGGGTCTGATAAGGTCAGTAAAATCCCTTCAGGATTTTTCCTGAGATCCTGTACTTCAGATTGTAGATCTTTTGTCAGTGTCAGCCATGTGGATGAGTCATGGCCATTGCCGAGATGCCTCTTGATTGTAAATAAGGATGCTCTGCTATGTGAGCAGCACTTTAGAGCACCCAGTAAGGAAGTCTCGTATACTACCTAGCATCTCAAATTGTATCAGCACTGAGAAAACATTACACCCAACTGCATTTAAACTTCAAGGCTAGAGAAGCGCGCTTTCTTTCGTACCTTGACCAGCTCTCATCAGTGACTGCTATCCAAAATGGAGTGCCCTTTGTGCATCTACGTTTTTTACTTTTCTTTCCATTTTCTGGGCTTATTTTCTCTGGAACTATCTGCTGGTTTCTTCTTTCACAGTTTTCCCTATGATTTCCCTTTGGAAAATTCAACCAGTTACAAGGACATTTACAAATACCCACAATCTCTTCAGCTGGCTTATTTCCCTCACGCCCTGCAGTTGTGGGCTACACACAGCACACAGTGCTTCTCCCATGTGAGGTAAACATGCTACCACCAAGCCACACCCCCGGGCCTCAGGCAACTTCCTGACATTCTGGATCCTGCTCTCCCTCAAGGCAGAGCTTCTCCCTGACACTGTCATGGTGCCAGCTGCACACTGTCCTGAGCCACATCTTCAGCAGTTACCTACAAGATTTCTTTCTTTCTTTCTTTCTTTCTTTCTTTCTTTCTTTCTTTCTTTCTTTCTGTGGCTGGCTTAGCCTGCCCTGTGGGTGGGGCTGGCACAGCATGTGGTGCTGGGATCGAATCTTGGTCCCTGCACTTGCCTAAGCTTGCCTAAGCAGGTACTTTATTTTTAATTATTTTTATTTTTTATTTTTAATTTTTTGTGGAACTGAGGATTGAACTCAGGCCCTTGCACTTGCCAGGGAATGGCTTATTCCACTGAGCCATCTCCCCAGCCCCAAGAAGGCACTTTAGACCACTGAGCTATCTTGCCAGGCCACTATAAGATTTCTTTTTAGTGCTCTTGTGACAATCACTCCTTTGAAGTCTGCATTTTTGTTGCAATGCACTTATGCTCTTCCATATATTTACTCAAATAGTAATATATCCATGTGTCCACATGTGTGTGTGTATATATGTGCCTCTGGGTTATTTTTGCCCTTAGATATAGTTATTTTTTATATTTTGGTATCAGGAATTGAACTCATGACCTTGCCCTTGCCAGGTAGGTGCTATGCCACTGAGCTATATCCCCCGCCTTACTATCCTTAGATGTATTGAAGATATTATATGTGGCTCTCAGGCTTCCACTGTATCTGAGTTTGCATCATCTTTCTAGGTCTGTGTAAATGGCTCCCACAAACTCTTTGCTCAGATTCCCAGCCTCCTCAACACTAAGGACTTTTGCCCTTGGATGCCCCCCACCAATCCACAGCACCTCCCCCACCCCGCCGCATTCTGGGAAACCCCAGACACAGTCCTAGCCCAGGTCCAGTGAGTATGTGGGAGAGCTTCCTGCTAACCTGCACCGGCCGGACCAAATACTGGTCCCAGCCCAGACACGGTGTGGGCAAGACCATCTCCCACCAACTTGGGATGCCCCCCACCACTCCGCAGCACCTCCCCCACACCGGCTGCAAAGAAGGAATTTCTGCCGCGTTCAAGGAACCCCGAGACCCAGACCTAGCCCAGACCCAGTGAGTGTGAGGGACAGTTACCTCTCCCCGCTACTCCACCTTGCCCCCTCCAGGCACAGCTCAGGCCTGGCGTACAGGGTGTAGCCATGCAGCTATAATCCCTGCAGAGATTGTAGAGGATAGATCCACCCAGCTAGTCCAGGAGCAGAACATCTTGCCACAGGGGTACAACAGGTTCATCCAAAAAGGCAGCAGCGGGAAGGAGCTGAGCACAGCAGCCAGACCCAAGCCAGGCACAGCTGGATAAGTCCAAACTTTGTAGAGCTGCACCTGAACTTCAGTACGTGCAAAGGTTATAACTACAGCAAAGATCTACAACAAAGGTCAGAAGACAGTGCTACACAAAACGACGAGAAGAAACAAAATGCAACTTCAGAACCCACCTTCACCTGGAAAAAGTGCAGAGGACACTAACACAGAAAAAAATGGACATCAAACAGCTGAAAGCAATGAATCAATGGCTTCTGAAATAAAAAAACAGCTGCACAAACGTATAGAGGACCTGAGATTGGAAATAAAAAAAGAAATCTCTGAATTAATAACATCTGCACTAAAGAATCAAATGCAGAAACATATGGAGGAAACCCAGTGCCCACCCAGAACAAGTGCAGAGGACACTAGCTCGGTTCAAATGCATGAATTAACAGCGTCGA
>NW_004524715.1:801227-823205 GCF_000260255.1 Octodon degus
TTAATGAATAGAATGATTTGTTCTCATGATGTTTGTAAATAGGATCTGAAGTCCGCATCTTGTACAGTAGTTAACCACTAAGAAGAATGTGTGCAGTGTGTTAATTATTGAAACTGTCCTAGCGATTTGATTTGAAACTGTCTCATTGCTATTTGTTTATCAATAAAATTATGGAAAAACAAAACAAAACAAAACAAAACATTAAGGACTTTCATACCCCATCCATTTCTGTTGCTACTACTATGGCCCTAGTTATCAGCCATGTCCTTTGCCCCTCCCAAGTTACAAGCAATAATGCAGCACTCCTCACTGTTCTCTCCATTATTCTCTTACATACACTTCCCTTCGCTGATATTTCTTAGGTTACTCATTACATCTTAATCCAATCTAGTACCTCATTGAAAAATTCATTTCTTTCACAGTTACTCAATTCCATATTTCATCTGCCTCATCAAAGACTGCATCTTCCTTGCAACACCTGGGCTCAGATTAAATTACTGGTGGAAAATTTTGTCACCTATTCTGTAGCCCAAGAAGTTCACAGTCAAGCAGATTGTCTCTTTGCTAATTCGTAGACTCTAACTGAACCTCACCTCATATGCCCTGGATTGGCCATGGTTGATTCTCCTTATTTTGGCCAAAGTTACTTCTCCTTATTTCATTTAACATTGTCAAACCTTCACTACCCTTCTCTACTCTTCAATCCTGCCTCTAACTTTGTGGAGAAGGTGGGAGCCTCCAAGCAGGAACACTTCAGCCTCTTCCCTTTTGTACTCTCTAGAGGTTTCTTTGCATCTACTGTCATCTTTCTTATCTTTTCCTGATGTTTTCAGGGAAGAGATCTTCTTCCTGCTTGCTAAGGCCAACCCTTCCACCTGCTGTCTGCTCCCACCAGTGGTATCTCTGCACTCACTGATGTTTTCACTGTGTCCTCTCTGTCCCCAGACCCTCCCGCATTGGAGATTCTCCTTGGAAATCTGCAATTGCACTGAAGTCTCTCCCACACTGAGAAGATTCAGCACACACCCAATATCATGTCTTTCTTTTACATCTCAAACTTTCCATGTGGTGGGGTATCCTTAATTTTGAAAAACTTCACAACAGAGACTAGTAATCTTGTTATTTCAGGAACAGCAAGCAGTTTTCTTTCTCTAAGGACAGAATAAAATGCTCCTTTGTTCTGGAAAACATATTTAATTGAATCTTTTTATTAAATATAAAGTAAGCATCCGCCTATTGTTCTTGTGGAGAGCAGAACACTATTGATCCAAATCTGATAGTCTTTATAGACTGGAAAGTTAATCACTGTGTTGGTAATAAGGATTGTTCTGTATTGCAGAAGACGCTTAACGTCTCTGAGATGTTCTTTGTGTTTGTTTATATTGTGGGAGGAGATGAAAATTAATGTTTTGGCCAAGAATGAATTTAGAATGCCGAATATTTCAGGGCTGTTTGCTCTTGGAGAACGTGTAGGCATTCTTACTGAAGAGGTTAAGGCAGAAAGTAAGATATTAAAACACTCAGGTACTTGTACAAAGGGCATATAATATTATCATATGTCTCTGACATTGAGAAAATGTTAAGAGAAGCAACCAGATTTGGTGAATAATGTTCAGCACTTAATCTTATGTAAATCTAATGGATTAAAAAGTTCTGATGATAAACTGTTCACAAGGAAAGGCTACACAACTGTGGATCTACAAGGCGTTTTCTCTAACGTTGAATATTCCTCCATCCATTATCTACAAAGGAGACATCATCCTAGAAATAAAAATTTAAGCACCTCACAGCAACACCCAAGACAACAACAACAAAAAGAAAATTTTATTCTGGTTTCTACATACCATTTGACTGAGAAACAGGGTTTCTTTTGAAAAATCTACTTCCAGGAGTAGACAAAAAGTAGAAAATGAGCTTGGGTATTCTATTTTATTAAGAAGTAGGAATGACTCAAATAATGATTGGCACTTGCTAAAGGACAAAGGAGCCAGGTTCAGGCGGCTCCTGATGACCAATTACTAACTATTTTCATGATCAATATAAATAATGCTCATATAGGTAATAAGAATAGAATAAGATAAATTCATGTTGATATAAATGAGTGAATAAATTTTACATTTGATCACGCATATGATATTAACATAGTCTCAAAATACTTCCCCATGAAGTGCTGATTGATTACCAAAAGAAAAGGTAACTTCACAGTGCCTGAGTTAGGCAGACATTACCTTAATCAAGAGATTGAAGTTATCACCAGTGATGAGAAAAATTGAAATCATGTACCACCTGGCAGAAGCAGTGGGCTGAACACATCATCACTTCTGTGATATTCCTGCCCAAGATGCATAGCCTGAATGGAATCAGGAGGAAATTGCTGATAAACTCAAACGGAGGAACAGCCTGCAGAATACCTAGCTTGTAATCTTCAAAAGCGTCAGGTCCTTGAAAGCCAGGAAAAGACAAATTGTTCCAGATTAAAGGGGACTAAAGAGAAATGACAACTAAATGCATGCGATCCTGGACTGGATGTCTTTTGCTTAAACGACATTATTGAGACATCCACTAAAACTTGAACAGAGCTCTAAAATTAAATAGAAGGACTTTCTCGACACTAGCTTCCTAACTTTAATGGTTATTTTGTGGCTACACAAGGAAATGATCTTATTTCTTTAGGGTGTTACAGAGAAATAGATTGACAACTTCTGAAATTATTCAAGGGGCTAATAACACTTTGTACTGTTGTGCAACTTTTCTGTAAATTTTAGATTATTCAAAAGAAAGTAAATCTTAAAAATCAATAAAGCCAAATGGTGAATGTCCCTCATTTTATCTTTTTTCTAATATATTTGGTATAGGGGCTCACTATGCAGTTCGGAATTGTAGTGATCCTCCTGTTTTCAGCCTCCCCAGCACTGGGATTACTGTCATGCATGACCATGCCCAGTCTCAGTGGCTGGCTCAGCAGGGGAGGGGATGGGCGAGTGTGGCATGTGGTGCCAGGGATCAAACCCCATCCCTGTGCTTGCCTAAGCAGGTGCTTAGTCCACTGGGCTATCTCACAGGCCTTTCTCATTTTATTTTCAATGTCCAATGAGGCTTGGCTATTTGTGTCCGAAAACAGTAATTTGTACGCATTACTTCTAATTCTTTACCTCTAATTTATGCTTTAACATTTTGTTATTTTTCATTTTTTCCTCTCTTCTTCATTTTTACTACTCATGACAGATCCCTTTAAAATCCTTGTTGGCAATCCTCGTGCTCCCTAGTCTCCGTGTAGACTCTGGAATTTAACTGACTTTGCCTAATTCCTTTTAGTCTACTGTAAACGATGATTTAGGGAAATAGTATAATCACAGATGAGATTTGAGCAACTATAAAATATTTAGGTTATGTTATGATGCCTTAATATTAGGTATACATTGTCATCATTATGATTTTCAGCTCAGATGCTGACCTCTGATCCAGATCCATATGATCAAATACCTATTACTGAACGTCTTTATTTGAACACTGAGAACACAAAATTCTAAAACCTGAACTCTGTGGTTCACAGCTTTTCCTGTCTCCATGGTCCCTGTTCTGGTGAATGTCTAAGTTTGAAACCTAAGCACCAATCTTGGTCTCTCCTGTTTTGTTTTTATTTTAACTTACCACAGTCAGTTGACAGTTACATAATGTTGATTAATTTTTTGACACTTTCCTATTTATTCCCCGCTGCCTCTTTTCTCATTGTTATCCCCTTAGTTCATACTCTCCTGTCTTTCCTGTACTGACTATAATTTACCTACTTTTCTTGCTTTCTTCCTACCTCTCTTCCTCTTTCTTCTGTTTTTCTATCTTCAAGGGCAATATTTGAAAAATGCAGATATGATCCCGTTTACCTTCCTCTGTATTTAAAGATTCTCACATTGTCTTTTAGACTAAGTACATTTCCTCAGTAGGGGTTACAAACTCTCCAGCTTCACTTTTTAATCCTTCCCCTTTCATTTCCATTTGTATAATTATAAGGCTCTGAAGTTACTGAGTACCCAAGTGGGCAATGAATCACTAGGGTTCTGGTTCCCGTCTTTTCTTAGCTAACTCCTGCTCCCCTATAAAACTCAGCTCATTTATAAATATCTCCAGGAAGCTGTGAATACTGTGTATGCTAGATGCTCTCCCACCTTGTGCATCTTTTACTGTATTCATCCCCTGCTCTCTTTTCTGCCTATTTATTCTGTTTCTCTCATTACTTTGAAAAGAACATAAAGTCAAGGACTGTGAGCTTAAATATGGGGATCTGTTTGTTTCTTACAGTGCCTTCTGTGTACCTTCCACAATGCCTTAAATATAAAGTTTTTTTTTTTTTTTATAAAAAGGATTCATGAATAAGGGAATGACACCAACTGGCATAATGACTGCTTTCAATTTTGTATCATTTTAAACTACCATCTGTAGGGGACATGCCGACAAATCATTATGTCATTGCAGTATATTGAACAGGCAGTCAATATTTACTTTCTATTCACAGGGCCTGGCTGTCAATAAGTGCTTAATAGATGTTGTTAAATAAATATGCAAGTTTTAATTAATAGGAAACTGGATCAAATATTAAATCTTTCTTTAGAATTCTTTATTTAAAACTGTGTACTCTTTTTGGTTGATCAGCTAACTCTGTCTCTAAGATCTGAACTTTATAGAGCCTTCTAAATCCCAGCTATTTTTAATATCTTTTGACTTATTAAAGATAAAAATAATTATTATGCTATAAAATTTCAGCAGAAAGCTTTTAGGTCATATAGTGTACTGGAACTTTTCTCCTTATTCAATACCAATGAGTTCTTTCTTACATGATTCCCATAGATTCATAATAATCTTAACTATATATTGACCTTTAAGCAAGCTAGACATTTTATACTCTAACAGTTAATATTTAAAAAAAACAACAAACATAAAAACAAGCAACAGCTCTTAATAGAGTCTCTTAGGGTTTTTCACAGAATTTGTGAGGCATATCTCAGGGAAATATAGATGTAGCTTTTTAAATATTCTAGATTCCTAAAATTTCCTTGGGTATGAAGTAAGCCTCAGTGGCTTTAATTCATGTATTAAACCATATATGACCACAGAGATTTATTGTTTATTTTATATATTTTTAAGTGCCTGGGGTTGATATTGTAATTGTCTACTGTATAGGTAGGAGTAAAATAAAGTATTAGACTGGAGTCCTCATGGACTTCATCCATAGACCTACTTAGGACATTTTCACCAAATGCAGGTATTTAACTGATGAAAGTGCTTTCAAGTCCAGGATTCTTCTAGGCTCTTAGGCAGGGTTAACTCTGATACCTTGTGACAAATCAGTTATCCTATAAACATGGAAGAATGGATCTCACCAAAAGTGATGGACAGCTTTGTGTAGTGGTGCATGCCTATAGCCCCCAGCAGCTCGGAGGTGATATGGGAGGATCACTTCAGCCCAGGAGTTCAAGTCAATCTAGGTATTGTAGTGAGACTCTATCTCAAAAGGAAAATAATTTTAAAAGATTAGGATAGAGCACAGCAGACCTCCAGTGAAGGCCATAGGATGACTCCAGTGCACTGTGAAATGATGGAAGATAAATGATGAACTTGGAGCCTTGGTACCTGGGAGGCTAGAGGTCATACAAAACATTATTGTGTCATTATGAGAGCTGAGCTGATAGAGAAAAGCTGTAGATGCTATAGTGATCTTAATGATCTTACTGGGACAACAAGATCCCCCAAAGTTGAAAAGCTAATTGTGGACAAACAGAAGAAGGCATGGCCTGAAGGAAGTCCATTGGTTCTGGAAGGACCTTACAGTCAGAAGTCACCACTTTAGTGCCTGTGTGTGTGATCACTAGGTGGCAAATGGGCCTGGAAGCCTTAGATGCTACTTCCAAAAAGACATGTTGAAACTATCAGAACTATCTACAGATGAAAGGCGCCTAGAATGCACTTCTACAGTTCAAGAAAAGGAACTTACACAGAACAAAGATTTAGCTCATCCTTAAGTTCCTTCTTAATATACTACACTGTATCGGACCAAAGTGTTCATTATGCCTCCTCAAAATTTGCATATTTGAAAGGAAAGCATGATACTCATTGGACTTTGTTTCTCTTTTTTAGA
Source organism: Octodon degus (assembly GCF_000260255.1). Classification (NCBI taxonomy): domain Eukaryota; kingdom Metazoa; phylum Chordata; class Mammalia; order Rodentia; family Octodontidae; genus Octodon; species Octodon degus. Next base: position 807,358 of record NW_004524715.1, read on the forward strand.
GAGTTACTGGGGATTGAAATATATATCATTGGCCTTTTTAAAAAAATATTTTGATTCAGGGCTTTCATAATTCCTAAGCTGCCCACACTGGACTCAAATTTGTAATCCTCCTGCTTTAGCTTTACAGGAGTGCTGGGATTGCAAGATTATACCATCACATCTGACTATATTGGTACCTTTAATAAATAGCTTACTTTTTTTTGAGACTCAAAAGCAAAGGGAGAATGCATGAATGATGTTTATTTTAGAGCCTGATTTCATAAAAATCACCCAATAAGTGGTAACCCTCATTGTTATTATACTGATTTATGTGCATTTGTAGGACTCGGTGGTGTTTGGATTGAACCCAGGGTCTTCACATTGAGCTATAATCTCAGCAATTTTTTAAAATTTTTTTATTTTTCCATATTTTTATTGAGAAACAAATAGCAATGAGACAGTTTCAAATCCAATTAGTAGGACAGTTTCAATAATTAATACATTGCAGGGGGTCTGCTCCTTAGCTCAGTTCTTTTTTTTTTTTTCAGGGTCAAGGAATTCTTTATTAAAGACCTTTAATGTTTTAGAAAATTTCTTTATGAACAGCCAACTCAATGTACGTTTCTAGCGGCAGATATCAGCAATTTTTTTTTTGAGACAATTTCCCTAAATTTCCTTGGCTAGGCTTTGACTTACGATTCCTCTGCTTTAGCTTCCCAGAGTTTTGGGATTACAGGCATGCATGACCATACCCTACTTGTATGTACTTTTTGAAATATTTAATACTTGCCAAAGTCTCTTAAATAGGGACTTAGCTATCTGCTAAGTAAATAAATGATTAATCATTTCATAAAATCTCTTGTAAAGGTTTGCAAATTATTACAAATATAAGTTGATTACATACGTAAGTAAATAAATAGCCAAATAGCTACAGAAGGAAAGTGGTATATCACCTCTAACTAGAATAGAGTGGACACAGAAGTATAAACAGATGTAAAATCCATTTATTCACTTGAAACTATAGCTGTCTCTTGGTAGCCATGGGACATTAGTTCCAGGATCCCCCAGGGCCACAAAAATCTGTAGGTGCCTTATATAAAATAGCGTGGCATTTGCATGTAACCTACATACATCCTCTTGGTTACTTCAGATCATCTCTAGGTTATTTATAATACCTAATACAAAATAAGTGCTTTGTAAACAACTATTATACTGCATTGTTTAGGGAATAATGAGAAGGAACATTTCTGTGCATGTTAAGTATGGACATGAGTTAGCTTTTTTGAATCTCTTTTATCTTTGGTTGTTTAAATCTATAGGTGCAGAACTTGAGAACAAGGAGGGCAGTGCATTCAACAAAGTCCTTCTGCCAAGTGATGCTGTTAATAGTTAAATACAGAAAGGTGGCCTTTTATGACTTTCCCATTCAGTAAGGAAGATTAGACACTGTTGAGATGAATTGTCTAATGTTAGATTTAGTAGCATTTTTATTTCTTGTATGTTCTATCACACATCTCCATCTGGAATATGACAAAAGTCAATAATGAAACAAGTTATAATTTATTGTGTTCTCTTCACTGTAAAAATATTCTAATAGAGAAGATGACTATAATTTTTAAAGAATAATTATAGTAAATTTGGTAAAAAGTGACCACAGAAAAACGCAGTCTCGAAGAATGCATGATTCTGTTGCTGTTATTGTTGTTGTAAGGCCTTAGACAGCTTGTAATTCTTAGCTTTCATTTTTTTTTCCTTTAAAAAATACAAAAGGTAGCAAAAACTGTGTCACTATTTGTCTTTGTTACTGAGACACACGGGATTAAGTAGATATATAAGGTAAAGGAAGAGAGCTAATATCCTTGTAAGGTAGATATTATTAACATGTGAGGAAATGAAGATTAACTGACTTGCAAAAGGTTGTACAAGGGAGGGGCTGACTTGCACCAAGGTTCATAAACTATCATTACCATTTTCATCTTAGAGATATATAGGAAAGGCAATTCTCGAATGTGTTAGTTGCCTCTCTCCACACTCTTACATTGCAGTTTCTATTTAATCCCTGGATGCTATATTTACATCAGTGATTCTGATTTTATTGTCTACAAAAGTTATGTGGTGGGAATGGGGAGACAGCTCAGCTGTCTAAATGCCTGCCTGGCAAATGCAAGGATCCAGGTTCTGTCCTGAGTACTGCAGGCCATGCTCTGCTCACACCACATAAGTCATTGAAGCTGGGTGTGGTGGAGTACACCTATGATCCCAGCACTGGGGAGGCTGAGACAGGAGGGTAACTACGAGTCCGAGCTCTGTAGTGAGACCTTGTACCAAATAAATAAGTAAAATAACTTAAAAAGTTAAGGGCCAGCCAAATAGCTTAGCGGATTAAAGTGCCTGCAAGGAGGTGCAGGGACCAGGGGTGCCATGCCCCGGCCTCGGCCTGCTGTTCCAGCCCCGTCTCCTGGGGTGCACTGAGACAGCCAATGAGACTGGGGGTGGTGGCATGTGCCTGTAATCCCAGCACTTGGGAGGCTTTAAATAGGAGAATCACTATGAGTCCAATCTAGTAGTGTGACCCTGTAGACCCAGTAGACGCTTCCTTAAAATAGAGGAAAAAAAATTAAAAAGTTAAAGAAAAGGAATTATGTAGTAAGCTTATTTAAAATATAGATTTGGAGTGTCTTTGATGAGCCACACTGCTTCAATATGGACTTCTCTGTTATGGAATTCAGGAATGCCCCCTTCTGATAGCCGTGCGCCTGGTGACTCCATCTCATTGGTCACATGTTGAGAAATACCTATTTCCATCAGTGGGTGATGTTAAAGAGTCAAATCTTTCACTTTTATGAGAAACTAACATATTGGCAGTGTCTCGGTCCAGTCAAAATATATTGTGAAATACATTACATAAATCTGAAATGGTCTAAAAATTCAATCTGATCCAATTTATCCACATTTGATGGATGACAACTGAGTACACACCAAAGCTTATAAACAGGTATGAGAGAGACTGTTCTGTATGTGTCTTTCTGTCTATGAAGAAAGCAGAAAACTATCACTGAGCAGAAGGATTTATAGAATTCCTGAAATTTAAACTAGATTTTGTATTAAAAATCCTTAAAGGAAATATACTGTGCATCAATTTAATAGATAAGAAATAAAGAATGATAAAGTATTTTGTACAAATATACAAACAGAAAGTGTTTTTCAACTTAATTTTATGAAATAAAATAAAGAATTTTAAGGTTAGTAACTATTTCCATCTTTCTATCATTCCTTCTTTAGAAATCACAGGAGAAGGCCTTCTATTGATGGTTTTGCACATCTTCTCTTCTGTCTGATTACACTGACTTTAGATATTCATTCATCTGTTTAGCATACAGTCATTGAGTTTATACCTGAAGGCATTTAATTGCCCCTGTCTAATCCAGAGCTAGTAATAAATCAATATCAGAAGTGATTCATAGCTTCTTTCAGGGTGCTGAAAGTCATTGTAATCCTTTGCAAATGGCTAGCAGGTTTCTTTTGGTTAGCTTGATTTCAATGCTATAATTATAAAACATGTGTGATACTCTGATAACAGGTAAGAAAGGTATTAATTTCATACATAAAGCAAGATAAGACCAGATGACTTTCTACTTGGAAGAGAGGCTTTGAACCTCTGATATATTTCCTCTATGTAGTCAGATAATAAGAAAAATTCCCAGAAAGCCTATTTAATGTCCCCTGCACTTAGTGTATTGACCCAGACTGGATGCAAGATATGACCACATGTATCCCAAAACGCATTCCAGATGCTTAAGATTTGTAAAGGAAACAATTACTACTAATGTGTAGCAAAATACATCTGAAAATCAAAAAGACACAGGAATTTGAAGACTATCTAGTTTAATTGCTCACTAATGGTGAGTCTTTGCTACAATGTGTCGACCTCTGCTAGTACAAATTAGGCTGCGTTTGAGGCTTTGGCTTATAGTTATGCATGCGATGGGTGGCCCTCACATTTAGGAGAATTATTTTTTAAGAAAAATTTATAAAAAGAAAATATGATTTCACCCCCTACTAATATTTCAGGTAATTTATAAGGAACATGCTTTCTGGAAATGCAAAATGTTTTCCAGGATTACAGTAAATGATTTGAAAGAAAAGTAATCAAAAAGAAGAGTGAGAAATAGTTCACAATTAATCCCAGGCATTGTGATTAGGTCCTCAGCTTTACAAAGTTATAGAGCAAGACACACTGTTACTGCAGTGTGTAGGTAAGAAGCCAGAGGCTTTCCAATGTGCTCAGTGATTTGCTCGCTTTAGGATGGACAGTAAATGGCAGAACTAGGCTTTCTCTGTACTTGACATGAAAGGCCGTTATGCTTCTCACTGAGTCTCTTGCTCATTTTTATTATACTGTCTCCAGATAATTCAAACAAGGAAAGTTAGAGCTATCACAATTTCCACTCCTTCTTCCTCCCAGCCCCTACACCCATGCCAGCATTATGGCGTTTGACTGTGCAGTGGAACAAGCACGGCCTTGGGAATCAGCTCAGAGCTCCGGTGTACTCTATGTCATATTAGGACACACAGTTTACTGTGTGTGTGTGTGTGTGTGTGTGTGTGTGTGTGTGTGTGTGTGTGTGTCATGATTTGGGGTTTTGCAAGTGGGACCATAAAATATAGGACACATTTTATAAGATTATTTTATACAAAATATCATAAACAAGAGTGTAGGAAATCTGTCCACCCACCAAGACCAAAGAATCCAGGTGAGGGCCTGGATCCTATTATCCTACATGAGTCCAGTTGAACACCTGGAGCTCATAGCAATGCCTCACACCAACCTAACTGGAGGCCTAGAGCCCACAACAGTGTCTTATGTAGGCCCATTTCACGGATCTGCACCAGGAAGGCCCAAAGTTCAGTGGTGGAAGCTACAAAGTCTATGCCACTGGGATGAAGGATCTCTGCTAGCAGGCTGAGGGACCTGGACTGGAGCTAGGAAGCAATGCTCAAGGTGGAAAGTACCACAGCCATCCTCAACAATAATGAGGTCACAAGCTCCTCCAGGGATGAGGAAAGATGAGTTACCGTCAGGAAAGCCAACATGCTAAGCTGCTGTACAAGGCTGAGCAGCGCACCATCTTCCCCTCTGGAGCCAGGAAGCAATGCTTAAGATGAGGACCAGGGCTGCTCCAAAATGAACCATAACAATTCTCAGCAACAGTGAAGATCTGGAGCTCCCCCTTCAACAAGAACAACCAAGTCATCAGGAAAGCCAGCATGAGGTCCTCTAGAAGGATAACTCGAGAGCCAGCAGCTTCCAACAGCTCCAACAGTTATTCCAGACAGCATCCCTGACAGCCTCTCAAAAGCTTCTCACATTTCAGCTCTTAAGCTGCTGGCAACAGCATTCCATAACCAGTACCACACTAGTGCTAGTGCAGTTCATCTGGTGCAACAAGTCGACCACCAGTTAACAATCCACTACAGTATGATTCAATTTTCTCATCCATAAAATTAATGCAAAGTAATCTGCTGTTTCTCTCTTTCTTCATACTAGAATAAGAGTTCTAGATTTAGAATAAATATACAGAAATAGGGAAAAATTATCTTTCCCTCAGCTTTACGTTGTGTAGACTACCCTCTAAGCAGCTGCATTATGAAGATCTGAATGAAGCAATTGAACTCCCGACATTCCAATCCATTATGAAGACAGATTAATGACTGGAATACTGAAAAAAAAAGAGATTTGGTAGTTCTAATTATGTAGCTATCAATTTAAATCAAATTTAATATTCCTGGATATTAATTATGTAGAAGCACTGTCTTCGTGCTTCTGTAACAAAATGTCACACTGGGTAGCCGGTAAACAATCAAAATGTATTTCTCCCAGTTTTGGAAGCTGGAAATCTGCTCTGAGGGTGCTGATGCGGTAACGTTCTGGTGGGCATCATCTTGCAGTGGGCTCACTTCCTGTTGTACCTTCACAGGGCAGAGAGAAAAGAGCCTCCTGGAGTCCTTTTTGTAAGGACACAAATCCCATTCATGAATGCTGTATGCACTTCAGTGACCGAATTTCCTCTCTATTGCCCCACTCTGTAACACTGCTATAATGGTAGCAAGGGTCTCCATTTATGAATTTGGGGGAAATGTTCAGACTCATTATTTGGCCGATGCCTCTGCTGCTTATTTCCACAGAAATTTTCATGAGTTGAATATTGAACATTTTTAACAAGAGGACTCTTGGTTTTTACTTAAGAAGAGCTTGATTGAATATTAACAATGTATTTTTGCATATTCTAAGCACACAAGGATATTTTTAGTACAATCAAAACATTAACTATGATGTTTGTTCATTTCTTTCAAACAGTTTAAGTGAGGCCTTTATCATAGTCTGAGTGAATTAACACATCATTCATGTCTTCAGTTTTATTCTCCTACTTTTAGTTTAAAAATATTTAATCTTTGGAATTAATTTTTCATATATATGCTAAATTGTTTTTATTTACCCAATCATTAAGCTGAGTTTTCTGTATCATGTGGAAGATAAAATCCATCTTTTTGTGTTACTAGGTTTATTTTCACACCACTTTCTGGAGATGAACCATGTGTCATGGTTATAATTGAATCCGTGGTTATAATTGAATCTCAGTACTACATGTGATTAGGCAGAGAAAGGATCATGTAGCTTACAAAGCGCAGCTGCTCAATTGTCATCCCAGGGAGTGGTCCTGATTTGAAGGCAACAATAGATATTGTGAGGAGCTCTGGGCTGGAAGAGAACCATATCCCAGTCATGTTTTCTCTTGTGGTTGACCCTTTCCTTTATAGCAGCACAATTTCCTTATACAACTCATAAAGCTCAGTTGCATTCACTCTTAGTCCATTTCTTCTGGAAGGTTATGGGAGTCCGTGGTCTGTGGATTGGTGCACTTGCATAGCACTATGTTTCATGTTATCTGTAGAGCCTTTGTCGAGCATTCTTAGTCATAGATGCATCTGGAATCATTTTTATAACATCTCTCTTATCAGAATCCTGTTGCGTTTTGTTACAGTGAGAGACAGAGTCTTGAATGCCTGATGCAGAATGTTTTGTGAAGTTCTCATAAGTTTCTTCCCAAATGCATTAACAGTTGCCATCCATACTTTATTTATTTCCATTTTTCCTGAGATGGGATTTCATTCTTAATGCCTAGTGAAGGGAAATGATTCTATCTATGACAAGTTTTAAGAATAAATAAAGACATGTCTCTCCATTCTAGATGCAGGGGGCACTAACTGGGGAAAAGCTGAGAAGGCTCTTGGAGGAAGGCCAATTCTTTCTTTCAAGTTCATAGTGATATTGTTCTTAGGTCCTTGTCAAAGGCTATTTATGACTGCTCTTAAATCTTCAGCATGTATCATTCTACATTGAAAATGAACAATAAATACCAGGATAGCAGTCCTTTTGTTTTCTTTCCCAAAGTTTCTCACTTCCTCCAGATAAAATAATCAGTCTTTACTGTTGCTTTTAATACTTTAAATTTTAATATTAGTAGTAAATTTAATTAATATGCTTGTTAACTTACCATGGATTTTCTTAATAACTGTCTCAAATTATTTGATTTAATATTACCCTTATGGTAACTGATCAGGAAGCATTTCTAAAGATGAGTCCTCATTCATCATTGTCCTCTACTTTTTGTCTTTAAGACATTTTAAGTAACCCTACATAGCATGGTCTTAGTGAGCATTGCTTTGGTATGTTTTGACATACAATATTCTGTGAAGTTAATTTTTAGCGTCTTAAGGCAATGATAAAAAATGGACTGACACAACTTATTAAAGGTAAGCTCAGCTTGCTTATTTCCAGCTAACTTATGGTACTCTGAATTTTGTTTTCATTTTTTCAATAGCTTTGCTCAGATTTAGAAGACATCATTTATAGAAATACCATTTATGCAACTTTTGATTGTTAAAGACTGACAAGTAAATGCTCAAAGAACAATGCATTTTCTTTGTTTTTGTTTTGTATTTTGCCTTTAGTCATATCTATAGTCATTGTCACTGATGTTACAGAGTGACAGATTAAAGAAGAGGCCTGTCTGTCTGGAGGACCATAATGATTCATTTGCTGTTCTCCATAGGGTTTGCATAGTAAATATTTAATGATTTCCCATCACCCCAGAGAATGCAAGCTCCATCCCAGTGCAAGGAACTGGGGACAGGGGCCCGCGGGGACGGATGTACTACTGCTCTCCCTCGCTCCCTGCCTTGCTGTCACACACAGAGATTTACTTTTTTCAGTGCATAATGTATTTTTAGTGAAATGCATGTATCTGAAGTGTATTTTTGATACTTTTTTTACAAATATATGCATTTGGATATAATATGTGTAAATCACAACTGATCAGGTTAATTTTTTTTCCCTTGAACATTTTCTTGAGTCTTCCCAGTGCAAGTTTTAATGTTTCTTCTTTTTGCTCATATATTATGTAACATGATGTACCTTAAAAGATACTGAATGTATCAGAATTCATTTTTTTTGTCCTTGGGATCAAACTCAGGAACTTGTACTTGCCAGGCAGGTGCTTATGCTGCTGAGCTATATCCCCAACTAGGTTTTTTTTTTTTTTTTTTTTACCAGCAATCAGTGTATCAGAATTCTTTAATTCAACTTTATTGTTAGCTATAGAACTTATTTCTGGTTTTAGGATATCATGAATCACACTCTTTTGAACATTCTTATGTACTTTTATGTATTTGTGCATGTGTGTGTGTGTGTGTGTGTGTGTGTGCATATTCTTGTATGTATTTGTATATGTCTGTTTTATTCCCTTCAGGCAAAGACCCAGAATAGCTAAGTTATAGACGTAGCTGCATTTTATGGGAAACTACAAGGCTTACTTACAAACTGGTGGCTCTTAAACACATAGTTATAATAAAACCCAGCAACTCTACTCCTAGGTATATACTTAAAGATAAATAAAAAACATGTGTACACAAAACAACTTGTATGCATATGTTCATTTGTGGCATTATTCAAATTTCCCCAAAGTGAAAACAACCTAACTATCCATAAACTAAAAATGGTTCAATAAAATGTGACAAGTCCATATGATGGACTATTAATCAGGAAGATAAACAACTCAAATATTATACATTTTACAACATAGCTAGACAAAATTACACTAAGTGAATGTGGCCAGTAAGGAAGACTACATGTGTGTTTGTTTGCACTTATATGAAATGCCTGCAGCAAGATGACTTATAGAGACAAAGACTTATGATTGTCTAGGTTGAGAGGATATTAAGAAGAAAGACTGATAATAGATATGAAATTTATTTTTAGATGGACTATATGTTTGCTTTTTATGTATTGGTACAGGGTCTCACTATGCAGCTCAGACTCATAGTGATCCTTCTGTTTTCAGCCTCCCCACTCAGTTCCAGCTCAGCATACCCATGGGTGGAGCTGGCACATCATGTGGTTCATGGGATCAAATCCTGGTCCTTGTGCTTGCTAAGCAGGTGCTTAGTCTGCTGAGCTATCTCACTGGCCCTCGCCTAAATGTTTTAAAGTTGACAATAGAGATAATTATGCACTTAAGTGAATATAGTGTAAAACATTACATTGCACATTTGATTTTAGTGATTTTATGATACAAGAATTGCATCTCAATAAATTTTTTTCACAAAGGATCTTATACAGAGAGGGTAATATGTCCAACATCCCTAAGCAGGAACTAGTCTGGTGCAGTGCAAGACACAGCTTCATGGGACTTCTTGGGTGGAGTGAACAGAGCAGAGAGGTCAGTGGAAGATGGGGCTAGAGGAGTAGGAAGGACCATATTAAGTGGTTTTGCTGCCTATGAAAAGTTTGGATTTTATTATGAGTATCCTGTGAGGTCATTGGATGGCTCCGGATAGAACATTACTATGACCTAAAGTTATTTCATAAAAATCTCTCAGCTAGGTGAGAGATTTAGGAAGCCCCAGGTGGAATCTAGATGAAAAGGTGGGGGTGGGTGGGACCAGGATGGAGGCAATGGGAAGTGCTTGGACTCGGGGTGCATGTTGAAGTCAGAACCTAGGACAGACAGACAAACAGAATGTGGGGGAATGGAAGAGACATGGTGGGTGTGGTGGTGCATGAATCTGCCTTCCATTTCTAAATGAAGGAAAAGCTAATTGTATTATTTTAATTTATTGTAATGCATAGTATGTTGGGGAGTAAGAGAAAACAACAAGGCACTTTTTTGTTTTTACAAACTATTGTATAGTTTATCTAAAATAGGTTGCACATATTCAAATATTCTCAACATTATCAATAAAAGAAATAAACCACCCATGAATTCCAAATGTGTAGTGTCTTGTACACATCATAATGATTTTAGAGACAGTACTCTTTGCCATCCTGCAGGTTTTTTGGTGACAATTTGGTGTTTATTGTTATGCAGAAAGTCTATCATTGACCACAACTCCTTTAATTTGTTCTGTGTCTCTTTATTTTTACTCAGTTTTGATGTAACTCTTCAGGTTTTTTGGGGAAATTTTCTGTTGAAAACTTTCTATGGTCATTTGTATCTTTCCATATGATTTCCATTTACTTCTCTGCTTGTTCATTCAGATATCTAAGCAAAATCTACTCATTTAAGTCTATTGAAACCAAGCCCTCATTCTCTTCATGTAATCATTTCATGTTTGACTTCTATGGCAATGAATTAGCTTTTAAACAATTTTAGTATACAAATTTACATTTTGAAAAGGTGTCAGTAACATTTAGATTTTATACTTGGTTTTTTTTTTTTTTTGTGGTGGTAGCGGGTACTGAACTCAGGACCTTGCACTTGTCAGACAAGCACTTATTTTACTGAGCTATCTCCCCAGCCCTAGATTTTATACTCTTAAGTGACCACTTATACACATATTTTACAATGTGCTTATGTTGTGAGCTAAGAAAAGATAAATAGCTGGTCACAAAAATGCAGTAGGTGTGGAGCTGACTACAAACATAACAATGAGTTACAAGCTTACTTGTTTGTATTTTTATTAGGTAGGAGACACTGAATTGCACCATTACACTATTATTGAGAGGTGGCCTGTAATGAAGGTGTCTTGACTATTATCAGTCTAAAGCTTTTGAATATTCCAAGTAGATCCGTCATGGGGAGATTCCTGTAGTATGGAACTATGCAGATAGTTCAGAAACCTTTTTTCTCTATTTGACACAATCCTTGACTTTATCTTTGTAGTTCCCGGTGACTCTGGTGGGTGGATTATAGAGTCCTTCCAAACTGGTTTCAATGATAGCAAGGAGTTTTCTAATTCCCAGAAGTAGCTGATATTATTGAGTACAATTCTCATCCACAAGAGACTTTGGAAATCCAATGATCTGGCCCTTATTCATTCGCCATGGCAGAGTCTAACCTCTGCAATCAATCACACAGTGCAGCTGACTTTAATGCTGCTTGCTGACAAGTCTCCAGGGGCTCCTTTTGCCAGTTCTATTTTTATTCCTACATAGGGCGCCTCTTCAAAGATGAGGAGAATGTGGTGGTAGGGTTGTGACTCCAGAGAGTTGAAGCAAAAGTTACAACTACTCCTGCTCTTCTTTCAAAGGTAAACAAGAATTGGGCCAGTTCCTCGCATCCAGAAAGGGCTGTGGCAGAAGCTGCATGCCCTTGGGCTGACTCAGTAAGGGAAGATACAGCTGGGGATTTGAAGATGAGTACTACAAAGAGCAACAGAGACTGCATAGCAATGAGGGAGGCAGGGTTCTATCCTGTCCTGAGAAAATACAGGGCTGAGAAAACACTCCTACCACATTCCTGCAGGCTGCAGGTCAGCTTTCAAAAATGTAAGCAAAATTGCTTGCATGTTAACTGACTCCAGCTGTGATCCATAAATGCTCAGCATTACAGTGGTGTTTATTTCTATGGTTTGTTATTATATTCAGCCTGATTTTTTTCTCATCATGAGATAGGCTGCCCTTCCTTACTGGTATCCCACAGTGATCTATAGCTTATCTCCCACTAGAGGCAGCAGCCCAGGATACAAACTAGCTGTAGTTTATTTCAGTGTAAAACAGTTCTGATTCATGTAGGACTTAATCTTCCCCCAACTTTGGGTCCTATCATGGTCAGCTCTCAAAACTTGAAATGATTAAGTTATATGTTTCACTGCCATGAGATCCTTTATAAAAGATATATATTGTACTGTATTCTATATGCATTATACAAACATGCACAATGTAAACGTGTGAGTGGAGTGAATATAAGAAGTAGTTTATTTTCTCAGCAAATACAGTAATAATAAAAGGAGGAAAGACAGCCATTAGTGTTTTTGAATACTTTTTACTTTATGAGACATTTATGAATTTGTCTATGCATGAGCACTTTCATGAATGCAGAAATGGTGGTCCCAAATGTTTTCATTATTGCTTTTTGCTTATTTTTTTATTGTAATTGTTGCAATTTCTTAAACCATGAAGGTGAGCTGACAGGAAAGGGAACTTGACTGGAGTTTTTAAACACAGATTTTTGATGTTATGAGTAGAAGTGGACCCAGTTGTTACCCAGTGATTCTAGAATGCCTGCCTCGTAGTTCTTATGGGAAGTCCCATCACCCCAGGGACATTGTGCCTGTTTCCCCATATTACTTCAAAGGAATGCAAAATGTGATCCTAGGGTGTTAGCTGGGTGAGTGGACTAATCAAGTCGGGAGACGGTGAAGATTTTTGTTATTGCTGTGAAAGAGTGAGAAACTTGGCAAAACTTGGGTGACTCAAATATTGCAGAGTATTTTTCAGACTTTGAAAAATTCTTCTCAGTTTATTAGACTGTCACAACCCGTACCAATTTATTGCGCTGGAGTGAGAAGGGTATAACAAGCCAGAAGCAGCCCTGCATTCTGTTTCACATCCTCGATAGGATGTTGTTACACATTCATTCGTTTCCTAGCCACGCTGATGTACCTCCTTGAGGAGCTATCACAGTGGCTTTTCCAGAACCCTAAATTGTTGCTAAATCTTCACTGTGTAGTGGTGATCTGGAGGAGTGGAGTCAGGCACGAAGACATTCTCCAGCAGTTTCCTGAAGCTGCTGTGCTCTATGGCCAGGGGCAACTCACACACCTTCATCCCTGTTATCTAAATGGGAGGATGTGAATATTTCATTAGTATTAATGTCTTTTGGTTGTGTGGTGAGATGATATTCTGGATACATTGAGTTACATAAAAATATTAGAATTAATTTTATCTTATTGAGAGAAGCTATTATTTCAGGTCTTTATGTGGTATAATTTGATTTCATAATATCATCAAATGCATAGAAATTTTGTTTCTCTGTGGACTCATTCATTCCATAGATAGTCTAGAATCTTGACTTAGATTTGTAGAAATGCTCCACATCCAGGAGTTAGATATAAGCAACCATCTCTTCTTTATATTCAGAAATGTGTGTGTGTGTGTGTGAACTCACACATGCATGTGTAACAGTGAAGGGAGGTGCGTAAATGGGAAGGAGAGAAGATGAGGACATTTGTCACTGACTTGCTACTTCCTAAATAATCCGAGAGGGAGTGAGTAGCTGTGCTTAGCTGTGATGTCTTCCTCAGGAAGGAAGCAATGAGCATTCTGGCTGGGAAGCTTTCATGGATGGCATATTTTAAGTCAAGTGCAAAAAAGGATAATGATGGGCTGCTGAGATAGCCCAGTGATCTAAAGCACCTGCTTAGGCAAGCTTAGGCAAGCTCACAGTGACGATGGTTCAATCCCTGGCACTACAGGCCATACCAGCCACCCCCCAGGGTGGGCTGAGCCAGCCACAACAAAAAAAAAAAAGAAAGAAAAAAGAAAATGATGAAAGATATGTGTCCCATGGTCAAACTCCCACTAGTAAATCCATACAAATTATTAAATTATTGGCTTTAATTTTATATATTTCTCATCTATAAAATGGTGTTGTAGTTTGACTTGATGTATAAGATTCCAAGGAAGTAACATATATGCTTATTATTAGTCAAATAGTCCATTATTTGGTCATAGGGATCCCTAATTTTCAAGGAGAGAAGAAAGCAATGCTGCTTCAAAGAATGTATCTTGTCCCATCAGTGATCACAACTGTAAAGTAGATAGAGTTGGTATGACAGGGGAGTAATGGATTTTTCTCAATATATAATTAATGACACAAAAGTCACTATGTTAAGCATGGAATGTTTTAATATATTCAGTAAGTCGTACAACTCTCACTGCTATTTATCTTTGGCATATTTTATTTTTTTATTATTATTTATTTTTATTTTTACTTTTTTGGTGGAACCGGGGATTGAACTCAGGACCCTGCGCTTGCCAGAGAAGCACTTATTCCACTGAGCCATCTCCCCGGCCCCTTTGGCATATTTTAATCATCTCAAAAAACAACATCATAGTTTCATCCCCATCATCAGCCCCGGTCTGCAGCCCTCCTGTTCCTGCTCCACGGCTCTGGCACCACTACTGCCTACTGGTTCCATGGGTTTGCTTATTCTGGTAATTTCCTAGAGCTGTGATCTTAAACTATGCTTATGTCTCGACTCATAGTGATCCTTCCATTTATAGCCGCCCAAGAGCTAGGATTACAGGCGCATGCCACCAAGTCCAGTCTCAGTCACTGGCTCAGCGTGCCTCAAGGGTGGAGCGGATAAGGCAGGCCTGGGTTTTGAACCCCGGTACCTGTGCCTGCTTGCAGGCGCTTTAATCCACTGAGCTATTTGGCCAGCCTGTTGGTTTGTTTTTAATCTTTTATTCTTGTTGTGGTTAACTTACATTCAGTTGCACATGTACATCGCCTTTTGTTTATCCATTCATCACTTTCACGCCATTACGTGATGGACATTTGGGTTCTTTCCACTTTTTGGCTGTGATCAGTAATTCCCTCTTTTGATTGATTTTTGCCTGCTTTCTAGAAACGTTCCAAGTGATCATAAATTTTCAATTCTTATACTGGAAAAGTAGATTTAGAAAAGATAGCCAGGAAAGACGTGCTGGGAAACTGTAACCCAATTGTATTTTTATTCATAAAGGAATAATAGAAAATGTGTCCATGGAGAGAAACAGCAGAAAATCCTCTGTAGTCTCCTCTGTGAGCAGACTGACCCAGCGCGCTGTTGGCACTCTGTGTACGGGCTCCAGGGAGCGCTCCTCTTGTGAATGCGTATGGTAGAGCAGAGGGTCAGAAAACGTTGATTGGGAACCGGGGAAAACTCATTTCTTACTCCTGAGGGCTAGTTATTATCACAGTTTCTAAAACGTATGCTGAGCTTTCCCAAGATAGAGTCACCACAGCTTGTGAGAACGCGCATCGCCACGTGACCACGCTCTCTGCAGCGTGACTATCTCCTGCTCACGCGGCTTGGATCTGCGGTGGAGTTCTGGGTGCTCAGGGTGCCATGGTGTGGCTTTCTCCAAATGGAGAGCTGAGGTAGTGAGCTTCTGCCGCTCAGGAAAAAAATTCCAGGTTCAATTCCAGGTACTGCTGTTGGCAGCTGGTACCTGGAATTGAACTCAAGACCTTACACTTGCCAGGCAGGTGCTTGTGCCATTGAGCTCTATCCCTGGATTCTCACTCAGAACTTTTACTGACACGTTATATGAGACTAGTATCATGAGCAAAGAGGAGCTGAGTGAGTAGATTGCCTAAATAAATTAATGTGTATCTACTTTGCTGCATTGTATTT
The DNA here is from genome assembly GCF_000260255.1 of Octodon degus. Classification (NCBI taxonomy): domain Eukaryota; kingdom Metazoa; phylum Chordata; class Mammalia; order Rodentia; family Octodontidae; genus Octodon; species Octodon degus. The sequence goes on from NW_004524715.1 coordinate 823,021, forward strand.
ATTTTCTTTTTCTAAGATATTTTATTTTAGTTTTGCAGCACTGGGGATAGAACTTGGGTCCTTGTGTTTGCCAGGCAGGTGCTTATGCTGCTGAGATATCTTCCTGGCCTTAGTATTTATTTTCTGTTGATAAAATCATTTATTTTTTTTTTTTTTTTTTTTTGTACTCAAAATGGAACTTGGGA
>NW_004524715.1:823305-867331 GCF_000260255.1 Octodon degus
GCGGGGCTGGCTGGCATGTGGTGCTGGGGGATTGAACCGCGGTCGCTCTGCTTTGCTTGGCTTAGCTTGTTCTAAGTAGGTGCTTTAGACCACTGAGCCATCTCACCAGCCCCTCATTTATTTTTTTAATAAAACAAAAAATATTGGAAGGTTTTTGGTCAACTCACTAAAAGAGAAATCTTTGTAAACAACTAAGTACAATTTGACCTCATTTGATGGATCTGATTCCATCACTGAGCTGTCTACGCACTTCATTGTCACGTCGTATCTCAGAGGCCTATAGCACGTGAACAAGAAGAAAACAAATATACACTCAATATTAAATGCATTGGCCAGTTTGGATTTAAGAATTGTCCACTAATTCTTTGCTTTTCTTGTCTTCCTTTTTCTCTTGTTCTTTCTCTCTCTCTCCCCTTTCTTTTCTTTGTTTCTTTCCCTTTATTTTTCTTTATTTTTCTCTTTCTTTTGTGCATGATAGTTGGTCAATGAAATTCTTAAATCATTCTCAGACAAAAAAAAAATAGGACTTTCAGGAGATGTGATACTGATTGATTTGGGTTTTTTAGCCAAATTCTCTAAGCCAGTCTAGAAGGCTGCAAGTTTCCTTTATTTTTGCTTTTGTTTCTGATCAATGTCCACATCTATATTTACTAAGGAGTGCTATTAGTGTATAAGGCATGCTATTGCTTCACACACACACACACACCCCTATACCAAGGAATTAGATATCTTTAGCTTTGATATTTTTTTCTCTCTGCAGATTGATTTGTGTATTTGGAATTTTTTGTGATAGCACATAAATTTCAACAATTCTTTTTCTATTTCTGGGAATGCTCTCATTCATATTTTGATGAAATTTGTTTACTATGTGTAACAGACATTTAAAAATATTAATTCCTCCAACTGATGAATATGGAACATTTCTCCATTTATTTATGTCCATTTTAATTTGTTTAATCAATGTCTTATCATTTGCATTCTATAGCATTTATGGTGAGCCTTATAGAGCTGTTAATGGTACAAATTGCCTGCTGCAGCATGTGGGCCGCAGGTTCACCACCAAAGCTCTGCAGAGTCATCATCTCTTCAGTTAAATTTTTAGGTATTTGAGTGTGTGTGTGTGTGTGTGTGTGTGTGTGTTTGTGTGTGTGTGTTGTAAATAAGATTGGTTTCTTGATTTACTTTACAGATAGCTTGATGTCTATAAGGGTACTATGGATTTTTTTTTATGTTTACTTTGTACACTGCAACTTTACTGAATTTATTTCCAACAGCCTTTTAGTGGTGAGTTTAGGATTTTCTGTGCATAGTTGTATTGTCTGCAAGCAAGGATGAGTTGACTTCCTTCTTTCCAAATTGAATGCCTTTTTTTCCCTTTGTCTTGCTTAATTACTCTGACTAGGACGTCTAGCACTACAATTATGTTGAATAAAAGTAATTAAAGTGGACATTATTGTTTTGCTCCAAATCTTGAGGAAAAACTTGCAACTTCTCATTGTTAATGATGATGCTATCTGTTAACTTTTCCAACTATAAACTTCATTGCCTTAAGATACAATTCTTCTATACATAATTTGTTGGCAGCTGTTATCATGATGGGATATTGAATTTTATCAAATATATTTTTTCTTCTGTTAAAAGTGATTATGTGGCTTTTGTCCTTCATTGCTTTTGTGCAGTATATTGTATTTTTTTGATTTGCATATATTGAACCATAATTGCATCCTTTGGCATGATAAATTCATTTGATCATGGTGAATAAATTTCCAAATCATGTTTAAACGCTGTTGTATTCAGTTCGCTAGAGTGTAGCTTGAGATTTTCACCTCTATATTCAGCAGGGGTGTTGGTTTCAAGTTTTCTTTGTTGTGCCCTTATTTGATTTAACATCAGGGTAATGTTGGCTTTGTAAAACAATTTTGGAAGGCTTTAATAAACAAAATAACATAGTATTGGCATATAAACATATACATATACCAACGCAACAAAGCAGAAAACCCCAGAAATAACAACACACATTTATAGCCAACTTATTTTTGACGAGGGTGCCAAGAACAGAAAATCAGGAGAAAGTCCTGAATAACTAGTGTTGGGAAGATTAGATGCCTATACACAAAAGAATTGCTTAGATCTTTATCTCCATCTGTTAAAAATATTACCTCAAGTTAGATTAAAGACTTAAAAAAGACCAAAATTGAAAGTATGGTATGAAAAATAGAAAAAGCACATTAAGTTATTATCAGTGAGAAAAATCCTGTCTGATATCACCCCCTAATCAAGCAGAAAAAGGAAAAAAAAATTTACAACTGAATAACATCAAACCAAAACCTTCTGCACAGCAGAGAAAACAACAACTAAAACACAACCTACAAAACTGGAGAAATTATTTACAAACTACACATTTGTTTTACTATCCAGAATCTATAAGAAAACAAACTATAGCCAAAACAGAACAAAATCAAACAGCCTCCAATTAAAAATGGGCTAAACAACTGAGTAGACGTTGCTCAAAAGAAGGTCTGCAGATAACCAAAAGATATATGAAGAGGTGTTGACCATCCCACTCACTAGGGACACCCAAATCCCTACAGACATGCTCCTCTTACCTGTTAGGACAGCTATCATCACAGTATAGGGACAAGTGGTCCATAGCTGCAACACTTACAGGAATGTAAATTAATGGAGTGATTATACAGAGATGTATGGAGGGTTTCAAATAATAAAAATAGAATGACTGTGTGTTTCAGGCCTCCCAATGGTGGGTATGCACCCAAAGGAAATGAAACCAACTGTCAAGGAGACTCTTACATGCTTGTGTTTATTGCAGCACTATCCCCAGTGGCAGGATATGGGGCCAGCCTATGTATCTGAGCTGGATGATCGCACATAAAATTATGTGTGTATAAAGAAATACGTACTATACAGTTATTTAAAAAATAAGGAATAGTGTAACTTGTGACAACATGTGCTGTTAAGTGAAATAAATCAGGCTCAATAAGACAAACATCATGTGACCTCATTCATATGTGGAATCTTGTATAAAAGATAGCTTTGTATACATTGTGACTGGAATAGTAAATATAAGAGACTGGCAGGGCAAGAGAATGGGGAAAGGTCACCAATGGATACAATATTACTGTTAGAATAAAAGAATTCTGCTGTGCTGTGACACGCAAGGTTGAATATAGTTGACAATAATGCATTAGAAGACAAACTAGAGGAGACAAAATGATAAAGTTTTAAGGTAATAAGTATAATAATTGTTCTGAATTGATCATTGCCCAGTGTACACAAGAATCAAAGCATAATATAATGCCTTACAAATATGCAAGTACTGTCATCAGAATTAAAATAAATACACGTTGAAAAAAAGACTAATTTCTATTCTTCCACCCCAGTGAAATCCTTTGAAATTGTAACACTGTAATTTAAATTCTATAAATATGGTCACCATGTTTCTATGACATTTCCCTTGACTAACACGATCCCTTAAGCAGTGGAAATCTCTTCTTGGTAGATAGGCTTACATGGCATTGCACAGTCAATATTGCAAGAAGAATAAAAGAAACAAAATTTCACAGGTGAATTGTTTCACTGCCCATAAATACCTGAAGACAGTGGTTTTGCTCTAGTGTGTAGGAGACCTGGGAGAGTAGATGGAGTAAAAAGAGACTTCTTTGTCCATTCACAGAAATTGTGGGATGACAGGAAAGAGAGAGAAACAAGAGAAGAAAAGTAGAAAAGTTGAGATGTGGAAACAGTTGTGGAAAGTAGACATAATCTTAGTCAAAAACAAATACACTTGAAGAGTTATGTTCATATGCTGTGTCCACAAGTGCTGCTCATCACAAAAGGAAAGAGAATACCAGCCCCCAATCTGCTCCACTGAGAAGTTCTTGCACTTGTCGACACTGGCTAGAATACTCACAGAGGAGTTGTGTAAAATGACTAAAACTGGAAATAATTATAGACCGTAGCTTAATAAGGACACAAAGTAAAAGAAATAGAGCTTTTTAGGAATGAAAACTGCAGCTTGATAGCATTTTTATGTACTATGACACTCTGACCATTTTATTTATTTATTTATTTATTTATTTATTTATTTATTTATTTTGGTGGAACCAGGGATTGAACTCAGGCCCTTGCACTTGCCAGGGAAGTGCTTATTCCACTGAGCCATCTCCCCGCCCCCAACTCTGACCATTTTAAAGGGCTAGGTTTCACAGTCATACTGTGCTCAGTTAGTGTGCACAGGCTGATTTCCACCCTCAGTACCACAAAACAGAAATAAAGTTTTAAAAGAATTCTATTTTATAGCACATATTATTTAGTGATGATAAGTATAATCAAATATAAAACAAAAAACCTATATTGAGCATGTGAGGAAAAAATATTATAGTGAAAACATACAGGGGTCATCTATGATTTGCTTAATACTTTACTTATTTGCTACAGGGTCTTGCTACATAGCTTGGACTCTTAGTGATTCTCCTCTCTCAGCCTCCCCAGTACTGGGATGACAGGCCTGTGCCACCATGCCTGGTTTCAGTAGCTGACTGGTGTCCTGGGGTTGCAGGGCCTGCACGATGTACAAACAGGGGATCAAACTCGAGTTCTTGTGCTTGCCAGGCAAGTGCTTAGACTGCCAAGCTATCTCCCTAGTCTGTTAATGCTCTATATCTTATGTTAGAAATAAATACAGTCAAGCTATATAACAATATTTCAGACAACAGTGGACTGCATATACCACAGTGGCCCCATAAGACTACAATGAAATTGAGAAAGTCCAGCCAGTTGGTAACATCATGACTGGTATTCTATTGCAGTGTTACACATTGCCTACATATTTGTAAGGATGTGGTATAAGAAAACCTAGGGGCCAGGGAGATGGCTCAGTGGAATAAGCACTTCCCTGGCAAGCACAAGGGCCTGAGTTCAATCCCCGGTTCTGCCAAAAAAAAAAAAAAAAAAAAGAAAACCTATTGGCTGCAGGTCATATAAAAAACATTTGTACATGTGGAACACAAGGCTTGATCAGTTTACTTGAAGATAAATGAAAGTCTTTGTAACTGTTTAATGAGTCTATTGTATGGAACATGATTGTAAGTGCAAAAAGCTGAGCTACCTAGCCCAGGATTAGGGGAGGCCAGAGGTGTGTGTCAGTAAGTGGTGTGTGCACAATAGCAGATTGCCTAACCAGTCTGTTCTCAGCATGTGTCCCTGTCAGTAACTAATGCAATCACTGTGCAGGTATTTAAGAGTGTTTGTAAATAATTCATGCTCTTTTTAAAAAGTCAAGGCAAACAAACTACAAGATCTTAGCATGTTACAAGGGGCTATGCGTCCTCTGGCTCAATATTCATGACTTTCAATAATGAACTTCCTACTCAAAGGTGCTCATCTCTATTGTTTAAGCTCCAAGATCAAAGTGAGGTTTCTGAGGGCTCCCAGAGGGCTGAGGGGCAACTTTCCTTCCTCATGCCTGTCTTCTGTGGTGGGGAAACTTGCCTCTCTGACCTCTATACTTTGAGCTTTATTTTTCTCCCCTTGCTCTAGCTACAAAGATTCAAATCAGATTTTGTTCTACAAAGTGGTTGTAAGACACTTTATCATAATTAGCATACCTCCTGTACTTTTTTTTCTTTGCCAATTAAAACTACCTGGCTTCTTCAATCATTGCTCATGATTTTATTTTCAGTTGCTCTCTTTGCCCTCTGAATGCACAATTCCCTCTTAGTTTTTAGTAGGAATAAGCAAATAAGGCTGCGTTACTATTATATATGATACACACCTGAGGCAGAAACTTCAGATTACGCTTATGTCAATATTTCACAGTGGAACACACTTCACAGTACAGCAGTGAGAAGCCCTGCTATGACTGAAAGTCTACTGAAAAGAAAGATGAATTCTATGAATAGATGCAAGAGTGCTCTGTAACAATTCTGCATGGTGGCAATGACATTTAAAGCACAGCACACTGGTGGGCAAGATATAACAAGATAGTTCAATGAATTACACAAGATGATGATTATTACGGAGGCTTGCCTCCAGAATTATTCTACAGTGCTAATGTGATGAGTGTTTGTAGATAAGAGCTTCTGGTTTTGATAGTGTAAAGAGGGACTGAGGGTGTAGCTACATGAGGAATGGTGTAGCATGTCACCATTGCTACCTGTGCTAATTTTTTTGTGAGATGGTAATATAATTTCACTTGGAAACATTTTTCTACTAGATTTTGGGCATTATCCTACATTGTGCTTGGGTTTATGAACATCCAAACATACTCTCCCTGCAAAAAAGAAGAAACAAACTGTATAAATATTACAACAGCTTTTATGTATTGATACCTTAAAATACCCACATTTCATGGGGAATATGTTATTATTTCAAAAAGGATTTCATTGTACATTGCTTTTGTGGATACGACCATTTTAACGAAGTGCCTTCTGCCTATGTAGAAACAGGGTATGTCTTTCCACTTTCTAATGTCCTCTTGCTTCTCTCTTCAGAGTTCTGTAGTTTTTATTATAGAAGTTGTTCATGTTCTTGGGCTGTTCCCTAGATGTTTGATTTCATTCGAAGCTGTTGTAAATGGAATTCTTTTTCCTGGTTTCTTTTTGGTGGGTAATGGGTCTGCGCCCCTACAAAAGGTGGCAAGGTCCTCATGGTGGCAAGTCAGCGTGGCACGGGGATCCAAGACGACATGCAGCTCCTAGACTGACTTCCGATTTCTTCCCCTTGGTTAACCTTGAACTTCCTCTTTTGTTTTTCAGCGCCTGCGCCAACCCTTCCCCAATCAGCGCCTGTTAGGATTCCTTACACATCTTACCGCCCAGACAAGCTCCACCCGCAACCCAACCTCATAAATTCTTGGTCTCCCTGCTTCCTCCTGAACAGTCCTTGCTTCTGTTGGGCAGTCCTCTTCCACCAAGCAATAAAGGATTCTTTACTTCTCTCTCGCGCCAGAGGCAGGAAGCTTGCACTGGGTTCATTATTATTGTACAGGAATGTTATGCAACTCTCTCTCTCTCTCTCTCTCTCTCTCTCTCTCTCTCTCTCTCTCTCTCTCCTTTCTTTCTTTCTTCTTTTGCGGAACCGGGGATTGAACTCAGGCCCTTGCGCTTGCCAGTGAAGTGCTTATTCTACTGAGCCATCTCCCAGGCCCCTATGCTATGTAATTTTCTATTCTGACTTTGTATTCTGTCTCATTGCCCACTTTGTTTATTAGGTCTAGATGTCATCTGGTAAAGTTTTTTGGGGGTCTTTTTTTATGAAGGTTCATACCATCTGGAATTAGAGATAATTTGACATCTTTTCTATTTATATCTCTTTAATTTGTATGGCTGAAGTTTCAGGTACTATATTGAATAGGAGGGTAAGAGTGGACACCATTGTTTCCTTTCTGATTTTAGAGAGAATGCTTCCAGTATTCAAGATAGAGTTGGCTGTGGGTTTGTAATAAATGGTTTTTATCGTTTTGAGGTTAAGTTCTATATGTATTTTTTTCAGCTTTTTTTTTTTTTTTTTGCATGAAGGGATGTTGAATATTGTCAAGTGCTTTTTTCCATCTATTGAGATGATCATGTGATTTTTCTCCTTGATTGCATTTATGTGGGTATGACATTTGATTTAATTTTACTTTATCATCCTTAAATCCTTTGTGTGAAGATGACTTGATTGAGATATATAATATTTTAAATGATTTGTTGAATTTTTTTTTTTGGAAGTATTTACTTAGGATTTTGTAATGCTGTATTCATCAAAGGTAACGGCCTATGGTTTTATTGTTGCTGTTGTTGTTTAGCTTTTTCTGAGTCTCTTTGTAGTTTTGGTAAGAGGGTAATGTTGGCCTTATGAGGTGAGCATAGACGTGCTCTTTTACTTACATAGAAAAGCTTAAGCATTTGTATTAGTCTCTGAAGTCCTGATAAAATTTAGTGGCAAATTCATCAGATCCTGGACTTTTCTGGGTTCATAGACTTTTTAAAAAAATATTTTATTGGTATGTTTTAGACATACATAACAATCACATTCATCACAGAGAATTTGTATTTGCATATGACATAAATTGTTCTTTTGTTCCCATTCCCCTGCCCTCCCTTCAACTCCTCCTCCACTACCCATTTATAAAATCTTTGTTTCCATGTTTTCTTCCTTCCTCATTTTTAAAAAAACTTCTTCCTTCTTTCCTTTTCCCTTTGTTCCCATTTGAACATTTTCTTCCTATTTCACAATATCTCGTATACATTTTGGTTCTTATATTTTTGGCTTCTGACACAAAAGAAACAATGCAGTATTTACACATTGTGTATCAGGTTTTGGTTTTTTTCCCCCTGGAACCGGGGATTGAACTCAGGCCCTTGCTCTTGCCAGGGAAGTGCTCATTCTACTGAGCCATCTCCCCAGCCCCTGTGTGTCAGGTTTATTTCACTTATGATTATGGCCTCAAAGTATACCCATTTAGCTAAAAATGCCTCAAGCATATTGGTTGTTATGGCAAGCGTTTTATAACTACATTGGTTGCCTATTACTATTCTGTTGAAACATTTTTTCTTGATTCAATTTTGATGAATCAAATGTGATTTTTTTTCATTCAGTTTATGAGAGTATAAGTTTTTAAAATAGTTTCTTATAATACACTGAATTTCAGTTGTGTCAGTTATAATTTCTCCTTTTTCTTTTCTAATTTTTTTGACCTGGATCTTTCCTCTCGTATGGAAAGTTTAGTTGAGTCTATCTTTTTTTTTTTTTTAAATAACTTCCTTGATTTATGGATCCTTTTAGTGATTTTTAACTCCTAATTTCATTGATTTTTTTTTCTAATCTTTATAATTTCTTTCTTTCCACTAATTTGACATTTGGATTGTTCTTGTTTTTCTTGGAGCTCGAGACGTATCATGAGGTTAAGCACTAGAGATGGCTCAGTATTTCTAGTGTAGGCTCTTACAGCTATAAACTTTATTTTGTTTTTAGAATTGCTTGCATTGTATCCAACTGATATGCTAAAGTATATGCGCATATATTTATGAAACTTATACCACTATATTCTTTACTTAGAAAGTTAAACCACGATTTAATTTATATATTTTGTACAGGGTCTCATTATGCAGCTCAGACTCATAGTGATCCTCCTGTTTTCAGCACCCCCAGCGCTGGGATTACAGATGTGTACCACGTAATTGACTCAATGCACCTGGGGGGGTGGGGCTGGTATGTGTGTGTGCAGTACCAGGGATCAAACCCCAGTCCCTGAACTTGCCTGAGCAGGCACTTAGTCTGCTGAGCTATCTTGCCTGCCCTTGAATCACAACTTCTTTAAAAAATCTAATAGAATTAAAAAGTGTGGGAGGCTCAATAATTCCAGGCCTCCAATCCTATTGCAAGTGGGTTTCTGGGTTCCTCTTCCCCTACCTCTGCTGAGCTAAGTTCCTAGTTCTTCTTACCCTGCCTATTTCCCATAAGTCTCCTGCTATGCCCCGGAGGTGGGACTTCCTGTCATAGCCCGGTTGCCTAGTTACTCGCGCCTTTTACCCACCGACGTCATTTCCCTATGCCTCCACTATATATACCCAGCACCTCCCCTAAATAAATGAGACTTGGTCTGAATCCTGTCTTGTCTCCATTTCTCGCATCTCCTGTCCTTTGTTCCCTCCTCAATTCCCCGCTCCTCTCCCAGGTGACCTTCGTTGACTGACCCACTGGTTTGGGACAAAAAAGTTAACAAATGAATTTAAATAAATGGTGCTAAAAATGCAAACCTCTTAGAAATTAAGAATTTTTGGTTCAGAGAATATAAAAAATGAAATTACTGACGAGAAAACTGTAGAAAACAAAATGTTTTTATTAAAACTTACACAACATAGAGAAAAACCTTTATCCAAAAAAAATAACAGTAAATGTCTTCATTTGACTAAAAATAAGAATGCTACTGTATATTTTACATAATTGGAAACTCCACAATAATAATATCAGAAAACCAGGCAGAAGAAATTAATAAGTACAAATGTTTAAATAAAGAAAGCAAAAAATTAAAAAAAATATACTGTATAAATTGATTTCTTGTAAACAAATATATATGTGGTAAATACTGATGGATAAAGAAGAATATCAATAAGGCAAGAGAATAAAAATATTTTAGATGAACAGATTTTAAGAATTATCTAATTTTGGAGCTGTAGAGGTACCTCGGTGGTCTAAGCACCTACATAACAAGCGCAAGGACCCAGGTTGATTCCCGGTACCACATGCTGTGCCAGCCCTGGAAGCTGTGCCAGCCATCAAACCTAGGAGTGATGGTGCATGCCTGAAATCCCAGCCCTGGGGAGGCTGAGACAGGAGGATCACTATGAGTCTGAGTTATGTAGTGAAACCCTGTGCTGAATAAATTAATAATTAAAGATTTAAAACTATATTAAAAAAGAATTATCCAATTTTATGTCTAGAAGTTTTTAAATTAAAAGAAGTGATCAAATGTAGCCTTAAGAGAAAGAAAAATATGGCTAAATAGTGAACAGAAAACATGAAACAGGGGCCAGTGAGATAGCTCAGTGGTCCAAAGCACCAACTTAAGCAAGTTTAGGCAAGCACGCAGGGACCATGGTTCCATCCCTGGCACCCCATGCTGCACCAATCCTGCAGGGTGGGCTGAGCTGGCCACACACACAAAAGTGAAACACTATGAAAGGCATGGATACAACCTTAATTCAAGTTTCTAAATTTAAAATAAATCACATGTTAGACTGCATGAGACCATTGAAAAATGAAGGTAACTCTTAATTATTTTATGAAGACTGCATACTATTAGTACAAAAATAATATATAATATACCAAAGAAAACTGTAGGTCAATATATTTAAATACAGCTATAAAAAGATATTAAATAAAATCTAGCAAAGTAAGGGTACTTCAATGACAGAATCTATGTCAATGTCAACCATCATTTATTGCTGGAAAAAAAGTGATGATGTTACGTTATAGATTTTGAAAAGTTCTTTGAGAAAGACCAGCAGTGACTCCTAATGAATACAAACTGAAAGTAATCTTATTAAATAAGAAATTTCAACCAAAACAGTTATACTATATATAAATTTAATGATATTCCAAGTAGAACTTCATTTTTATATAATTGGATCATATAATTTAGAAGTTCACACATGTTAAATTCTTAAAGGGAACTGAACAAGATCAATAATAATGGGACCCTGGCTTATACAAAGCAGAACTGTAGAGGTTTCATAACCAAACCCATGTGATGCTGGAATGAGAGCAAGCAACACATAGAAAGACATAATGGATTTTCTTTAAATGTAGTATGAAAACATACAGTATTTTAACTAAGTGGAACTGCACAGCTCAATACTTACTTAGATTAAAACGGAACTGTCTCACATCATATAAAAAAGTGACTTCAAAAAAATTTTCAGGACAAATTTTTGTAAGAAAAGAAAGAATATTAGAGAAGCATTCAGATATTCAGTAGCGTATTAATTCAGCTCTTAAGAGCAATCATAAGATAATCGTGTGCAAATATTTCTTTCCAACTCTAAATTCGGGCACATCATGTTGATATCACAGAATTGGCCATGATGAGAGAGTATGCACACCAGAAACCATCGTGTTCTGTAGATCAAGACCTCTCCCCCTGCCCCCCATCTGAAGCCACTTGTTAGAGACGTGTCAGCTCACTGGTATGCATACCTTCGTCTATAATCCCTTCATCTAAATTTGGAAGACATTCTTAACTTAAACAAGAAATTTTCTACTGAAAATATAAAACAAAACAACAACAAATACGTATGTATATTTTTTCATTTTTCCTTTGATTTCCATCAGTTGATGCCTCATATTTTGTTACTTCTTTAGATATGTGAAAGAGTGTTATGTGTTCTTGCAGAACTGACACCCTTATCATCCATTATCTGATGCTTGTTTATCTTAGTCTCTTTTTGCTCTGAACTCTGCTTTGTCTGAAGTTAAATGTAATAATGATTAATATCATATACTTGACATTAATATAAACAGATAAAATAATTTAATTTTAGCAATCAAAGTATATTATTGTTGGTGTATTTTATCCATCACTTTCCTTATAGACTGTCACATCCTATATATTTAAAAAACTTTTGTAGAAGAGTGTAATAGGATTTTTTTTTCTTTTTTTTTGTTTTCTAAATTTACTGTGAAATTTGGGCCAGCCAGATAGTTCAGTGGGTTACAGCGCCTGCTTAGGCAGATGCAGGGACCAGGGTTCAATCCCTGGCATGCCCTGTTGGCCCTGCCTCCAGGATGCGCTGAGACTGTGATTGAGACTGGGCATGGTGACATGTACCTGTAATCCCAGTGCTTGGGAACTTGAAAACAGGAAGGTCTGTATGAGTCCAAGCTGCGTAGTGAGACTGTAGACCCTATACTAAATACAGCCCCCCCAAAAAACCCAAAAAAACAAACCTGTGAAATTCTATCTTTTATTTGTTTATTTGAAGCAATTATTGATAAAGTTTCACCAGTATCTTCTGCAGGATTTTCCTGTTTATTTCTGCCTTCCTTCATTTTCATTGAATATTTTATATGGGTTCATTTTAATTTCTCATTAGCATATCAGTTTTACTTAAAATATTTAGTGGTTCCTTCAGTGTTTACGATATATATTTTTAACTTATTTAAAACTCACTTTGAATACCATCATACTGCCTCTGGTGTGAAGTAGGCAACTTTAAAAAATTAAGTTAAAATTGGTACAATTCTGATATATGTAATGATCACATTCATAGGGAATTTGCACCTGTACATGATATATCTTGATTTTTTATTTTTGCCAATCACCCTCCCCTGCCTTCTAGCCCTAATTATCTCACTTACCTCTTGCCTCTTTTTACTAATACTGCCTTGAGCAACAAACAGTTATCTTTTAGATCCAGATATTTTCATTCATTTATCCTCCTCCGAAGCCCTTTATCCTCTTCTTACTTTTCTCCTTCTCATTCTTCTCTTCCTTGGGCTACAAATTTCTCATCTTTAACGTAGTCCTGCTCTTTTCTATTTCTAGCATGGCAGTTGGTGATGAATTCCCTGAGCATTTCTGCTTGTGAATGTATTTACATTTGAAAGATACTTTCTGTAGACGGAGAATTCTAAGTTAGCATGTTCTCTTCCTTCAAGGTGCTAAATATTTCTCTTTGCTCCCCTCTTGTTTCCATGATTCCCAGAACGACAAATGCTAAGTAATTCTTACCTTCTTTTTCAATAAGGATATGCTTCCTGAACCCTGTGATTTTTAAGATTTTCTCTGGTTTTCTGAAATTAGACTAGGATAACGCCTAGGTGTTTTTATTTTTGTTATTATGTGAGTGTGGTTGCCGTTTTGAAGTTAGCCTATCTTGTGGTCTGAACCTTTTGATCTACAGTTTGGTATTTGGAAGGTTTTCAACCATTATTACTTCAAATATTTCTTCGGACCTGTTTTGTATTTCCTTTCTAGTATCCCAGTTAAATGGATGTCACATCTCTTGTTATTGTCACATAGTTCTTGCACATTCTGTCTTTCTTCTCACTTGTTTTGAATTTCAGTTTGGGAAATGTCCATTGGTCCGTCTTCAAGCTTATATTTTTCTTCAGAATCAGGGGTCATCCATTGCTGAGCCCAGCTGGAGGCATTTCTCATGCCTGTTACAATGATTTTGATTTCTAGCATCGCTTTTTACTTCTTTCTTTGAGTTTTCACCTATTTGCTTCCATTCCTTAATTGATCCTGCATTTCCCCCCAACCCATTAGAATCCTCAGAATATAGATCATAATTATTTTTACTTCTCTAATAATTAAAGCATTAGTCTCATAGCTCAGCCTAGGTATGAGGATTGCTCTTTCTCTTCAGATATTTTTCTTTTGCCTTTTGGCACACCTTTTTTTTCTTTTTTTCTTTGAAAGCTGGACATGATATGTAGAGTAAGAGAAGTGAGGTAAATAGGCTTTAGTGGGCAGATTTCTGTTAGTACAGTTAGGAGTTAGGCTGTGCTTTATATGTGTTGTAGTTATAATGCCTGGAAGGTTTAAATTCCTACTGCTTTTACTTCTGTCTTGTGTTTTGACTTTAGGCTTCTCCAGGTACTTCAGAGAAAGCTCCTGTGCTGCAGTTCTCTCAACAGGGGTGCACTAGTATTATTCTGGGACCCTGGGGTATGGTGGAGGAGGGCTACTCTTTATTCCTTGAATAAATTTTATTGCCTTAGATCTGTGTCTCAGGACTGTGATATTCACCAGGTTTCACAGCGGTATAGCAGTTGGATAGCTCTGTGTTTCCAACTTTTTTTGCAGCCCACTCCCAATGGTTTTTCTTTCCATAACCCTTTTATGTTACAGATAGCAAACCCCTCCCCAATGAGGTGAGAAAACAAAGGCTGGTGGAGACTTAGTGGGAGGAACTTCCTTTACTCAGCTTGGTTTTTACAAAGTCCTTTCCTCTAGAAAGCAGGCATTTGTTACAGAGAAGTCTCTGGGCTTGTTTTATTCTAGGCCTATGCTCCTTCTCTGCCAGAGCCTTTTGAGAATATTCTTGAAACTCTCAACAGGAGAACCTGGTGGGATTCTAAAAAGACTTCTCCCATGTGGCTGCTTCTGCAGTTTTTCACTCTGCATTTGCTCCTGCTCAGCCTCCAGCAATTCGTCATAATTATGTTCAAGTGTTTCTGCCAGTTTATAGCTCAGTGCAGTTCATCTGCTCCAGGTAAGTAGATTTCAGTTGTCTCTTCCTTGAGGCGCCCATCTCTTCAGATTTGGGGATGGCATTTATTTTGCATCTTTAGTTCCCTGAAGTCCCCACAAAAAATATTGTTGACTTTGTGGTATGCTTTTTTTGGTAAAAAATAAAAATGATGGCTTCCAATCTCTGCATATTGAACATTGAACTGGATCAAAAACTAAATATTTGGGCATATGCACATTTATATGGGAAAAATGATACCATACACAAAATCAATTAAAACCACAGATCATAGAATAGATTTGGAAATCAGATAATAAAGGGTATATTTCTGTAAAATAGAAAACTTAAAGATGAGTGACATAAAGGTTCTATATATATGAAATTTTATAAATAGGCAAGATCAAGGAGATATAAGTAAGATAAGGAAATGAATAGGTATGTGCTTAGTGTTTTAAAAAGTAAATCAAATGGCTAATTAATTAATTAACAAAAGAGTAAACCTTAAAATTAATATTAATAAGGTTGGGAACTCATATGTATTCTGATTAAAATATGAATTGTTGCAACCATTCTGTAAAACAATCTGGCAGTAATCATTGAAATAAAAGCCAAGAAATCCTTAGTTCTAAACAATTCACTGTTAGAAAAACTACTCATGACAAATAAAATGTCTAAATAAAGGGCCAGCCAAATAGTTCAGCAGATTAAAGCACCTGCAAGCAGGCGCAGGGGCAGGTGGTTTGATCCCTGGGTAGGCTGAGACCAAGATTGAGACTGGGCATGATGGCGCACCCCTGTAATCCCAGCACTTGGGAGGCCGTAAACAAGAGGATCACTATGAGTCTGATCTAGTAATGAGACCCTGAATGCCCTGAAGATCCTTCCTTAAAATACAGAAAAAATATTACGAAATATTCAAACTGTTAGGTATTTTATACTTGTTTGAAAGAATAAATTAATTAAAATGGTTCATTTGCCAATGAAGGATTACTACAAAGTATTTATGAATAAGAAAAACAGAAAGTAAAAGGTTGTCTTTAATGTGATCCTAATTTCCACAAATCATGAAAAATCATATGTACTTATAATTGCATAAATATCCTGTAAAATTATAGACTTTTATAGTAATATTTTATTAGATAAAAATGCAACCAATTAAAGGCATTTTTTTAAAAAAAAAAACTATGTCTATACAATGGTTGTATAAATTTCAATATGCAGCAGAAATGTACAGAATTACACACATCAACTGTTGACATGGTTTTCTCAAGATCCAGAGATGATAGAGGTGTCATGAGGCCAATTATGAACATTTTTTTATATATCTTTGTATTACTTCACTTTTTAAACTTACATTGCAGTCATAATTTGAAAATAGTCAACTATATGATCGCTAAAGACAAAACATTGGTAGGACTTTAACAGAATTCACTGAGAATGTAAATCTGGATTTGGTGAGGACAACAGAGTCACAACAAACATTAAGGAAATAAGGGATTTAATGTAGGAATTAGGGACCAGGGAGATATGCAAGGGCCTAAGTTCAATCCCTGGTTCCACAAAAAAAAATGTAGGAATTAAGGGGTACATGCCACTAATTGTATAACTAGGGGAAGAGTTACTAGCTATTCTAGCAAAGCAATTGAGTGTGACACCCCGTCTTATCCTTAAAAAAAGTTATCTACTTCACTTTTACTTTACCTTAACACTAAGTCCTTTCAGTGAGAAGCTGGTCATTCTCAAGTTCTGAGACTATAAATCGAAGATTTTCCGGAAATTATAAGATGATGCTTAGCCAGGTTGGCAGCTCAGTCTAACTCAGTCTACCCTTATATCAACTTGGGGTGTATTAATGTCCTTCTATTATTTCAGACCAGGATGATAATCACATCATGCTACTAACATAATGCATATATATATATATATATATATATGCACAAATCTGTCTGTCTATCTGCACACACACACACACACACACACACACACACACACACACACTTCTTTCTGCTCATGGACACTTGATCAGAAACTGGCTTTGAATTTTCTTTTGTCTGCTTTCCATTCCACAAGACCTTTGTCCTCAGCAACCACCTCAATCATTCATGGTTCTTTGCCTGGTAGGTGACCCAGACATTTATCCCAAAGGCTATCTGGACTATTAGTAGTCCTGCTTTTCTATTCAATTATTGTGTAGGCATACTAAAAGGATCCGTAGGGAATCACCTGAATTCTGATTGCATGGGTTATCTGCTGCTGCAAAATAAATGACTACAAAATAAAGCAGATTAAAATATCATGTATTTCTTCTCTCTCTCTCTCTTTTTCATTTTTATTTTTTGTAAATTAGAAATAAGGAAATAGTTTAAATGGGTATTTTACTTCAGAGTCTCTCACAGGTTATAAAGTTTTTTAAAATATTATGGGCACATGAATTCAGCAAAATATTCCAATATAGTCTAGTAGTCCATAATAGTAGTGGGTTATCTGTAGGACTGACAGTATCAGAAGTTGTTGCTTGAGCTTTTACAGCTCAGCCTATTAATATGGCTTTAGTATGTTTTTAAATATTTTTATTGAGAAACAAATAGCAATGAGACAGTTTCAAGACTGATTACTTAGCACAGTCTCAGTAATTAATACATTGCATATTGTTGTCTTAGTGGCTATTCATTGTACAAGATGCAGACATGACATCCTGTCCACAAACACTATTAGAACAAATCTCTCTATGCATTGAATTAAGAGATTTCTATCCCACTTTTTTGGTTAGTTTTGTCAGAGAAGGGCATCCCATTGTCATTTAAATACTGTAGGTGCATGAATTCAGCAAGATATCCCAATATAGTCTAGTAGCCCATAATAGTAGTGGATTTTCTGTAAGACTGGGAGTTAAGAGAATGCAGCTGTATATCTATCCTAACTATTCTGAATAACCACTAAGAAGACAACAGTATGCAATGTATTAATTATTGAAACTGTCCTATTATTCTGTTTTGAAACTCTCATTGCTATTTGTTTCTCAATAAAATTATTAAAGAAAAAAATATATAGTAAGAGCCAATCTCCAGCTGACAAGCCAAAAAAATTTTGTTTTTCAATCCCCAGTACCAGGGATTGAACTCAGGGCCTTGAGCTTGCCAGGCAAGTGCAAAAAATGTTGGCTGGTATGTATTTATTTGCTTCCCTCTATCTTTTTCTGTGCTGAAGTTGAACCTCAAGCCTTTGCTCTGATGTATATCCTTGATTATTTCAATTTTTTAAATTTTGAAACAAAGTCTTATTAAGTCACTAAGCTGCCCAAGCATGGCTTGATCTTTCTGTCCCTCTACTTCAGACTCTCAGAATGCTGGCATTCAGGGCACCTATGTACCACCACACTTGACTGCAATGTAGCAGCTTCAAAGTTTGTTCAGGAAGGACACACTTACCAGTTCATGTGGTTGTTCCTGAGATTCAGTTCCTCATGAGCAGTTTGCCAGATAACTCCTTCAGCTCTTTGTCAAGTGGGTCTCTCCAATATGACACAGGTCACTCAAGTTCATTACACAGTCATGAAATGATATCCCATCTCATGAGGAGCTGAATCACTTGCTGTATTCTGCACTGGAATCAAGTCAGTAAGTTCAACCTACATTCAAAGTCAGTGGATTTCACGCAAGCATAAATGTCAAAAGTTGAGGATTAATAGGAGTCCTTTAGAAGTCTGATTGCCATGTTGAGCACCTTCCATTGGCTACCATCATGTGTCAGTAGTCCAATTGTACTAGTCACTGAAGTCACTTTACTTTTTGCTTGTGAATTTCATGAAATGAGTAGGTCAAAGTAACCAAGTGACATCTTTCACTTCTAGTTAAATGTAACCACCACTTCACCTCCTCATAAAGCATTACTCCATTGGAAATTAAATTCTCCAGACTATTACAAAAAGGTTATGGGCAGGGAAGGCAAATTCAGATGCTATCTATTCTAGTAAGAGCAAAGGAATGCTTTTTCCTTGAAAATGTTTTCTGGGTAGGCCAAAGAGCTCAGCAGATTAAAGTGCCTGCTTAGGCAGACGCGGGGGCTGGGAGTTCACTCCCCAGGCCTGCCATTCTGGCTCTACTCCTGGGGCGCACTGAGACGGCGATTGAGACTGGATGAGGTGGTGCACACCTGTAATCCCAACACTTGGGAGGCTGTAAACAGGAGGATCACTGAGTCAGATCTATGCAGTGAAACCCTATAGACCCTGTGGACCCTGTCCTAAATTAAAATAAATAAATAAATAAATAGAAAGAAAAGAAAAGAATGTTTTCTGATGCAATCAGCCCACCTTCTGATGGCTGTATGTTCTCCCTGTGGGATACTATTGTATCAAGGAAGGGTTTGTGGTCTGTTCTCACTGTTGCCAAACTAGGAGCTTAGCTTTGACACAGCCAGATTAAAAGTACACATTTCCAAGAATTCCCATTGTGACTAGGCATTTTAGAACTTGGGTAACATACTACAGATGCGATGAAACAAAATAATGATAATATTTCTTGAGCTCTATTTCTGAATAGTAGATAACTGCTATTGTGTCTTCAACAATTTGTGTTAATTCAGTGTCAATGGCTAATAATTCCTATGATATTTGCTTATTTTCTTTCCTTAAAGCACAGACACTTTGGTAAATGATTGTGCATTTTTTGGAAAAAGCTAAATGGTTATTTTACAATATATCTTTTGTCATTATAGCAGTATTGTTCCCCTTCACTTAAAATGCTTTGTTTTTGAAAATCACTCATGTTTAGAAATTGGGGAAGATACTTGACAGGGTTGAAGTGATTCAGTGCAGGCCTTTCTCTCGCTTGTATTAGATATTTTTGCTTACCCAAGTCAAGTAGATTTGGCGGAGGGGTGGTTCATCTGTATTCTTCCCAAGGATATAATATTTGGCCACAAAGATTTCTAGGTCTATTGTCACACTGTCAGTTTCTGCTGCCCAACATGGTCATTATGCCTACTCTGACTCTGGCAATTCAGGGGCAAGAACAAGGAACTGCATTGCTTGATTTCTGCTCCTTCACAACCCCACTACCCATTGCCCTTGAGGAGTGTACTCCACCCATAGCCTCTACCTCTCATTACCAGCCTACTGCAGATAGCATGTAGAGTCTTTCAAGGTTGCCTGTTTTACCCTCTTCAGTGCAAAGACCTGAGGGATGGACAGTGAACCACATAAGTCCACTCTAACATCACCAGCTCCTTAAGTCTTTGTGTATGGTCATAGTTCACCTGGGCTATCACAGACAGTCAGTTATAGTCAATCAGCCATACAAGCTTGTGTTGGTTAATCAGTGGTGTCAATTTGATTGGAATCAAGAAACTCTAGATGTCTGGTAGAGGATTGTTTCTCTACCAGAAGAAATCTTCAAGCTTCAGAGGACCTTGGCATATGAGAGCCAAGATAGAATGGGAAGATGCACAGTGTGGGCTGGTACTGCTAAATCTGCCTGAGGATGTAGCTCAGTAGTAGAACTCTTGCTTACTGTATGACAAAGCTCTGGATTCAATCTCCAGTAATGTAAAGCAAACAGACATAAATCAGTGGTAAGTTCAAGGATAAGTTAGAAATTTCAGCTCTGCAGAGAGCTAGATTTTGATACCAATTCATCTCTTGGTATCAAAAGATAAAATAAGCTGGATCCTGAGCAAGAGTAGTTAGCATCTAGCCTATGTTAGATTTTTCACCAATTATGAAAAGTACTGGGTTTGATAATGGAATGTGAGAAATAATTATTTGAAGATTCACTACTTCTGGAATGTTTCTATTTGTTAAGTAGTTGTTAGCAATACTGATTATAGAATAGTTAATGATTTGGATTAGGTTATTTTTCTTTAAGTTTTCATTTCAAATAGTCTTGAGAATCAGGACCATTCAGTGGCTCAACTTCTATCAATGCTATGGTTTTGTTTTTGTCCCTTCCATAATTCTTCCATAATTTCAGAATCCTCCCTGCAGAAGTTTTAAGAGGTGGGGCTGTCAGGAGTAGACTGAGCCTTGAGGGCAGAGCCTCCAAAATAGGATGAGAGGCTTTTTTGAAAGAGCTTGACAGAGTGTGCTCAGCCCTTCAGATCTTCTGTGTTCCATTGTGTGAGGGCATAGCCCTGTCTCTACCAGGGATGGGCAGCAGGTGCCATCTTGCAAGGAGACACTTGGCAGTCGCCAGCCAGTGCCTTTGATCTTGGCCTTCCTAGCCTCAGGGACTGTGACAAATGCATTGCTATTGTTAATAAATTATGGAGTCTGTATGATTATAAAGGATAGCAGCTTAGATAGACTAAGGCCACGCTTCAGATCACACTCTCATATGGGGCCTGGTTGTAGCATAATGTCCTGCTTCAGGCTGTGTTTGCCAACCTCAGAGGAAGAGAAAGGAAAGCAGGCAGAGGAAGTGTTGTGTCTCACTGTGCCCAATAAGGACCTGCTCATTTGCATAGAGGTGCACACATCCTGGCCCTAATGATACGAAAACACCAAGAATAAGACAAATCACTAGTGTGGATTTTGACTACATAAAGCAGTCCAGGCTTTCCTGTATAATGGTCTTACTATTCATCATACCGCAAGCTCCGTGAGGCTAAGGCTGTAGAGTACAATGAATCATTTCCAGTAACTTTATGTAAAACCCCTGTTTTACAACTCAGTACTGAATGCATTCTTCTGAAAGATCCACTGAGAAATAAGAAATTCATATGTATGCACTGACCTGCTACCAAGGGATCTTACCCCTTGATCTTTTTAAGAGAACCTTTTCTAATTTCCATTCCTTAGAGACATATTAATGAATAAATGACTGATTAAAAACATTTCTTATTGAATTTATGCACTTCCTGAAAAATTAGCTAGGTTAAAATTTTAGATGCTATTGAATTTGTGACATTTTGGAGATCTTAAAGCTGGAGCTGATTTGCAAATATTTTTCTCTCAGATCTGTGTTTTGTTTCCAGTGTTTTATCTTTCATTTTGATTTAAAGCACAACACAGCTTAAAACCCAGGAAATATATTCAGATGTTGTCAAATATTTAAGCCAATTTTTGCTTTAGTGTTAGGTGAGATGACAAAGATGTTCAGGATCTCGCTACTCAGTTCCTTTTCTTATTTACAGAGAAGAACCTCAGTGCTGAGAAACCCCGTGGGGCTAGAGACTCAGTTCGTACTTTGTGCAGTGTCTTCTTTTTCTTCTTCTTGAATACATTCACGAAAGGAATGTGAAGTCCCTGGCTTGCTCTGCATTCTACTACATAGTTAGATATCAGTAATTCCCAGAAAATTCTTCCTTCCTTCCTTCCTCCCTCCCTCCCTCCCTCCCTCCTTTCCTCCCTTCCTCTCTTCTTCCCTCTCTCCCTCCCTCATTCCCTCTCTCCCTCTCTCCCTCATTCCCTCCCTCCATCTCTCCCTCATTTCCTTCCTTCCTTCCTTCCTTCCTTCCTTCCTTCCTTCCTTCCTTCCTTCCCTCCCTCCCTCCCCTCCCTTCCTCCCTCCCTCCCTCTCTCCCTCCTTCTTCTCCTCTTCCTTCTTTCTCTCCTTCCCTCTCTTCCTTCCTTCCTTTGGCAATCCCATGGATTGAACCCATGGCCTCCACATGGAGCTACACCGCTTACTCAGGATCTCACTAAATCACTAACTTTCTCAGGTTGAATTCAAACCTGTGATCTTCCTACTTCAGCCACCCCCCCACCCCCGAGTTCTGGGATTACTGGCATACACCATCACACCCAGCTGCTCTTTATTTTTAATTGAAATTCTACCTCAGTATCACCTTGGAGCCGCTTCACCTCTCTTCTTAGTCTAATCCCAAATACTGGGCAATATAATCAAAACAACTAATATTCAGTAGTTCAAGACAGTTCTAACTTGAGTTTCATGTCTTCCAGGTCTATATGCCATATTGCACGTCATCTAACCTTTGAGCAACGTCTACTGTTTCTCTAATCTTTCTGCTAGCCTTCATCTTTGCAGAACCATTGAAAGATTATAACAGCTTATTACTTTATATGTGTCTGCATCAGGCATTTCATCATAGCAAAGCAAAGCTGACTAATGTATTGATCAAATATTGTCAGGTTGACACTGGTGTATTGATCATTTGACTAGATATATGTATACATTTTTCTGATTTTTATGGTGTAAATAGTCACAGGCTGGCCATTTTGAAGTGACCAACAACAGCTTGAAATCAGCTTATGGAGTTCTGAAACTTTTGAGAGTCAGTTCAGGGGTATGAGTTGATCCCAGCATATCACTGATTCGGGGAAGATAACAAATGAAATTGAAGCCACACAAACTGAAGAGATGGCACTAAGGCAAAGACAATGCCAAGAAAATTGTATCCACCTACACATACAAGTGACCTGGCTTCTGATCTTCACAGCACTGCTCTCCTCACAAGGTGCTTTTCACATTTCTTAGTAACAGCACTGAACATCTCTTTAGAAAATAATAACTAAAAACATCTGCTAAACTGAAGTTTAACAACAGCAATGATTAAACTAGCTACTAAAATAATTTTATGTTGCTTTCACAGAAAGTAGTGCCTTTTTAGCTTAAAATAGGTAATAACTCTAGTCTATTCAACATTAGTAGGAACATTTCTGATATATTTTGACTATTTTGAGCATCATGTTCACACACAGGTACACACAAATATATAACACATAACTAACACCTTTAAGCATTTGCTGTATTCCCAGAACCATGGTAAGAATGATTATAACTTCCACAAAGGCGAGGAACTTTGTTCTTATCATTGGTATTTGTTTTAAAAACAAAACTTAAAAAATCTTTTTATTTATTTGGTACAGGGTCTCACTATGAAGCTTGGACTCATCGTGATCCTCCTGTCTCAGCCTCCCCACTGCTGGGATTACAGGTGTGATACACCATGTCTGTTTTTGGTGGCCGGTATGGCACACCTGGGTTCTGAGGCTGACACAGCATGTGGTACCAGGGATCAAACCTGGGTCCTTGAACTTGCCAGTGGCTCTGGTAGGAGCTCAATAAATGTTCATGAAACAAATAATACATGCCAACAAATAGCAACAATGCTGGGGAGATGGCTCAGTGGAATAAGCGCTTTGGTGGCAAGCTCAAGGGCCTGAGTTCAATCCCCGGTTCCACCAAAAAAAAAAAAAAAAAAAAAGATGTTGTCAACATATAACAACAAAACTGAGGAAAAAGAGATAAAAGCTTTATGGTCAAGCTGCTAGGTAAGGGATGGAGGCAGAATTCAAACATCGGTGGTCTTTTCTAAGGGTTCTTTTCCAATTAAAATAATTAAAGCAGTAAGCAGTTGGCCTATGACTTATTCTTATTTTATGTAGAAATATTACTCTGAGGGGGAAAGAAAAGAAGGTGAATAATCTTATCAAATCTTATCAACAGAATTTCTTTCTTTCTTTCTGAGATAAAGTCTTGCTATGCAGTCCATGCAGATCTCAAATTCATTATGTAGTTTACTCTGGCCTTGAACTCATGATCTTCCTAACTCAATCTTTAGTATTCCGGGCTCATAGACATGTGCACCCTGCCTGGCTGTCCTTGCTAACTGGAATTTAAGGTCTGCAGTATAGTAACATTCCCCAAGGAGGAGAGAGCTGATCTACTTAGGAGTTCTACAAGGGTGCTACTTGCAAGGAGTTTGCCAGGAGGCATATAAAGTCCTGTGCAAACACTTTCTGGGGATCAAGAATTTGTGTAAACAATTTCATTAAATGATAACAGACTAAACATTAATAAGCATATATGCTATTGAGATCTATGTTGATGAAAATTTAAAATGAGGGCAGAGAAGTGTTGCTTAAGTGTAGTGTTTTATTTTTTCATCCAAGCACATGATAATTCTTTATAACATATGCTCATCATTTCTCTTTGTTTGGTTTCAGAGTACCAAGTTCTTTGTTTTTCCTTGTCAAATATGTCCATCTTTTCTGGCTAATGTGCTGTTTCATATTACTACTGTCAGTACAATTGGGGCTGGGAGACCACTCTCACTCCTTTCACCTGAACTTGAGCAACACCCTAAAGCTAATCCTACTTTCTCTGTTCTAAAACAAGCAAAAACAAATATGGAATGTGATTTTCTAGGAAATATCTAAAGCTCTAGGACCATGAACCTGCATGCTAGATCCTATGGCTTTTTATTCAGTAACTTTTGCTGCTGGAATGTCTTTAACAGTTCATACATAGGGACCTCATGTAATGCATGTGATTACAATAGAGTGAATTCTGAGAGAGTCATGCACACTAGATGCCCTTGAGATGACTCAGCATCATGTCAATCATTTCTGTCAATCATCCAGAGATCTAATGAAAGGCACCTGAGATGGGTGCACCCACCCCACCTTACAATCCCTAAGCCTGATTTATCTTCAGTGTTTTTATCCCCCTGCCATCCTGGCACGCCCTTTCCTGCTTGTGCCACCATTATGTTCCTGCTGACAAAAACCTGAACACACCTTTCCTTCATCTTCAATAAATGTGGCTGCTTTTCTTTTTACCATTAGGTACACACTTGAAATTTCTTACCATAGACAAGGATCTATGACTACCTCCTGGAATCTACCTCCTGGATCCATGACTCAAAGTATCATTCTCACAAGAAAAAAGTAGTGATATGTTAATATTTACATATCGTGGATCTTCAAAACATGTTTGTATGGAAATAATCTGGCTCTTCTAATCTATAGAAAAGCTATTAGTTCCACTAATGCTACCTGGTTAATGCTAGTTACATCATGCCTGAGTGTGGCATTATTCGCCATCTACTGTGCAACGGATATGTAATAATTCTGTCAAATATTAATACTGTGCTTTACTGTTAATGACCACAGGTACAAGTCTTGCATAAGTATTCAGGAAACTACAAGTGACAATATATTTTAAGATCATGTTACACTTATTGTTTAGACTTTATGCCCTTAATAGAGTAGGCTATATATTCTCACCACATGTTGTTGAATCCTTTCATTGCCCTTATTCTTGAAATTTTAAAGCTTAACACCTAATATGACCTTTCATTTGGCTAATTCTGGTTTGGCAATATAATTTATGTATTTCCTGATGAGTAGGGCTAGTGTTTGGAGATGTGAGTCATTTACATGGTGACATGCTGGTGTCTTCCTCTTTTTCCTAAAACTTTGAAGTTGACAGATCCTAGAGCAATAATTTGA
Source organism: Octodon degus (assembly GCF_000260255.1). Classification (NCBI taxonomy): domain Eukaryota; kingdom Metazoa; phylum Chordata; class Mammalia; order Rodentia; family Octodontidae; genus Octodon; species Octodon degus. The sequence continues at coordinate 849,199 of NW_004524715.1, forward strand.
ATCTCTTCTTTCAGAGGAAGAGAAGGGGGAGATAAGCTGCCTAGTTCTAAATTTTAGAATTCGTAAAAGAGCATAGTATTTTCTGTTTACATCCGTAGCTGGCAAATAAATTCAGAAATGCCAATGTTAAATGTAGAGACACGACACTCATAATTCAAAGCATACACCAGTTCACCAAAGTAAGTTATGTATGTTTTTCTACTCCAGCCCTTCCTCTGCAAAAGAGAACCATCACAACAAAGTCAAATCTTTTTGGTTTTGATTCTAAGTATTTCAAGGTTATTTCTTCCAAACAGGTTTTGATTTCTCTAAAACTTAGCCAGCATTCCATAGCGTTTTATATGACTTTTCAGAAGTCATGATATTGAACTCTAGAAAAATCTTAGGGTAATAGGGTATTGAGTTAGCCACTTTCTCATGCTGAGACAAAAACAGCTTACATCCAAAACTTAGAGGAAATTAATTTATATTGTCTTAAAATTTGTTGAAATTTCAGTCCTTTTCCTTAGTTGCTCATTTTTTTTTCAAAGTTTTATTGATAAACAGATAGCAATGAGACAGTTTCAAATCCAATCGGAAGTACAGTTTCAACAAATAATACACTGCATAGTTGCTCATTTTAGAGGATATGGAACTAATTATAAGAGACTCTCGCAAATTATATGCATTAATAAATAAAACTGAAGAGAAGTGAAACATGTAGAAATGAAAAGTTAGGGGTTTCTAAGTAATGTATCCTACTGCAAGCTCACTATGCATTTGGATCAGTCAGCACTCACCAGGTAAATAGATTTAAAGCAAGACATACAAACACATAATGATTTACAAGATAGAGTTACAGTGACTACCTGCAGAATGAAGGGGAAGAATGAAAGGGCTATGCACACTGGGGATCCCAAGGATGCAGTCCAAAGTCAAAAGCCTGGAGCTCACTGCAGTGTCCTGGAGAAGTCCTTATCAGGGGCTGCAGGTCTGCAATGGAAAGCTGAATCCTGTGCTGACATCCAGGAGACAACATCCAAGGTAAAGGCAAAGACTGGAGGTTCTCAGAAGAAAGAGAAGTGAGCCTTTCATTTTGTTGCCCTTTTTTTCCTATTCGGGGGGACAAAACTTGTGGCTGGTGCAACTCACATCAAGGATGTTTGTCCTGACTGCAGTAAATCCCATTAGCCACACCCAGAACCCACTAGTTTCTTATTCAAGTTGACACAATCAGCATTCTAGTTAAAAAAAAATCCCTTTATATGTGACATGTCCTTGGATTATTTGGAACCCATATATTATGTATTTGATTCTGTAAGTATACATTTTGTAAATGTATATGTTGGCACTCAGTTTAAATTCATTTGTACACTCATATATATTTACTTAAACTCATGTATTTATATAACAGAATACCATTTTTCCTATTTTTATGCCTTGAAATAATGTGTCTTTGTTCAAAAGCAAAGGTAGTCTTCTACCTTTGCATTACAATTTAAATGTTGCTCTTGAAACAGGCAATTACTTACAAACTAGACCTGCCATTGTCATTTATTGATAAAGAAACACTGATAGGAGTTCCTCTTTTTGTAAATTGAAGATAAGCTGTCCTCCCAAAGACATCAAGATAAGGGGAATCAATGTACATTGTCATTTTGACAAGCCATCCTCTCCTGTTAGTTTGCGCATCTGCTCAAGGAGAGGAAGCTATCAGATGCTTCTACTGATAATGATGAGCAAGAGAGGGAGTTCTTGGGTTGGCATCTGAGGACAGCCTGTCAAGGCCCCATAGAAAACACAACCCACTCTTTCTAATGAGTGCCACTGCCCTACAGGGGGAGCCATGGGAACAGGTTATCTGTCTCCTGCAGTATAAAGTCTTTGTTAATGATCTAATTCTCAGTCTTGTCAATGAGAATGAGAATTACAGGTGATTCCTTAGTCCTCTGAGGTACTAGGAGCCACTTTCATAGGTGTGCTTTCAGGCTCTTCTGTTTTGAAATGACAAAGCTCTATGGAGTAAGAACACCGAGGACAGTTCACTGGCTCCCACGTGGTTTGGAGAAAGGGTAGGCTCCCATTAGAAAATTAGTAGGGTTCCCCAGGATTCAGTAGTGCTACGATGTCCATGCGAGTTGTGAACACTGACTCTCTAGATTGAGATAGTCTCATGCGTTTTTTCATCCTGAGGCCCCTAGACTGAGTTAGTGGATAGCTCCTGGGTTGTAATGTCTTGGAAGCTGATATTATGTCAAGGAAACCCATGCCAAAGATAACTGCAATATCATGTTGAGGTTATTTTGTTTTTCTGCATTTTTCCCATTCTCACTTGCATTAATTCAGTTCAAGGGCAAAATATAATAGGAAGAAAACCAACCTAGAATTAATTTGTAGTGTCTTTTGGGCAATGGCAATGGCAATTGATTAGCTTGTTTGGGAGGTAAATTTGGTACTTCAACAGTCCCGACTGGATGGGCTCCAATAAAGATGGGCCTCATTCCAAAATTCAGGGCTTTAATGCTATAAACTTGTTAAAAGATAAAAGTCATCCTGGAAAAGAATCACTCCTATTTCTCTTTATATTATTAATAAAAGTTGATTATAGTTTCTTGAACCTAAATTTAACTTTTGATAGCACAAAAGAAGACAACAGCTCTTTCTAAATTACTCATCATGTTGTTTAACAAGAGTGAGCCCCACGCAATGTGATGACTCCCGAAACTCCATTAGTCTATTGTGAAATATATAATTACAGACTATTATGAAAATAAGGAATCTTTATTACACATATGTATTTGACAGCCTGCAATTAGTTTAGTCTTTCTAATTAACATATGTTTTACTTAATGGTGAGTGATTATGGATTATCATTTAATTATGGATAATTTCATATTCTCATCTGTCTTTTTTCTGAATCTTAGGAATAAAAGTAAGCATATATCAAGAGCAAGAAAAATGTGCTTTTGTGTTTTGTTTTTGACCAGTAGCAAGAACATTATTATAAAATAAGTAGTAATAAAATAGCTTTCCTTTGAGGAAATTGCTGAATATTTTTACCATATATATCGTGCTATGATGGTTATGAATGCTGCTGTTCTTTTATGAGTTATTCATGAGTGATTTTTCACATAAAAAGAATCAATAGTATGGAGAACTGTAGAAGCTGTTGTGAGTTGCATTAATTGAATCCCATTTTCTTTCAAGGTAGTCATTCTGAATACTTGGATTTCATCAGTCTACCTAATTAGAAGAATACATTTGTATAATCAGGTTATAGAATCAATTTTACTTTTTAATGTACTGATACGTGACCATCTTTGAATAGTTTTTTGTTTGTTTGTTTGCTTTGTTTTCATGTGATGGTTGATGAACTCACAAAATCTCTACTTGCAGGCTTTGCTGTACAGCTTTTAGATATATTTCTGTGCTTGGGAAAAGTTTCTATATATAGAAAATACACAAAACATACAGATATAGCCTTTCCTCTAGACACCAAAGAAACAGCCACCTCAAATGCCAGCCCTTTAAAATGCTCATTGTTACTCTCTCAATAACAATGAATAAGATTAATGAAATAGCATTTCTAAAAGAAGAACATATTATATGAAAAGTGTAACCAAACAAAAGACATTTAGTAGCTCTTGTACATATATTTTGGTATTTACAGTTCAGTCTGCATTTTTACAGAGTACATTGCTTTTTAAAGAAAACCAATCCACCTTACCAAATATAAGTGGAGAGCTAGTCATTCACTTTGAGCTGTGTAGATATTTATTGACAGTATAAATAACCTAAAGCAGACCTTAAAGGAAAAGCAGCGGGGCATGGTGGTATACACCTATAATCTCAACACTCTTGAGTGATTGTAAGTTTGAACCCAGCTAGGGTGACTTAGTGAGATCCTGGCTCAAAATAAGGCAAAAACATTTTTAGAAGGCCGGGAATGTAGCTCAATGTAAATCCCTTGGGTTCAATTCCCAGGGCTGAAGGAGGGAAGATGTGCGTTAAAATGATCTCTTGTGTCTGTATTTTAAACATAAGGGGCTCTACATAAAATAACTGTATTGCTTTGTTATATGCATTCATGAAACCTAAGCTAGAATGTTGGGAGAGGGGGATATCACTGTTATCTTTGAATCACTTATTGTAGTAGAAGAGCAAAACTCCCTAAATTCCTCCATATCCACAGTTCTGCATATACAGATTCAACTACCAATAGACTGAAAATACTCTTAAAAAACTGTATATGTATACTGAATACACGCAGAGCCCTTTCCTGTCATTATTACCTAAACATGGTATAGAAACTATTTACATAGAATGTCACATTGAGCTAGGTAGTATAAGAGCACATTATTTAAAATACACAGGAGGATAGGCATAGATTATATGCAAGGGTTCGCCATGTTGTACAAGGGACTTGAACTGTTTTAAATTTTAGCAGCCATAAAGGGTCCTGGAGCCAATTTCCTGCAGATGCAGAGGGACAACTGTATTATACTAGCTTAAGGAGCCTTTTACATTAGGACTAAAAATCTTGAAATTAGGACATTGTCCTGGATTATGAGGTTTGGCTCAGTGAAACTGCAAGAGTTTTTATGAGAGGGAGTCAGGAAGAACAAAGTCAGCGAGGATGTGACTACAGAAAAGCTGTCAGAGAAATAGTTAACAGCTTTGACAATGGGTAAGAGCCAGAGTGTCAGAGCATGCTGGGAATATGAGCAGGAAGATTCACCCTAGGTCCACCAGGTGTCAGGTTTAGTCTACTGAGAGCCATGCTAGAGTTACCTCTCGTTCTCACTCTCACTCCCACTCCCTCTCTTGCTCCCTTGCTCCCTCACTACCTCACTCTTGCTGCCTCACTCTCGCTCTTTCTCTTTTATGCCAAACTTTTAACTTGTATAACCTTTTCTTCTTGGTAACATAAACCCATCGGCTGAAATCCCAAGGGACTTTGTAAGCAGAAGATCAAAGCCAATAACAAATAATAAATCAGTATTTAAGCCTCTATGATTTTGGCAATATATTACAATAGGAATCGAAAACACCCATTAACCACACATTAGCCACAACTCCTACAGCATGACAATTACGAATAGTAATAATAAAACCAGCTGCTATTTACTGATCTCTTATCACGGTACTCCTGCAGGATTTTTCAAACATGTATCTAACTTAAATCTTACAATATGTATGAGATTGTTAGAATTGTTTGCTCCATTTTAGAGATTAAAAGACTGAGGCTTAGGTGCATCTGCAAGGAAGTGAGTAGTGTATTAATATGCCAGAAGTCAGACAGACATTAGTCTCTTCACTCTCAACCACGTTCCATGTCCTTCCTGTTGGGTGAATATGGGATAAACTGAATTTTCTTATGCTCCACTTCTGAGTGAGCTTAATATCCATAGAAATCTGGTAAAATCTGATGGATATAATTTAATCTTTTTTACAAGTAAGTATCTTATAGTACTCCAATATTGTAACTGTTTAAAATATTGGAGAAAAATCTCAGGACTGGACTGACTCTAGGATATAGCTGACTTTTAAGATTCTTCAAAGAACTCATACTTTTTTTTGTTCCAGATGAATGAAACAAAATGTGTCATTTAAGTTTCATATTATTTACATTTCTATCCGCTACGCAAGATTGATCTGATTTTAAGAAGGCAAAGGATTATTCCGTTCATTCTGATTTTCACTGCTTTTCTTCACTTTTAATGTCTTATTCACGTAAAGGATATAATATGTAATATAATTTATTTATCTGAGAATAATGACAGTAATCTTATAATATCTTAGAAAGTCAGTGTTTCTGAATTTCAACAGGATTTTTCTTTTACTTTATGCTTTCTGCCCTTTTCGTACAATCTACAATTTTAATCATTTCAGAGTTTGTCATTTTGTCTTCTGAATCTGATTAATCAAGTCTACATGCTTTTCCTAAATAGCTTGTATTTTCTTTTGACTTCTATTATGTATAATTGTGAGCTGAACTTATTTTTCTTAGGCTCATTTCTCATTTTTTCTACACTTTTTAATATGTTAATCTTATTCAGTTCCTCGTTTTCATTTAGATAATATCTGATGATGAAAGCTTTGCTATATAAATTGTATACAAGGTATTTTTGAATGCATTTTAATAATTGATCTGTGCTGCACAATGCAACGTTTTACTTTTGTTTCTTTTATACTTGGGATTGAACCCAGTGCCTTTGTACTGAGCCACATCTTCAACTCTTTCAGTTTTTATTTCAGACAGGGTCTTCCTAAATCAATAAATTGACCAGGGTGGACTGCCTTTGCAATCCCCCGCCCTCAGCATCACAGAGTGTGGTGCACTACCCCTGGCTACAAGGCAGGGTTCTGAAGCTTACCCATCTTCACTAAAGTTTTCTCCTCAGATTTTTAGGTTATTTATTCCAAGTTACTAAAGTTCATAGAAAGAGATAACAAACTAAACAATGAAACAACCAAATGCCAACATTACCTCTTAGAATATAGAAGAATACTAATCATTATAAACCATAAAATTATATACCACATAATTATTGTTACCATTACTATAAATATGGGCAGGAACAATAAAACCTAGTTTCTTATTGTTGGTCATGTTTCCAAGGTTAACAGATACAGAGAGAGGTTAAACAATCTATACATGATTTTTCAGTCAGCCTTCTACCACCACTTACAAAGCAGAGCTCCAAGTGAAACAAAACACACACTTGTATATGTCTGGTACACTGATTTGGAATTTCTTTGTGGAAACTGAGGCTCTAGTCTGTTGACTAATTGGTCGTCTTCACAGCATGATCCCTTACCAGCAATATCAGCATCATCTCAGAACTTGTTTAGGAGGCACAAATCTCCAGCTTCTCTTCAGACTTCATGAATCCTGACATTGTGGACAGGAGACCCAGCAAACCATCTCTTGATAGTGTCTAGATGACCCTGACGCCACTGAAGTTTGAGAACCAGTGGATTCCATCACAGGAGAGCCAGGTAGAGTCCTTTGGTAAGGACTAGAATCTAGTTTAAGAAACTGTCACATGCTTCCTTTCTTGTAGACTGTACCCTAACTGTAACCCTCCTTTCCATTATTCTTTAGAGATGGGATGGCCTTCCTTACAAGACAGTCAAATAGCCTGAAAGAAAGCAAGGAAACATGACTATATAATAAGATACCAAGTAGACAGAAGTAATAGGCAGAATTTCTTTTATTTCTTTTCACATTGAGAACTCTATTCTCCAATAATATTTGGTCTGAAAACTCCCCTAAAACTGGGCCCATTGGCGGAATGATCCGGTTAGGTGGCCATTGATGGACATGTGCTAAACATCAGAGAAACAACTTGGAAAATGCTGCCGAGTAATTCAGGCTTTCACACGTAAGAGATCCCGCCCCTGACAAAGTGGTCAGCTTTGAGAGAACAGCCAAGAAGGACACGATCACCCTCATGGGTGGCAGTTTGGTGTCTGGGTACTTTTGTGACTCTCCTTGCAAGTTGTCATACACAACAGCAGCACACTCACTAAAGCCCGAGGCCAGACACTTTGTGGCTGTCATGTCTAAAACTTCAAAACTAAATAATGCATAGCATGGTGGTATCTCTTGGAAATGGGCTCTTTATTTTATTAACCTATTCAAATGTTTTTATTCTGTTCCTTAAGAAGTACTCTGGTTTGGAAAATTGCAATTTGATGACAATTCAAATATTTACAATGAAATGTTGCACTCAGCACGTATAATAAATTCCACACTTCAAATTTAAATAGAGGCAAATAACTTTCATTCATAGAAGATTTGTTTCTTGCTGACACCTCTAAATAAATATTAAATATGTATTTTCAAATACCAGTGAAAGGGTAGTCAATTTTGAACTTTCTAGAGATGTCTATATGTTTTCATTTGTCCTTGTTCAAACTTCTGTTCTCCTTCAAAATGAGAAAAAAAAAAAATGAGCGTTAAGCATCCTTTCTGGTGTAGCCTTACCTAGGGCTGAGGATGAAATATATGAGTCCTCACTCCATAGCCAAATAGATCTGTAAGTACCACTTTTTTTTTTCTGTATTTTAAGGAAAGGTCTACAGGGTGTTCAGGGTCTCACTACTAGATTGGACTTGTAGTGATCTGCCTGTTTACAGCCTCCTAAGAGCTGGGATTAAAGGTGTGCGTCATCACACCCAGTCTTAATCGCTGGTTCAGTGTGCATTGGGGGCAGGGCTGGCATAGCAGGCCTATGGATCAAACTCCCAGCCCCTGCACCTGCTTTAATCTGCTGAGCTAGTTGGCTCGCCATTGTAGGTACCACCTTAAAATTTCCAAAGATTAGTAAGCATTGGCTCCACCTTTTGTGTGAAATAATGCAGCAGTTCCCCCATTGATCTTGTTATTCTGTTTTTTTTTCTTGTCTAATCCATCTTAGTAGTAGATAAGTGCTTCTAAGACTTTTAAAATCTTAACTTTCATTTAATCCTTACCAATTTCTCTTACCTATTTTGCCTCCATCTCTTATTCTAATGTGACATGAAGGCTTTATATTTATTTAAATTCACTTTCAAAAATGAATCTGAAGCTTTTTGTGTTTACCTAGAGGCTTTGAGCTCTTTTATTGATTGATTGATTGACTGATTAATTGATTGATTTTCTGCAAAAATGCTGAAGAGCAACCATGCACAAACACTCCACTCTGGCTAGCCAGGTTGATCTAACTATTGTGTTTAACTGTCACATGTTCCTGAAGTCTCACATGTTCAGAGGTGGGGCTTTTGAAGCATAATTGGTCACAGGAGTATCAAACTATCAGTAAATTATTCAAGGATGAGTTCATAGCTGTTCTCTCCAAAATGGGGCCTGTTTGGAGGAGGTGGGTCACTGGAGACATGACTGGAAGGTTGTTTTCTTATCCCCAGCTTCTACCTGTCTCTCTGGCTCTTCCCTTTCTACTCCAATCTTGTCAAGGCTTGAGCAGATTTCCACCACCAGGTTCCTTCTGCCATGTTATTTCTGACTTGCAGTTAGCCAACTGTGAATTAAAATCCCTGAACCATGACTCAAATAAACCTGTCTTCCTTTATATTGATGATGGCTGGTATTTTGCAGTACCACTGGGAAAACTGACTAAGGTATTAACTTTTCTCAGGCAGCTTGACTCTTCCATTTTGGGCAAGCTATGGAACTCACAGCTGCCATTGTAGAGACGCCAGATTATGCTTCTTAATATAATAGTTCCTCCTCTGGATCAAAGCAGAAGGGGACTCCCAAACAAAATATAACAAGTTATTCTTCTTTTAAAGTACTTTACATATGCTATGTTTAAAAGAGGAAGTGAGGTAAAGTCCCAAACCAATAACAAAGAAAAGGTGTATTCACATTCTTTGAAAAACATAAATCTGCTTCCAGGTATTCCTTCCACAGGTGCTGCAAAGGCAAATAAACCTTTCCAAGAAACTATCTAACTCTGCTTTGCATCCCATAACAAAGACAAAAGTAGGCGAATATTGGTTCAAGAGGGATAGATTAAAGTAATGAAATCTCAACTGTGGAGGAGAGTGCTACGGTACTAAGAGGTTTAAAAATTCAGCTCAATGGAGGTACATCTTGCATGCTGTAAGTATATGACTTAAAATATAGGTTAAGATTTAGTAAAAAATAATATACACACCATGTAATCTCTACCATAGTTGAGATGTTAATATTTTGGTCACCTCAAAAATCTCATCTACATTTGAGTTAAATCTCATTGCTCTATAGGTCTGGAGTAGCAGCCATGCTTTATGTTTGTTGTTCAATCAATGTAGGTTAATTTTCTATTTTCAAAAATGTCAAATAAATGAAATAACAGTCTGCTTTTCTGTGTTTCTCTTTTTCTACTTAGCATAAGGTTTTTGATCTTCGTCCATGTTTTTGCCTGTTGCAATATTCATTTCTTTTTATTGCTGAACAGTATTCATCTGTAGAGTTATTGTATATAATAATTTATTTTGTTACTTGTTTAGTGTAGGGCGTTGTGTTGTTATCAACTTGAGGCAATTCAGAATAAAGTTGCTATAGGCATCTATACATAACTCTTGTGGGAATCTAACTATAAATTAGAATATCAAAGTCATGTTATGCGTATGGTCAGTTTTATGAAAATCTATCAAAATGCTTCTCCAAATTATATATTATTTTGCATTCTTTTTTTTTAATTTTAATTTTTATTTTTGTTTTTATTTTTTTTACTAGAATGGGTTTTTTTTATTTTATTTTTTTTCAAAGTTTTATTGACAAACAGATAGCAATGAGACAGTTTCAAATCAAATCGGAAGGACAGTTTCAACAAATAATACACTGCATATATTCTTCTTAGTGGTTAATTGCTGTACAAGATGCGGACTTGTGATCCTATTTACAAACACCATTAGAACAAATCATTCTATTCATTAAGAGAATGCAACTATATATCTATCCCCACCTCTTTGAATACACAGATACAAAATGGACATTCATCGGTATACCCCATTTTTTCTAAGTTCCATTATTGAATATTATAGGTGTGTAAACTCAGCAAAATATTCTAAAAGAGTCCAGTAGCCTATAATAGCATTGGGTCTTATATTTAACTGGCAATGTCAGAAATTATTGACCTGAGTCCCCCACAGCTCAACTTAACAGCATGGCTTTATTTCTTATATTTCGACTTCATACTTTTCTACTGGATGGTTAAGACCAAGGTAAAGCAGGACCTATGCAACAAGAGTTGTAGCTTTTTGGTCTGAGAAGGTCAGTGAAATGCCCTCAGGATTTGTCCTGAGATCCTGTACCTCAGATTGTAGAACCTTCATCAGTGCAGCCATGTGGATGAGTCACGGCCATTGCTTGGCCAATGTGCTCTCTGTGAAAGCCTGAGAGAGTGTCTTCTCCCCATGTGACTCTCCTTAAGCACACTCTACGTCATCAATCACTTTCCTCTTTGGTAAAAGATGAGCAAGGCAATGATCCGGAGAACGTTCAGAAGATTCTTTAATCTAGGAGTTAATTGGAAAGATTCTCACCCTGACTAACTATATATACTGATACCTGTGAACTAAGCTACTGCACTGCAGATGGTAATTTGTAATATTTTGCATTCTTGCCAGCAAAATATAAAAGCTATGGTTGTCCCACATTCTTTGAAGATTTGATTTCAATAATCTTTTAAATTTTAGCGTTTTCGTTAATGGTGTCTCCTTGTGGTTTAATTTAAAATTCCCTGATGACAAACGATGTTGGTAACTTCTCACATTGTATTTTTTAATCTTTCTTTTATTGGTATATTTTTATTTATTTATTTATTTATTTATTTATTTATTTATTTATTTATTTTGAGTTTTGAAGCTTTTTAATATACTTCACATCAGTCTGGCTGGTTCATTTCAGTTCCTTTACCACCAAGCCCAGGAGCAACGACCGCTTCAGCTTCTCTGCCTTTTCTTTGTGATGACCAAGGTATAATATTTGTGCAGCATCGAACTTTAAGCTTCACATTGTCTTTGTTCTTCTTTATCTTGACGGACTTGGCCTCCTTTCACCTCGCTGTGAGCAGAACATCCTTGGCTTCCTCAATTTTCCAAGGCATGGCGATGAGGCGCTCTGAGGGCACTAACTGGCACGGCCAGAGAGACACAGGCACCAGCGAGAACCGAAGGCAACGTAAAAGATCGGAACTTCCCTATTGGTACATTTTAGATATACAAATTGAGAACATCCATCACAGGGAATTTGTGCCTGTCCATGATACTCGTTGCTTTTTCTTTACTTTTCCGTTCCTCTTCCCTCTCTTCAACACCTATTCTCCTTATTTACAAAAGGTTTGTTTCCATCGTTTCCTTATATTGTTTTTTCCACTTGTCCCTTCCTACCTTTCCCTAGTTTCCCTTCTCATTTGAATAATTTCTACCTATTTCACAATATCTATTACACATTTTGGTTCTCACACCAGAGAAACCATGTAATATTTGAAGGTGTGTGTCTGATGTATTTCACTTAAGAGGAAGGTCTCAAAGTGCATCCACCGAGCTAGAAATGTGCCAAGCTCATCATTCCTTATGACACTGTGGTGCTCCATTACATATAAAGACACATCTTATCTATGCATGCATCCATTGGTGGGCATTTTGACTGTTTCCAAGATTAATTAATTACAAATTGTCCACTATAAACGTGGATGTGTATGTGTCACTATGTTATGATGCTTTTCATTCTTTCAGAAGATACTAAGAAGGGGAAGAGCTGAATCAAATGGAACCTCTAAGTTTAAATTTTTTTGAGGAATCTTCATACTGATTTCCACAGTGGTTCCACTAGTGTACTCTCTCCCCAACAGTGGTGAAAGGTTCCTTTTTCATGGCAGTCCCACCAGCACTTATTATTTGTGGAAATGTTGATAACAGCAATTCTCTCTAGAGTTAGGTGTAATCTCAGTGTTGTTTTACTTTGCCACTCTTGAATGACCAGTGTTGTTGCATATTTTTTCACATACTTGCTTTCCATTTCTACTTCTTCATCTAAGAAGTGTCTATTCATTTCAGGTATCATTTTTGGAGTTTCTCTTTAAATTTGGGCATTTGATATTGTGAGTTCTTTATATATTCTAGATACTAGTCTTTTGTCCGGAGAACAGCTGGCAAAAACTTTTTCCCACTCTGTGCACTGTCTTTTCTCTGTTGGTGATGTCTTTTGGCAGGCAAAAGGTTTTTTATAAGATGAGATCCCAGTTGTTGATTGTTTGTGACATCTCCTATGAAACGGAGGGACATTTTGTTCATAAGGTCTTTACCTACACCAGTATATTCAAGAGTTCTCTTATTCTGCCTTCTCATACATTTAGTGTTTCTGACTTAATATTTAGACCTTTGATCCATTTCAAGTTTAGTTTAGTGCGTGGTAAAAGACATGGGTCGAGTTTTAATACTTGGCATGTGGAAAGCCGGTTTCCAACACCGTTTATTGAAGAGGTTATTGTTCTTTCAGTGAAGGTGTTTGTCTCCTTTATCAAAGATAAGGTGACCGAGTGTGTTTGGAGTTCTTTCTTCAATTTTAATCTGCTCTGTTGATCAGGTCTGCTCTTCTGTGTGTGGGGGCCAGCACCGCACTGTTTTATCACAGTAGATTTGTAGTATAAGAACTTCCTGTGTTCTTACTGCACATTCAAATACTTTCATCTATTCAAAATTCGTCTATTTTAACTGCATTATTATTTTCTTAATTTTCAGTTATCAATATTATTTAAATTTGTATTAAATATATAAGTGTTGTATTTACTTCTTTAAGTGAATACTTCGATTAGCAAAGGCTTTTATTTATTTTTAAATTTATGTATTTGGTACAGGGTCTTACTACACAGCTCAGACTCATAGTGATCCTCCTGTTTTCAGCCTCCTCAGCACTGGGATTACAGGTGTGTGCCACTGTACCTGGTCTCATTGGCTGGCTCAGCATGCCTGGGGGCATGGTGCTCAGCATGTGGTGCAGGTGATCGAATCCGGTCCTTGTGCTTTCCTAAGCAGGTGCATAGTCTGCTGAGCTATGCCACAGGACCAAGTCTTTTAATTTTTAAGAGTTCTAGTTTTATTAGTTTTCCTGTTTCTACCTATGTGCTTTCTGAGGCCCCTACGTTGTTTACTTATGTAAAGAACATACTTGTGTATCTTCTCCCCAAAGTCTTGTCTCTTTAGCTTGCAATTTTAGGACTATGATTAATTTTTAAAATGGCTTGTTCTAGAATCATTTGTTGACAAGACTAAATTTTCCCACTCAATTACCTTAAAATCATTGTTAAGTAGAATGTTGTAGGGGTGTATTTTCAGATTCTGTATTTTTCCAATGGCCATTATAAAAATCTCTATGTCAATGTTGCATTTGAAAAATAAATCTTGAATAAAACCTCTTTAGTTTTGAAACCAAGTGGTATTACTCTCCAAATTTGTCTTATTTCAAGAAATGTTTTTATTATCCTAAGTCATCTACATTTGTGTATAAATTATATAGCTAGTCTGTTAACTCCTTTAAAACTGTTGTTTTATTTTTTTTCTGGAAGAATTGACATTTTTATAATATTAAGTCTTAGAAATGCTGACCCAATAAGTGGGCATGTCTTCATTTATTGAGGTCTCCTAAAATCTCAGTGTCTTGTAGTATTCAATATATAGTGTGCATAGTATATAGATAGGTCATCAACATTTAAAAATCTGCAAATATTTTATATTTTGGAAATAGAATCATTAAAATTCTAGTAGTATATAGGATTACTATGGCTTTTTGTATTTTAACCTTACATACTGAAACCTAAGTAAATTCATTTAATGCTAGTATGTGTCTTGTAGTTCTTTATTTTAAAGAGAAAAAAACAATAAAAACAATGATACAAAATTTACAAAGCAAGATAATAAGAAAGTAGCAATGGTTAATACATTGTGTATTGTTATATTCAAAGTAGTTATTCAGATTGCAAGATATAGGCATGAAAAATTGATCAAACCATATAAACACAGACCTTCCTCTTCAGTGAGCTAAAAGAAATTAGTAGTATCCCTATTTTAACTATATGTTATATCATATCATAACATAATATATAATATACATGCATTAATTTTCCTTTCCCTTTCTTCTTTTCACCTTCTCCCATCCAATTTCTCTTTGAACAGTTTCTTACCATTTCTCCATATCTATTGTATGTTTTAGTTCTTATTTACACTTTCTGCCTCTCAGAGTAGGGAGACAATACAATGTTTACATATATGAGTCTTTCTTGATTTATGTCACTTATGAGTATGGTCTCAAGTTGCATCCATTAAACTATAAAAGTCTCAAGTTTATTCTTCTTTATGGCTGAGTAGTATTATAGCAGCACAATTTGTAATAGATAAATCTTGGAAACAACACAAATGCCATCAATCAAGGAATGCATAAAAAAGATGTGGTACTTGTAGTTTTTAATTCATATGTAAGCCTGTTTTATAAGATTAGGGATAGATAATTTTTTTCCTTTGTATTTTAAGCTCTTATTTTTTCTCTTCTTGATTATGTGTAGTAGAACCTCCAGTAGACTATTAACTAGAGGGAAGGCAAGATTGCTCAGCAGTCTAAAGCATCTGCTTCGGCAAGCTTAGGCAAGCACAGGAGACCTTGTTTCAATCCCTGGCACCACTGCCTCACCAGCCCTGCCCTCAGAGTGGGCTGATCTGACCAAAAAAAGGAAAAAAGAAAAATAATATTATCTAGAAATGGTGAGAACATATTTATCTTACCTTTCTCCTAACTTAGAGAAAAAAGTTTAATATATTAATATTAATTTTGGTGTTATTTGCAGATTTTTAGTAGCTATTCTTTATCAAGTTGAAGGACTTATTCTTAGTTTACTAAGAAATTTGTATAAATGGGTATTTGGTATGAATGGACATATCTACAATGATAGACATATTTCACTCTTATGTTAAGATGAGGGAAAATACTAGTTTTAAAATTTTAAAGTATCCTTGAACTTCTGAAGGAAATATCAATTGGTTATGATATATATCTTTTTTTTAATATTTTGGGCCTTGAGTTTGATATATTGCAATGGAGTTGTCTTATATTTATGAAGGACATGGTGTGTGGGTTTTGTTCTTGTGCTATTTTTTAAATTTTGGTACAAGGGTATTTCTGATTACAAAAAATGATTTGGGAAATGTTTCCTCTTTTACTGTTTTCTGAAATAATTTCTGTGAGATTGTTCACGTTTTTTGCCTTTTTTTTTTTTTTTTATTATACCTGAAGCTATCTGAGTCTGAAGTTTCCTTATGGGAAAGATTTTAATTATACTTTCAGTTTTAAATGTATATAAATACACATTTTATATTGTATCTTCTTGTTTCAATTTTGGTAGTTCTCAAGGGATTACATCATTATACTAAATTGGTGTAAAACTTTTCATGATGTTCTCAGACTGTCCTACATGTGTCTATAGGATCTTTACTGATGGGACTTTTTTCCTATTTTGTCATTATTACTTTTCCTTTTTTTCTGGTTAATTTAAGTAAAGGCTTACACATTTTAATCTTTCCTTACGAATAAACTTTGAATTTATTATTTTTCTTGATTTTTATATTTCCATTGTATTTCCTTTTTAAAGTTTTTTTTGTTAGTAAATATATTTCTGATAAATAATACATTCATGGTTAGGAGAGGATACATATACATATTGAATTTTATTCTATTTTATTTATTTATTTTTTTGCAGTACTGGGGATTGAACTCAGGACCCTGTACTTGCCAGCAAGCACTTATTCTACTGAGCTGTCTCCCCGACCCCATATTGCATTTCAATTTGCCTTTTTTGCAGGTTTCTTAAGATTAAAGCAAAGATAATTGAGGGCAAACCAGATAGTTCAGTGGACCAAAGCATCTGCTTAAGCCAAGTGCAGCAGCAGGGGTTCAATCCACGTGTGCGTGCGGGCTCCACCCTCGGGGCGCGCTGACTGAGTGTGGTGGCACGCGCCTGTAATCCCAGCTCTGGGAGGCTCTAAATAGGCACAACACTACAAGTCCGATCTAGTAGTGAGACCCTGTAGACCCTTCCCTAAAAAGAAAAAAAAAATTCTTATTTTTGTTCACTTACAGTTTAAAAAGTTTTCTTCTAAGTACTACATGATTTATAGCCCATATCTTTTCTTTGTAAATTTTATTCCTTATGATTTGTTCAGAATATTTTCTAACATCCTTTTGTTATGTATGAAAGCCCTAATTTTGGAAATACTGAACAATATTCCTTGAAACTGTAAAATTTTCTAAGTTAATTGTGTTCCAGTTAGAGAACCCACTTTGTGAGTCTAATTTTTTCAATTTTAATTTTTTTTTTTAATTTTTGTATTTTTGTATTTTAGGGCAGGGTCTACAGGGTGTCTAGGGTCTCACTACTAGATCAGATTCCTAGTGATCCTCCTGTTTACAGCCTCCCAAGAGCTGGGATTATAGGTGTGTGCTACCACGCCCAGTCTCAGTCACCCTCTCAGCATGACCCTTGGGTGGCTCTGGCACGCAGGCCTGGGGATTGAATCCCTGACCCCTGTGCCTGCTTGCAGACACTTTAATCCACTGAGCTATTTGGCACGCCCTTAATTATTGTATTTAT
Organism: Octodon degus; assembly: GCF_000260255.1. Classification (NCBI taxonomy): domain Eukaryota; kingdom Metazoa; phylum Chordata; class Mammalia; order Rodentia; family Octodontidae; genus Octodon; species Octodon degus. The sequence goes on from NW_004524715.1 coordinate 866,310, forward strand.
TGAGAATGCTTTATTTCTGAGCATATAATTTACTTATGTTTGTGAATGTTACTTTGTTTTTGAATCTTGTTGAGGAGAGAGCTGTATGTATGTCATTTAGGTCAAATTAGTTGATAAAGTGATTTTTTTTGTTTAATGATTTTTTTTTTTAAATGAATTTAGGACAGGATCTACAGGGTGTACAGAGTCTCACCACGTAGATTGGATTTGTAGTGATCCTCCAGTTTTCAGCCTCCCAAGTGCTGGGATTAGGTAGCCACCACCACGCCCAGTCTCAGTCCCATCTCAGTGTGCCCCTGAGGCGGGGCCGACAGGGCAGGCCCGGGGATCAAACTCCTATGTGTTGCAATCGGCCGAAGCACGCACTTTAGCCCACTGAGCTATCTGGCAGGCCCTTTTGATGATTTTCTTAAAAAAAAAATAATATTCCTAATAATTACTGAGAGAAAAATGTCGACATTTTCCATTCAAAAGCAGTGCAACTATGTGTGCATTATGTCTTCTTAGTGAAGTGCTCCTTTCACTGTTATAAAACTTCAATATCTATAAATATCTTGTCCTGAAAGTTACTTTGTGATATTAATATACTATTCTCAATTTTCCGTTGAATAATGATCTCTGTAAGTTTTGCAAGCGGCCCTTGGAGTTGTGCTCTTTCTGTCTCAGGCCCCAAATAGCTGGAACTACGGAAGGAGATGCTCTACCTAGCATCATTTTCCTTTAAATGTATGCGTATTTTGTATTTAAAGGGCATTTATTACAGAAAAAAATATATTTTTGTCTTGCTTTTGATTAAGTGTGGTCATTTCTACCTTTAATTATTGTAATAATACTTATGCTTAGTATAAAATTTAATATAGTCCAGCACTTAAGTGACAGTAATACTTTCTATTGTACTGTCATTTCATTGTGCTCCACTGTTCCTTTGCCAATCTATTTTTTCCTCTTGAGAAGTACATCTTTTTTTAAAAAATTTTATTTATTTGTGTGTGTGTGTGTGTGTGTGTGTGTGTGTGTGTGGC
>NW_004524715.1:867806-897515 GCF_000260255.1 Octodon degus
TTTTTTTTTTTGGTGGAACCGGGGATTGAACTCAGGCCCTTGCGCTTGCCAGGCAAGCACTTATTCTACTGAGCTATCTCCCTGGCCCCAATCTTTATATTTTTAATAGTTATACATTTCATTTTTTATAGTTCTCTAGTGTATTTTTATCATTTACTTTTAAAGAAATTTGAAAGTACAAAATATCATTTATGTTCACACAAAATTAGCATTGCTGAAGCTATTTGTGCTTTTTTTTCAAATTGCTGTTTCTACTAGTACCATTTTTCTCCTGAAGAAATTTTCTTCATCATTCCTTCTAGTTCATATCTACTTTTATCACATCTTTTTAGACTTTTTCAACTTTCATTTGTCTGAAAAATGACTTTTCATTTTATGTTTATATTGTTGAGTTGAAACTTCCAGGATACTTGGGTGTGGGGGCCCATGCCCATATTCCTAGCCACTGAGAGGATGCAGAATGACAGCTGAGGCCAGCCTGGGAAGTTAGAAAGAGCATGTTAAAAAAAAAAAAAAAAAAAAGGAAATCTGGGGGTGTGGCTCAGGGGGAGAGCATTTGGGTGCTGGTGGCCCAGCATGTATGAAACTCTGAGTTTAGTTTGCCAAAACACAAAAAATAAAACAAAAATTCCAAGCTGATAATTTTGTTTTAGCACTTTCAAGAAATTATATTTTTTTTTCTGGAGAGCACTGTTTTTGACATCTCTACTCATCTTTTGGTTGTTCACATGTATACAATATTCTTACTTTTCATTAATTTTAAGGTTTTTTCTTTTTTGATTATAGCTGTTAGTCCAGTTAATAATTTTGTCTTGTTTTTGAATTCAATTTCTTGGTTATATAAATTTATAGTGTTTATTAAATGTGGATTGTTTTTGTTTACGGTTTCTTCACATATGTTTTCCTGCTGATACTTCTTTTGTCGTTTTAATTACATGTGTGTTAGATTACTTTAAACTGTCCCACAGGTCCTTGTGGGTTTGTTCAGCATTCTTTTAGTTACTTTCTCACTGTGCTTCGGGTTTTATATTTCCAAAAGCAACGTCATCATATTAGCTGATTATTTGGGGGGCTGCGTAATCTGTCAAACCCATGCCATGGTTTCTTTTCAAGTCTATCTAGGGTATTCTTTGCAGCCAGCTTAGCCTTCCCTCTAAAACTTTTCAGAATGAAAACCTTTCCTGCCTGCTCTACTTTTTCAGCCAAGTCCTTGCACTCTGGTTGATGGGCGCATGCAAATGTCCTCTGGTCTAGCTGGAGGCCTGGGAATTGTTCATATTGTAGCTTTCCATTTACTTATTGCATGCCCATCGGGATTTCTTTAAAAGAACTCATAGGAAGTTAATAGAACTCCTCCTCCCTGCATTGTCCTTCTCTATATTTTTCATGAACAATGCAAGTTTCCTATCAGCTCAGAAGACCCCAGTGCCTGGGCTCTGCCTGCATGTACGGCAGTCCTCAAAGTTCTTCCATGCCAGGAAGCCAAGACAATTGAAATGCTGACCCAGTTTGTTTTCCTTCTGTCAGAGAGCATAGTGTTCAGTTCCCACTGACTTTGACAATGTGTATCATTGCTGAATGTAATATATATATATATATATATATATATATATATATATATCAAATTTCTGCTTGTTATGGTTGTAGGGTAGGGTTATATTCACTTCAATGTAACATAAGCCTTACAAATGATTTTCAGTACTTTTACAGTCCAAAATATTTATATATGCACTAGTCTTGGTTACTTTTCTCTTGTTGCTGAAACGAAATATTTGATGCCCAAAATTAAGGAAGGAAAGATTTATTTAGCTCACAGTTGTGGAAGTTTCACATGGCAGAGTGGCACATGGCAGAGGGCAGGAGTTCATGGGGATGGAAAACAGCAAAATCAACAAGAACAAAACAAGAGGAGCAGCACTAGACAGCAGGCCTCTTTCCTTCCCTTAGACTGTCTGCAGATTCCCCAGCTCAGGGCAGGTGTAGCACTCACACCCCACACCCCTAGTCCCAGAAGTGGACCATGAATGAAGTACAAGTCTAGAGCCCACACCCATGACTGTGTGAGGCTTTGGGGGAACTTCTAGACATGAACCAAAATACACTCAAGGGACTTCTTTTAACATCTGAACATGTTATCAATGCTATGCCAAGAAGGAGCTGACGCAATATGTTTGGCAATAAACAGAAGAGAAAAAAATTCATGTTTGCGTCTTTTCAAGTTAAGATTGATGAATACACTGGGAATTTAAACGACAATGTTTTGTAGAGATTATTCTTTCTTTGCATTTTTAAGAGAAAGGTATTGGTAGAGAATTAAATTAAGGTAGGTAACCTCATATTTTTAAAATTCAAGAGGGATTGGTACCTAGATTCCTGGTTTATAATAGAGGAACCACTTCCTTCATGTTCTGTTTTTTTTCCTTCTGCTGCATTTCATGTGGTCTGCTTCAATATTTACACCACACTGCCAAGTTTTACAATGTCTGCTTCGCTATCTGGCCACAATTCAATGCTCTTTTAACCTGTCTTTATTCTTTAAATGCCACATAGTTACTCTTATTCCTAGGGATTGGTATTGGGATCAATAAAACCATGACAAAATTCAGAATATTACTTTTCCCTGAATCATCTTCCCAGGGACAAGGTAAGCAATCAAAAAAAAATATTCTCACCACATTTTTTTGTAAGTAGACTGTAATGAGTTGGAATAAATATTGGGATAATTTAACCTGAACATTCTGTGATTCTAACCTCTGAACTTTAGACTATAAGTGCTATCTTTTCCCCCTTTTTGCCAATTTTAATTACTGTCCAGAGACTAGCTACAGTTCTGTTTGATCTACGAAGTCTTTCTTGCCCATTTCAGTGCACCCTGATCCTTTGGCTTCTGAATTCTCCCATCACATTTATAACTTGAATGTAATTGATCATAGAGTCTCTATTATATACTCTATATATTGTTTTTTTGGGGGGAATGCCTTTGTTCTCCCTTGTAAGTATAAAATACTTACTATTCACATCTTATTCCATTCAAGTATTTTTCAGACGTTACATGTTCCTTTCCTAGGCAGCCCAGAGTGGCAGCATGTGTTAGCTTTCTGTCACTATCAGCAAATACCTGTGGGAATCAACTTAAAGAAGAAATGTTCACTTTGGCTCATGGTTTCAAAGATTCCCTATAGTTCTAGGCCAGTTCCTTTGCTTGTTCCTTATGACTATATGCATGTCATATTCTCTTAATGAATAGAGGGATTTGTTCTAATGGTGTTTGTAAATAGGATATCATGTCTGTATCTTGTACAGCAATTAACCACTAGGAAGAATGTATGCAATGTGTTGATTATTGAAACTGTCCTACCAATTTGGTTTGAAACTGTCTTATTGCTATTTGTTTCTAAATAAAATTATGGAAAAAAAAGAAGCATCATGGCAGGAAGAGTTGGCAGAAGAAAGCTGCTCGGTTCAGGACAGCCAGGAAACAGAGAGATAAGAGACAAACAGGAAGAGGCCCAGGGCTGCAAGCTCATGTGCTATGGCCCAGAGCCTTTAACTAGACCCCACCTGCTGTTTTATCAATTTCCAATAATGCAAAAAATTTAGATCTCATCAGTGATCTGATTCATCTGATTAAATTAGAATCTTCATTGTTCAATCACTTTCCCAAAAGTTCAACATCTGGTAACAAGCCTTTAGCACACATGTTCTGAGGGGCATTTCAAATCTAAACCATAGCATAGGGTAATAACCAGAAAAAGCAAAATGTGCACAGATTGTATAGTACTGTGATAAATTCCTTGATAGAAAATTATTGTATTCTATAAAAGAGGACTATTAGGGACCCAGATAATTTGCAGTAATTAAGGAAATTCTCTTTATGAAAGGAATAAGATATGAAGAGTGAAAAGCATTTAGCCAGGTGGAGTATGAGGAGGCACTTTCTTGGCATCAGGAGTGGCATGGCATTAATCCAAGAGCAGGGAAAGATCTTGACACAATCCAGGAAGTGGAAACAAAGCCAGGATGTGGCTGGAGCCAAGAGTACAGCTGGCATTAGTGGGGCTGAGTTTGAAGAGGAGAGCAGAGGTCACATCTGTGGCACTCCATAGCTATGCTGCAGCGTTAACTGTAGTCTCTTATCTGTAGAAGCTTCTCGATCACTGTATTTCAAATGAAATTAAATCCAAGGGACAGAATATTGTTTAAAAAGTTAGTGCTCTAAAGCCTCAAGGGTATAAAGCAAAAGTGAAGGAGTGTTATATTGGGAATTTTCAAAGTTTTTTTGTGTATCAGAATCTTCTTGGTCTTTATGAAAAATGCTGATTTCTTGCCCTCAGATTCCAATATTCCAACTCAGGTTTGTCGGCATATTGTAAGTACCTTCCCCCACCCCATTTACTCTGTCTGATGTCAAGGCTGAAACTCCAGTCTTTGTAAAATAGAGGTCTCTGAAGTCAATTTTCCTATTACCTTTTAAAATGCTGCAGGAGGAATGAGGCTGAACAATTGCAGGAGAAGCAAATAGAACTATAGACAACTCAGTGATGTAAAGCATATATATACCTAAAAAGTTGAATGTATTGTATCACAAATATGGATGAATGTCTGAAGGAGTAAAGGTTTAACTATTAAGCTGTAAGTTGCAAAAGTCTCAACTTGATTTTTCAAAATCAGGGAATAAACAGTATTGAAGTACTTTGCAGACATTAGCCATTCCATGTTGTACATTTCATCCTGCACAGTATTTTGCACAACTCTTGACATACAGTTTATGATTTATAAATGTTAAATCATGAATGAATGCCCTAATGAACACCTTCTGATTCTTCATATTTTGTGCTAAAATTTCCAAATCCACTTATCACCAACCACAGAGCTTGGAGGAGAGACATGGTCCTGGTAGCCCTAAGTGATGTACTTTCTGCCTGTTGGAAATAACTGAAATAAAATCATGTGTGGAAGAGAGAAATGATTAATCCAAAGAAAATGGTATCAATCTATATCTTCAAGATACTTCATGAATGTTTCCAGTATGCACTCATATAAAAGTAACACGTACATTGTGATATATGATATCTTTAAAAACTGGATTCCAAGAGCCTCCGTTAGAGGCACTATATCTTACTTACCTCTGTAGTCAGAGTTTTGCACTGTGTTGCCTTTAGTTAATGTTCAAAGGATTTATGTTAAATTGAGATGAATTACAATGATGACATTGTGAATATCTGACTAATAGACTGGGGCAGTTTTTCAGGTAACAAACTCTGCCTTAGTACTTCTCAATCCTTATATGCATATCATTCTTTCTCCTTCCTACTTACAGTGGGATACAAAGCGCAGAAGCTGACTGCATAAACACCATTTTTAGGACAGGAGCATGCTCCCCAATTTTAGAGTTAGGATTTCGGTTAACAACGTGGTCACATGCAATGCTGGAATGCCACAGTTGAGTGACCTCAAGACAAATACAGCATCTCAGATGAACTCAGACTAGAGATACAGTGGATTTCAAAAACAGTGCCAGCTGTCATGGAATAAATCAATAATATAGAGTTTGAGAGTTGGGCTTACTGAATCCAGAGCTCTGGTCTGTCAATGGTGAGAGACAATGTGGTGGTGTCCGGTGAGCAGTGGCATTTGTCCACTTGTGGTTATTGGGCACTGAGTCACACTGGAAGGCACAGGGAACAGAATCCAGCTCTGGTGAGGAAGGCTAGTTAGGAGGTAGGATATAAATGATGGTTTTGGTCAGGAGTTCAGGTCCAGAGGAGGCCCAGGGACACTTAGATGAGTCAAAATTAAGTAGAATTATTACCTCATCAATGTCAAGGAAAAATCTTTGTTAGTCTTATTTCCTTAGTGTATTAATTGGAAAGTCACTCAGATATGTGGATGTCTACAGAAGGTACTTGAGCAATTCCTTTAAGTGGTACTTGACTTGATCATATTGTGAAGCTGGCCTTCCTTGTTTGGAAGCAGAGGAGAAAGCAGAAACAGTATTATTTACTTGGTTAAGAAATGTATTGCCTTGACAGACTCAGTATTATTTTACAGAGAAGCTTCTCTTTTATTACTACTAAACCTTGTTTATGAAGAACCTTTTCAGTTCCCGTTTTAGACCATCTTAAACGGACGATTTTGTGTCAGCTGGTGCCTGGCTCTTCATCAGCTTCATAAATTTAATTTTCTTCGTTTTTTTCCCTTTGCTCCACTGAGCTCTTCCTTAATTATCAGATTACAGTGTTCAGCATGATTCCTGGAATTGTTCGTTTTTGTCAACCAGAGAGAAAACAGACCATTGATGTATGTAAGACTGTACTTTCTCATTTAATGATTCTCCAATTAGTGTCCCAGTCAATCTCAAGAGCTGCATCTGAAATAACCAGTGAGCAAGCTTTCCTTTTCTTCTGCTCCCTAATCTGTCTTCTCCTACTAGCTTTATCCATAAATCATAAAATAGGAGTTTGGTAAAGTAGTTATATAATGTTCTGTGGCTATCAGATTGTGTTTGGCTCCCTTTTTAAATGAGTTTGTTCTAATCTCTTTCCATATGGAATTTAATGTGCATGTGTCTTGCTCTTTGCCCCTGGGTTCTGTAATCTTTAATTTCATCCATAAGATAAGTAGCCATCATGCTGATGAAGGGACTGGAAAGCACTTTGGCTAAAAAAAAAAAATAATAATAATAATAATAAAAGCTTTATGCCAGGTCTGGAGCATGATGGTGCAGCCTGCAGGCATGGAGGGTCTAGGGCCAGAAGAGCCCTTCATCTGATTTACTACACTGCTACTGGTTTTGAAACCATTCACAGTTTTTCTTAAATGTGTGTGCCTCCTAATTGATGTTTGCTGAGATAATAGTGTATCTCTGTGAGCAGAGGATGGGAACTCAGAACGTAGGCCTGTCTTTCTGGCCACATCATTCATATTTAACTTGTAATACCTGTGAACACAGAACTCTGCTGAGCCCAGGACCTGAAGATGCATAGTCTAGTCAGTGAGAATGAGCTAAGTATGTCCGTGACAAAGTAAACGGGTGCACCCACCAGCTCGAGATGCCTCACTTTCTATTCATATCAGAATTTGCTTCAAATATGTACAAAGAAAGAAAAGACACTCAGGAGACACGAATCACCAAAGGGCCATACCGCTCGAATCCGTGTTGCCTCCTCATATTAAGCAACCAAATGTGCTGAGGAGAATGAACGTAGAAGAGCAGCGCGAAGCCCGTGCTCCTTGCCTTTTCAGCCTTTCTGTGCTCATCAGTAAGCTTGGTGTGGAGTGTTGGCAGGATGCAGGCACAGAGCGCAGTGAATGGAAGCAACTGGATTAGTTTCTGTGCTATTTCTTCTCTTCTGCTAAGAACAACACACGGAAGCACGTTCAAGCTGCAAAACACGAATCTGTAACTTCGGGGATTCTCCATGAGTTAAATGCTTTTGGATTTGCATTTAAATTAGAGATCACGCAATGTACAGAGGAATGGAAAAATTCATGCTAATAATACAAAAAATTTAAATTTGTCTTAGTTATAAAGGATGTTGAATTACAAGTAAGAAACACAATGACAAGCCAAAAGAAACTAGGATGAGAGAAAAAGGGTTTGTGTATTAGTATCTCTGCTTTTTGCCCAAGAAGCCCCACAATTTTATTCTACTCTGTATCTTATGAAATTTGTAGCCTGCCCTGCAGATTCTCAGAATCAGTTCTCTTTTCCCCTTTTCTCATCTTGGGTGTCCTAAAAGTGTTTTTGCTCTTCGAGGGAAAAGATACTCCATGTCAACTCTCACAGGGGTCAGGCCAGGCCACACATGTGGCTCCTTTGGTCAAGAGGGAGAGTGGTCTCCACAGAAATCCCGAATCACAGAGCTGGGAACCCCCTAGGAGGGGAGGCCTTGCTGCATAAGGAGGTGCACAGGTCACATTCCTGCTCCCCTGACTTTTCTTCAGCCACGGTCCAGGGCCTTCCAGAGCTTTCGGAGATGCACATGGAGGCGATTTTTGCTTGTTTCCAATGATATATCAATTGTAGGCTAGTGGCAGCTGGGGACACCTGGTAGTGTTAACAGTACTGACTCTGGTGCAACATGACGTTTAGATGATAAGGCCCAGCTGGAAGCTATGGGAGGTCATTGTGTGTGTGTGTGTGTGTACACGCGTGGGGGAAAAGACTTGGAGAGGAAGAAGGTGTGGGCGATGGACTGAACAAGTACATGTGTTGTAGTGACAAAAGATTGTGGTTGATAGTATCTTTTTTTCCCCCTTTCTCTATAACTCCCCCACTCTAGGTATACGAAACCTCCAGACATGACTTTCTTGATTTGAAAGTCAAAAAGTCTATATTCTCACGTTGACTTCTTCTGATTATTGAAATGCAGTGTACTTGGGAAAACACAGGAAAAGCTGAAAAGATTAAAGAAAACAATTGTCTTAATTTCACAGTTTAATTAGTGTTAAAATTTTAGATTTTTAATATTTTGTTTCATTCTCTCTTCCTCCTTCCCACCTGTTTCTCTTTACCTTTGTTTTCTCATTCTTCCTCTCATTTATAATACATAAAAATTGTATCTTTTAATTGCTTGTAATTTATGTCTACATTTATTTATGTATCTATATTTTTATATATTGAGATGTTATATACATATATCTCCTTTTCTCATATATGTCTTTTCATATATATGTATGTATCTTTGTTATAGACATACATTTCCCTATATAAAATATATATATCATGCACATGTCTTTGTCCCACAGAATGCATTTAGATTCTTTATATAGTTTTGTCACCTGCCTTTTCTTTATGTGAGCATTTCGTGAAAGTATTTTAAGACTTACATCAGAATAGCACAGTCGTACAGACATGCTGTAATTTATAAGTTAGTGTCTTGTGCATATATATAAAGTTAATTTACAAACTAATCCTCTGTAGCTCCATATGTTCATTGTCCACAGCTACTTGTTAAAAGTATTTAGAAAGTACCATAGAGGCTGGTTGTATCTGTAATATACGTTGGATTAAGCACTGGCCAGCGTGCCTTTTTTTTTTTTTTTTTTTTTTTTGTCATTTTGAGATTTAGGTTATGGTACAATCACTTCAATCAGTTGTGTGATGACTGAGAATTTAAAATGACCAAAAATAGAATCAGTCCAGGCAGGCAGTTTGGCATCCCTGAATAGAAACAGCTTCAACCGTCGCAAGATTAATCAGTAAGGTGTTAACATAAACCAATAAGGCAGAGAGGTTTCAGATTAAGAACTTTATGTCATTTAAAGTTCCATCCCATTATCCTTTCCATGCAAGGGCCCTCAAGCTTTCCAATTAATTGTGTGTGGTTTAAGATTTAAGCTGAGGGCAATATACTCAGTAGAGAGCAAACTTGACCACTGCTATTTTACTTTAATTAATCGCTTTATTCTCTTTTAGTTCGCTCAACATCTGAACCGAAAAAAGTAAGATCAAATTCTTTTGAGTTGAGGAAACAATCCAGTTACAAAGTAATCTGATCGAAGGAGGATCAAGGACTGTGAAACTTAGAATTCCTAACAAGTGGACCTGAATTGAAAGTTCTTTTACACCTGGTTCTTTATGCTTCAGCGGCACTTTTCTTCTAGGTTCCCTGGATCGTGCCCTTAACCCCTTGGGGTTTGTGAACATAAAGCTTTCTCCCTTTGACTTGCAGCCTAGGAAAGCATTCTAAAAATGAGCAGTTTCAAAAAGCTACTCCTTTTTTAACTCTGTAAGAATTTAAGGCTCCTTTAGAAAGCAAAATCCTCTCAGGATGACTAAAAGGATTCTTTGTCCATAGCTATCCTTTCATAGTATGCCACAAGCTCGGTTAGATGATAAGTAATTGTATGTATGTACTCATTCACTTACTCCAGTATTCACTGATTATGGACTAAGTGCCTGGCATTGTGCGAAGTAAATACAAACAATGATCACTTTCCTTTTGCAGCACACTCTCGTGGGAGAGAAAGACATGGATCATGTGATCAAAGTGAAATTACAAATGTGTAGCAGGCTGAAAAGGGAGGCAGTTGGTGTTCTAAATGTCTGTGTGAGAGATAATAGTTCCAGATGGAGTTCAAGATGAGTAGAAGCTACCCTAGGGAAGGCCCAGAACAGCAAGTGCACTTTCATAGAAGGAACTGCATGGGCCAAAGATGTAAGGGTCAGTAGAATAGTGAGTAAGAATATGCAGCCTACACACATCCACCCATACAAAGTATCATACTCTATGCCATGAACTAGGAACCAAACCTGTGAGGCCTTTGAGTGGGTAGTGACGTCTCTGCCATAAAGAAGCCCAAGAGGAGGCACACAATAATGGTACAAAAATGTTACCATGTCTGTTCAATAATACACTGTATCTTATGGTTTGAATACTTGTAGCATCCCCCAAAGCTGCATGTGTTAGAGGCTGAGTCCGAGCATGGTGCTACTGGCAGGTGCTGTGGATCTTTAGGAGACAGGGCCTGGTGGGATATCTTTAGGTGATAGGGTACTGTTACAATTTGTAGATAGATGTATCCCCCAAAACACATGCACCCATATATGGAGCTTTTGGGAGGTGATTCATGAAGTATTAGCCTGTCATGTGTTTATCGCTCAATGTGATGGTTGAGAAGAGAAGCCTGGCTTGAAGAGGAGGGTTGCTGTGGCTGTGGCATGGAAGGGGTCATCTACCCCTTCTCCTCTCTTATTTCTTCTCTGCTTTCTGCCCCCCATGCTATGAACTCTCTCTACCAGGCCCTGCTGCTGTGCTACCTTGCCTTGTACCCAGCCAACTAGGAACTGAAACTTCTACAACCTAAATCAAAATAAATCTTTCTTTCTTTAAATTGTGGATGTTGGGTTTTATGCTACAGCAATGAGACGATAACAGATTTTGGTACTAAGAGTGGAGTGGAGGTATCACTGTGACTCTACCTGACCATGCAGTTCAGAAGCCTTTGGAAGTGGATTATGGGAACAACTCAGAAAGTTTGCATAGGCAGCCATAGGATGCTGTGAGCTGAACTTGGTGGGAGAGTCTAGTCAGAGTTCAGAAGACCATAAAGCTGACAGATTGCAGACAGTAAAAACCAGAATCAGAGATTTCTAGTTGGAAACCAAAGAATGCTTTGGAAGTTGGGCTCCAGGCCATGTAAATTACTCTTTGACAGGAAACCTGTCTGCAGTTTGCTGTCGCCCGAGACCTTGCAGGAGACTGAGGTAAAGTGCAGTAGACTAACAACCTAGAAAAAGAAATTTTAAGGCTGTCTAATATTGAGGCAGTGGCATGACTACTACTGGGCATGCATAGCCAGCTCTACTTTGAGAATCAAGAGCAGATAGCCCAGCAGAGTGATGTGAAAAGTTTTGAGTTTGGCTAGAAAGACATCTCTGGCTGAGCTGGGGCCTGCAAAGGAAATTTGGTTGTCAATAAGATTCACATGAATAATTAAAGTACAATAATTTAAGTACTTATGAATGTTACAGGAAAGAGTAAATCCCCATTGTTTGAGGGCTCAGAAACCAAACAAAAATGAAAGACTACTTTGAGAATGGCAATGTGCAATGAGAAAGTAGGTAAGACAAGGCTCTTTCAAAGGGGATTGTGGGGCCCTCGCCAGTAGGTTGTAGGTGAAGATGTGTTCTGTTCTGACAAATCTCTGCCATTGCTCTATAAGATGATAGATTTAAGGAGCAGCCTTCTCCAAAACTGTGCTATGCCTTTGTACTTTCAAACTCCAAAACCATGAGGTTGTTTGTATGAAGTTAACTGCTTTGAGTATTTCATTCATTGTAGTATGCAATAGGAAGCTAGTACAATGTATTATTTATAATGCATGTCACTAAAATTATGGAAATGGAACTCTCTGAAAGGGGAAAGGGAATCATGAGCTAGAGTGAGGAGAGACAGGGTAGGAAAAAGGATAAATAAAAGGAATTAAGATATATTACATGCATGTACTGATACCCCATAGGAACACAGAGCACTAGACAGACAGAGCATCCACTTGGATGAAACATTGGTGGAGATGGTGCTCATTGCGAATGTGAGAAGGTATTGAGAATTCTCCAGGCAAATGGGAAGGAAAACCAAGGATGTGAAGGAGCAGAGAAAATGAGCACAGTATGGTGTGCTGCAGAAAATTTTCAGGAGTACAGTAGAGTGGCCGCCAAAGCTGATGTGTGATCCTGATTTCCCTGGTCCACAACAAAATGAGACACGTAACAGTGGCAAAGAGTGCATGTGCATTTCTGAGGACATATTGCTGTCCTCTTGAATTGAAAGCCCAGAGAAGTCCCTGACCTATGGAAGTTTGTGTTCTTATTCAGAAACACAAATAAGGGGAAATGTTTTCAAATGATGGGAGGGGCTTTGAAGAAAAATAAAAGGTTATTAAACAAAGTAACTGATTATTTATTTATTTACTTTTTCATTTATGTGTTTGGTACAGGGTCTCACTAAGCAGCTCAGACTCATAGTGATCCTCCTGTTTTCAGCCACCCCTGCACCAGGATTACAGGTATGTGCCACCATGCCTGACTCGGTCTCAGGCTCAGCATGCTTCCGGGGGCAGAGCTGGCATGACATGCGGAACTGAGGATGGAACCCTGCTCCCTGTGCTTGCCCAAGCAGGTGCTTATTCCAGTGATCTATCTCACCAAGCTGGTAACTGATAGTTTAGATAGCATTGTAGGCCTATGAGTACTAGTTAACTATCTGGACAAATGAGAACAGAAATCATAAAGCATGAAGGCAGGAACATGCATTCTTGTTTAAAGACGAGAAAGAGCAACTCTGAGATGTCCTAAACGTAATTAAAATATGTAGAGGTAACAGGGATGGAAAGATCAGAAAAGTTAATCAGCTACTATGTGGGTAGTTATTGTTTGTTTCTTTTAAGACTATATTGAAGTTTGGCTTACATGCCGCCAGGGCCAGAAGCAACAATTACTTCTTAGAGGTGGTTCATCCATCCCAGAACAACACTCCAATACCTGATTCAGGTCATAGTTCTGTCTACAGTTTCTAAAGCATGATCTGAGTTCTGTCAATGGACATTTTTCTAACTGTCTCCCCAGCTTTGATGCTATTCATTTTTGGAAACTTGTTTTAGGGATTAGTCCTTCCTTTTTTCTGGCTAGCATCCTATTAGAGATCTCTCAGTCTCCTGCCTTCTGGTTCAACAAGTGGAGCTCACTCAGTAAAGAGTGAGGAAGAGGGTGTAAAATGAGTACTGAGGGTGACGATGGACAGATGGAACGGGTCCCATCTCTGCTTCATTTTTCTTGTAGGGAGTCGAAATAGAGAATTTGGATCTTATTATGCATTTAGGAAAAACTCTTTTAGTTCCTTTTTTACATTAGTGTTTTCTTGAGAATACCTGAAATAAGAAATAGTCTTTAAAAAAAGTAGCTTTAGTGGAAATGGAGCTGTCACATCATATGCCCCTGAAGTAGGTTCACTCTATCACAGATTGAGTCTTCCCAAGATTGGGAAGATTGAATCTTCTCAAGAAAGCCTGCAATGAGGACTTAGGTGACAGTTTTTTATTTTGAGTAATGAGTTCAAGGAACAGGAATGCAGGACTTTTTCTTTTCAAGGAAAAGAGAAACAAAGATCAAAAAAGCCGAGATCCAATGGCAAATGTTCTCTCTAGTGTTGGACATAATTCTTTGGTTAGTTCTACTTAAAAGAACATTGCTTTTGTTTATTTTTTCAAGCTCAGTGTCAGCTAAAAAGTCACCAACTCATGGATGGTAATGACCTGACCCACTTATCTGAAGCTGGAGGCTTCAAATGGAGACCGTGGGCAACTAGTAGTAATTAATTACTGAGAAGAGTCACTTTTGAATTGGGGCATATGTTTCCTTGTTTATTAAAGGGTGTAGAATAACTCAGAGGCAAATTTTACTCATTCAGTATTTCTATGTTTCCTTTGAAATGTATATCCTTGTGTAATATTTTTTAAAAAAAACTTAAAGACTTATCCTAACTAAACTTTAGGATGAATTCATTCTTGTTGGAATTGGAGTATCAGTAGCGCCTCCTGTGGGATTTTGGGTCCCACTTCTTCTGTCGGATGAATTTTTGCCCCCCACCCCCCGTTTCAATAGATAAATGATCCTTGTCTTATCCCTATCTTCGTTGCTGTGAAAAAATACCCTAAATCCAGAAATTAAAGGGGGGACATTTATTTCTGCTCATAGTTTATAGAGGTTTAGTCAGCTGGCGAGTTGTACTCTGTGTATTTTTGTCTCAAGATAAAAATCTCAACTTCTGATAGTCTTATTAGAATATAACCCCATCATAAACCAAAGAACATCTGTACTTAAATCTCAGCAGGTGCCTATACAATTTTTGATGAATCTGAGCATAAAAGTGTTTCCATATTTCAGGCTGGCTGGGAAATTGCTGGAGACTGGGCTCTACAGGTTTAACCTGCTGAACACAGACCTCTGGCTGTGTTAGAAAAGCTTGTACTCATAGTGTTCTGAAGTCAAGATAACACCACAGCTGAGATAGCCAAAGATATGGGCTGCCAACACCTCATTTTCTAGAGCAATAACGCTGCCAACCTTAAAGATCAAACAGTCCTCTTAACTGGTAAAATTTACTTCTTGGGGAAATCTTTGAACTGAATCCCAGGGTCCTTCAGTTTAACTCCAGTGCTTGCCTCAGTATCCCCTTCTTTTGTTTGAAAACTAAATAATATGGGGCTACCCAGAGAAGTTCTTTGTCTCAGTCCCCAGGAAATCTTAAATTCTGTTAGAAGGTTTTGACTTTCTATGAGCCCTAAAAATCATGTCACTTGTCTCTTATTTACATCATTCCCTTGTTTAGGAGGTTGACTCTAGAAATCTTGATAAACAGAGAATACTACACTGCGCAATCCTGTGTACTATGAGTCAGCACAATTGATAATGAAACAGATAAAAACAGTATCTAGTGGAGGAGCACAAGGTACCTAAACAGTAAAAAGAAAAAATCCTCAAACAAATGAGTAGTATCAAATGCAATGGAGGAGGGTAGTTGATTTTTTGAATGAGATTTCAAGTTCCTCTATATCTCTTTGCCTCTGCTTCATGCGATCTATTTCTTTCCTATGTTGCTCATTCAAAGATTCCATCGTTTTTCTAATCTCTATTTTTTTGATCAGTGTCTTCCTGAGAAGCAGTTATTAATTCTGTCATTATAGTTATCCTTTTTTTCTTCAGAGATTACTTCTGATCTGATTTCCTCTATACCTTTCTGCAATTGTTTCTTTACATCAGATGCTATTAATTCAGATATTTCAGCTGTGTGATTCCCAGTTTCTTCTGTGCTAGTGTCTTCTGCACTTGTTCTGGGTGGGCCTGGGGCCGGAGATTGCATTTTGCTCCTTGTCTTTGTCATTTGGTGTAACACTGTCCTCTGGCCTCTGGTGTACAGCTTTGGTGCAGTTATAGCCTTAGCACCTACTAAAATTCTTACCCAAGAGAGATTATATGATTAAGGCAGTTATAGTTTTGTGTTTACAGAACTACAATAAGGAACATTAATAACGGGTAATGATACTTAGCAGTTGACAAACTTTTGTAAGTAATGGCTTCGTATTTTAGACAGAAATAGCAATCGTTATGTCTGTATAGCTAAGCAGATAGTAAACTGGGAATTTGTATTTAAGTTAGTTCCACTAAGTTCTATCTGATCACCTTCCCTTGAGGTATCTGGTGTTTTGAAGGCAGACTAGTTCACCCTGGTTACCTTTTGCAAGAAGGTAAGAAATGTAACTTTTGTATCTGACAAAAGTAAACAAAAAAAGGGGATATAAATGAAGGACTGTTTTGTAGTGAAAAAAAATATATATCTGTATATACAAAATTGTTAGCATAGATATACAGCTACTTTCTCTTAGTTCAATAAGAAGAAAGTTTTGAACTAATAATGTTTAGACAAGATATCATGTCTGCATCTTGCACTCTGAATAATTACTATGAAGACAATAATATGCATTGTATTAATTATTGTAACCGTTCTACTAACTTGCTTTGAAACTCTCATTGCTACTTCTTTCTCAATACAATTAATATAAAAACACAATATAATTTGTTTAAATGTAAGACATCACTTTTATTCTGTTACAGCAATTTTATGTTTAACAGGGGAATAACTGAGTGGCACTCACAGAAGTTGAGGGACCAAAGTTATTATGCTGACAGCCCCAGAGGAGAAGTATCCTCCGAAGTCTGAGCCTTGAGCTAGTATGTAAAGATACTTTTATACCATTTGTCATGAGGCAGGCATCTTTTGTGAGCCAGGAGAACTTTAGAGTTAAGGGAGTAATCTGGAGACAGAGACAGGCCAGGTACAGCTAGTTCCTCTGGTACATCTTGTGGATGGCAACCATGTCTATGGAAAACCAAAAAGAAGATTGCAGCTCATCAATGCATTTGGGTTTTGAAACATTTGAACACCAAAGTTCCTCTACAAGTCTGCCTTTCTTATTAAATGGTGAGATTTTTTTCCAATACAGTTTATAGGATTTTAATTATTCCCCAGAGCCTAATATCTGCCAAACAGCTCACTGTTATTTTAAAATGGTTACACTCCCTTTGGAGTAGTAATATGTCACTGTTCACCTTCATTTTAATGGGAAGAAGGATTTCATTAATATCTCTTTCTTCACTACTCCTGTAATTCCTACATCAGTCAAGAGAGCTGATTTACGCCACCTGGCTTTCCTGAAGTGAAACAGTGTAGAAGTCATGAAATAAAAGCTTTATCTTAATACACAATGATATGCTCAACAATGCATAGTAGAAGTGCATTCCTCAGAGAGGAACATCCAGCCAGAATTCCGGTGCCAGGCAGGCCCACTGGCAGAATGCAGGGCTCTGTTTTGTAGCCTCAAGTGGCTCAGCTGAAAAGAGAACTCAACAAAATTAGAAGTGTTTGAATGAAGACCAGGTGAAAAGAAATGCAGCTTCTATTTTTATAGAAACTGAGTTCAAACACTGTAAGCCTTAAAAGGCATTACAATAAATTGAGGATTGGCATACATATTTTTTCAGTACAGGCAGCTTTACCTTAGATTTTTCTCTCTGCCTTGCAAATAAGTAATGAGAGAAAGATTATTCTCATTTTTTAAAATATCAATTTAGGAATGCTATGTAAATATATTATTTCTTTTCCATCTTGCCTTTTAATCCTGAAAATAACACATTTAAATGCATTTAAATATTTGCAAGTATCGACTTTATTTCTTTATTTTAAGATTAAAATAAAGTCTTTCAAAGAAAATCCTGGATATAAGAAAGATGCAGAAGTGTGGGCTATGAATATGTGGAATTGAAGGTTTTATCTTAAAGGAAATTCCTACAGCATTTCATTAGGAAATTACTGCATATGATTTTCCTTCACCTGTCTTCTGAGCGCTGACATATTTGCAACAACTCCTATTTCCCTTTCTTTGATTTTCTTGTTCTCATTCTGTAACCTCTGAAGGAGCCTTGAATTAGTTTTCTGCTTAAGATGTTATGTTTTCTCTCTAAGATGATAATCTCCCATAGAATTTTAGAAAATTGCACAGATAATTCATTAAATTCAATGGATGATGATGTTATACTACTTGCTGTGGGACACTTCCTCAGGATCCTGCTGCAGGTAAGAGAAAAATTTCCAGCTGAGTTGAAGGTAAACCAGAAGGTGCTAAACCCTGTAGCAGATGCATTTAGTGCACAACAAAGCAAGGAGGAAGTTTCACCATGGAAACCACATGGAGGAAGCACCATTTGAGGGGCTGGAGAGGTTGAGGGGAGGAGTCCAGGTTTAGTAGCATCATTTGAGCAGAGGGGAAAGATGAGAAAGCGTCACTATCCCATGGAAGGTAAAGAAAAATTTGGATGCTCTGAGGTGTAGGGCTTGTCAAAGTGGTAAATAAAACTAGAGAAAGTGGCTGAGATCTGATGTCACAGAATTAAAGCGAGGATAACTTGCACTCAGTAATAACTTATGAAAGCCACGTCCCTGACCGTGGGAGTGGCCTGCACAAAGGCATGCTGGTGGACAATTCGCTATAATCTCAGCAGTGTGGAGTAGGAGGGAAGATGCTCTGCCATTGCTTCATATAGGAAATGTGCTGCTGTAAGAAAATACCAGAGCCTGGTAATGTATAGCAAGTGCAGATTGTTTTCTATTAGTTTAGAGCCTGAAAATCCAAGATGAAGATGTTGACAGATGATAGGATTTCTCTTGCTGCCTTATGACATGGCAGAATTCAGAAAAGCAAGAAACACGAAGATGCCATACTCATCCTTCAAAAACTGTGTTAATCCCACCCAATTTATAAACTCCCAGAGTTCCTACCTCTGAACACCATAAATATGCTAGTGAAATTTTCATAAAAGTATTGGGGTAAATGTCTAGCTATAATGATCAGGGAGAAAAGCTAGGAAGTCAGGGGAGTAGTTCGAGATGATAGTCTTAAGATCTTTAGACTGTGAGTGACATAATCACTGAAATCAGATCAACTTTCCAGGCCTTACAGCTGAATTTTAAAAAGGGATTTTGGAACATTAAAAAGGTTATAATTTTTTACCCTGGAGAATAAAAAATTTAAAAGATATTTTAAAAATAAATGTCTTCCTTGCTCTCCTGGATAATTAAAGATGCTCTCATTTTCTAATGGGCTATTCACACTGGGAATATAACCTCCATATGTCTCCAGATATTCAAAATATAAATGTTGCTGCTCATGATGAAAATGTAGGTCTTCACTATTTATACAGATTTCTTTATTACTATGCAGGAAGCCTGAAGTAATCTTATGATCACATCTTATCTTTGTAGAAGCGGTCTCATTTTTGTTCTCTCCTAGGATTGATCATAGTATTTGAGCCGTATTTTACTCAGTAGCACTCAGTGAAAATCATATGCTTTTGGGAGTCCAAGTGCAGTAATTCAAGTGACATTGATTGATTCGCTATAGGTTACTATGAAGAAAACACTTCACCCAACTCAATTGTTCTGCTAATGTTAATTTAAATGCTGATACTTACAATGTTCACCATTTGAGAATAAGTGAAACATCCTGAGATGTCATTATATAACTCAATTTAAAGATTATAAAAGATGACTAATGTGATAAGCCTTTCATTAAAATATTTGTATGGGGATAATCACTGAACTAAATATATGTCTGTGGTTATAAAGTGACAGAATCATTGTTCCTTAGAAGATTCTATTAAAAATGCTGTGAGCACTAAACTTTGACTCAAGGCTCAATAACTCTAACATCAACATAATTTAATCATCAACATACACTAATGGAAAATTAAGTTTGATGTTCAGTACACTGTAATTCCAACTTCTTCCAACCCATAACTATAGATTTTCTAAACTAAGTTAATTTTATATATCTAGATGTCAGACTATACATGAATGCTTTTATGCATTCTTCTGTGACTTTGCTATTTGGGGATAGGGATTATTTCATTTCTGGGAAGCTGAGGGGTAAGGTGGGGACACAGCCAAGTCAAAGAAACACAGTGCCACCCCTGAAGAGGGCACATAAATGGTGAAGAGAAATCCATCATAGGGCTGGCCAGATAGCTCAGCAGATTAAAGTGCCATGCTACACTGGGGGTCCAATCCCAGGTGTGCTGTGCCGGCCCCACCCCCAAGGCACACTGAGACTGCGATTGAGACAGGATGTGGTGGTGTGTGCCTGTAATCCCAGCTCTTGGAAGGCTGAACACAGGATGATCACTGAGTCTATGTAGTGAGACTCTATAGACCCTGTACTAAATACAAAAAAATGAGAGAGAGAAAGAGAGAGAGACAGAAGAAAGAAAGAAAGAAAGAAAGAAAGAAAGAAAGAAAGAAAGAAAGAAAGAAATCTGTCACGAAGTTGCATTTCTCTCAAGGTGGTACACTCTGGGTTCCTGTTTTGCCAAGAACAACTTGGGGCTTGGACAGTATGCAGGCAAGCAGTCCCAAGGCCATGAACACCCCTACTGAGGCTGTTAAGGCCTTCAGAGAGTGCAAGCAGGTTAAGTCCAAGGCCCCAAAGGGTGTTAAATGTGAGTTGGATTGAGTCATCTGCACTGACTGCTCCAAGCCTAGAAAAGGGACTCATGCCTACAATGCCAGGGATGGCAGATTCTGCCAGCTAAAGGCCATGTTCAGGCTACAGTTTTAGCTCAGGCTTCCAAAGTTCCAACTCCGCTGAAGGATCCATAAGAAAGGCTTCTATCTACCAATGTGAGGAGAGAGGACTGCTGTAACCCCTGGTCTGTTGTTTGCAGAGCTAGTGTCTTCCTGTGCTCTGTCTAAATAAATCTGAGGGAAGAATTTCAACTTTCTTTAAAAATTATCTTATATCTATCTAATTGGTCAATATTTTGCTTTGTTTACTAGGTTCATGTTATGGTTTAAATATAAAGTGTGCCCAAGAGACTCATACATTGGGGGTGATATCATCCCTGGGTGAGTGTCCTGAGCTCATGGCTGGGTGGGCTTTAAGGAGGTAGAGCCCAGCTGGAGGAAGCAGGTCACTGAGGGTGTGCTTTGAAGGGTAAACCCTCTTCCTAGCTGCTTACTTTGCTTGGATTTGCCCATCTCTCTGTTTTCTGGCTGCGGTGGAGAGAGACACTTGCCTCTGTCTTGTCCTTCTGACCTAATGTTTCTGCCTTGCCACAGGCCTTTCTGTTGATGGAGCCAGCTGACCATGGATCGACACCTCTGAAACTGTGAGCCGACATAAACTTCTCCTTTAAGATACACATGTCAGTGTTGGGTCCCAGTCACTGGAAGGTGACTAACTCAGAAAATTCATGAGGAGAAATGGAGCAGTTTTTGTGCCTATGCCAAACAATGTGGTTCAGAAGCCTTCGAAACTGGCTTGTGTGAGTCATACAAGAGTATAGCACATAAAATTTTCTATAGCTCATAATACTGATAATAAATGACAACATTTGCTGTTGTTGTATTACTTATTGTTATTAGAGTATACACCTACTTCTAAAAAAAACACTGTAAAACACATGCCATGTTACAGTTGAAACCATCAAATGCACCTTGTGTTTTCAGTATCTGTTGATTGCTTGGGGGAAGGAGTTTTGAAAGTGGCTTCTATCATCTAGGCCTGCCTAAGTATGCTCTCTGATGCTCACACAATAAAGACATGCACTGACAATGCATTTCTCAGAATGAATGCCCATGGTTCAGTGACGCATGACTTCCTGCCCTTATTACTTAATTGTACATTTTATTCCTAAAATTCAGAGGATTCTTTTATAACTTTTGCCAATAGAATGATGTCATTTCTTGAACTTTTAATCATTTCAGTTACTCTATTATATGGCTTATGTTCTTTTGTATATCTTTATCTATAAGCGTATCTCTGGAACATGACATCTGTATTTCTATTATGTACCAAAGATCAGTGATAGTGAACCTTTCAGAGCTTTCAGTGATAACAAATAGCCCACTGTGGCACATGTGTCATAGGTTTGCCACCACTGCCATAGACCACATGGTCCTGTGTTTAATTGTTGATTAAATGCAGGATACCTCCTCCTAGTGGCTAACTCTTCTGATGTTTTATTCTTGTCCCTAGTTACTGTCACTTCTCAAGTTACTCAGGAGATTCTTAGAAAACGATACTATTAACCTTTATGAAGCTATTTAGAAGTTTATTTCTACCAAAAATGACAGTTATCAATAAATAACATTCACTGAACCCATTATAGAAATATGAAACTACTTAAAAAGATATTTTGAAAGTTAACAGTTTCCAATAATGCCACCTGTATGTGTTAGACGATTGTTAACTAGCACATAGTATCCCATGCAAATCATTATATGAGAACTAATTAACATATCTATGACAAACAGGTGACACAAATTTCAAAAAGAACAATTGGCACTAAATCATCTTTATTTTGAAAGGGAAGACAATTTATTATTTTTATAAAGCAAGGTACACACAGTACAGGTTAAAAAAAAAACCTTCTTGACTTGATGGGAATTCATAGAAAGATTGATTTTCAGCTGAGGATGTAGCCCTGCTTCTCTAAGATTAGGTATCTGAACCCCTGAGTATATGAAATCTTTATGGTTTTTCAAAGAAATTATAGGTTAAGAAATAGTTGAGCCTGCCTTGGTACTAGAGGCTGACGCCACTTAGATCCAGAGTGTCCAAATCCTTAATGAAGAGCTTTACAAGCACAAGACAAGCACCAAACAGTTCAACAGTTTATATTCTGCTTTCAATACTTAGCATGTTATCCAAATAATAGACTCTCAGAGTCTCCCTCTCTCTCTCTCTCTCTCTCTCTCTCTCTCTCTCTATATATATATATATATATATATATATCCTCTCTGTTAGACTCTATCTCACATTCATTTTGGAAGTTTAGTACTTGCTCTTCTAGAAATGATTGAATATCACAAAAACCTGAGGTTGTTTTCGCATCTTTTAGTGAAAAATAATGAAAAATTACGCATAAGTACTACCTCTTTAAGACAGTTTGCTTTTGTGATAGACCAAAAGGATCCAAGTCACTCAGCAACAAGTCAAAACCTTCAGATTCTTCACAATCTGTGAGTAAGTGTAGATTGTGGCTGGCTCAAATGTGCTTCACAGGTCATATTTTGCATACAGATGAAAACCTTGCAGTTATGTATTCTTACTGTTCACTGAGAAACGTTTGTTATGATTCAGATGGAGAATGTTTCTCTAAGTCACACTTTCTTGGAGCTTGGGCTTATGCAAGGTGTTTGGATTACAAGCGTACCTCTCTTACTGTAGAGGCAGGTCCTTGGAGAATCTTCTGAAAGGATGTATCTCTCTCCAGTGTCTCCTTTCTCTCTTTGCTTCTTTGAGCAACTTTCCTTCGCTATGCCTTTCCACAGTACCATTTCTGTGGTTCAGCCTTCGAACACTAAGGTCTGAAACTTTGCCAGATAAAGCTCTCCTCCTTTCATTTGCAAGTGTCAGGTATTTGGTTCCAGGATTATATATGTGGCATTCAAAATATTGTATTGACTGTGAGCTTCTGAATGAGTTCTGGTAACTCATAAGTCCTAATATGAATCCTGAAAAAGTCCTGAATTTTTAACTTGTCTTCTATTGTGTATCACACAAATCAACTGACTGTAGACAGGTTATTCATTTTATTTCTAAATCATTTACTTAAAATTACATTTAAAACAAAACCTTAAATCTGGACAAATTGCTACATGGTTGGAATTGTTAACAAACTTCCCTAGCCTTAGCAAGTCAATAAATAATATAACTTTCAATAAGGTCTTACAAGAATTGATAAATAATTAGAACATATTTAGATTGTTTAGCTAAGGATATTATATCGTTGATAAACATTTCAATCTCTATTAAATTAGATAATACATTTTAAAGCATAATAGATATAGATCTTAATTTAGGTATATAAAGTCATTCTCTTCTCTGCGAATTTAACTTTTCTACATTCCGCATACAAGTGATATCCTGCGGTATTTTCTCTGTGTCTGGTTTATACTTGTTTAGATTGTTAATCTAAGTTTATCCATGTTGTTAAAAAATGGCACGGTTTCCTTCTTTTTATTTTATTTTTTAATTAATTAGGTTTGTCGGTACCTTTGGGCTGTACATAGTGGTCACATTCATCTTTGGGCATTTTTTCCTGTACATGACCCATCTTGGCTCTTTGCTTCATTCCCATTCCTCTACCCTCCCTTCCACCCTTTCCTCCTCCCTGTTTATGAAAGCTTCATTTCCATTATTTCCTCCTTTTCTTCTTCCTTCCTTCCTTCCTTCCTTCCTTCCTTCCTTCCTTCCTTCCTTCCTTCCTTCCTTCCTTCCTTCCTTCTAGTTTCCCTTCCCATTTGTTTTAGTGTGAGAAACCAAAACTGTAAATTAGGCCCCAGCAGTACAGTAGACATTGTGAAAAAGAAGAAAATGTTCAGATTTCCTTCTATTTGAAGGGTGAATAATATTCCATCACGTACTGTGTTTTCTCTACCCTTCTGCGCATTTTCATATCGCAGACATTGCGGACTGCACTGTGCTATAACGCTCACAGACAGCACAGGTAGCTCTGAAGTTCTGATTTTATTTCCTGTGCTTAGGATGTATACCCAGATGTGCCCTTGCTGCAGGTTGGCCAGAGGAGTCATTCCTTCAGTTATGAGATGACTAATTTCTGATGTGGTAATATATAGCACAGTGACTATAGATAAAGGTACCGTATTGTATAGCTGAAATTTCTGAAGAAAATGGAACATAATTGTTCTTTCCATACACACAAAAAATGTGTGAGGAAGCAGATAGGCTGGTTAGCTTGATTGAAGTATTTACCTAATAATCATTTTTATCCTTTACACATAATTTACTTATGTATAAATTTATTATATGTATTTATATATAATTTATTAATAAAACATCAGTAATATTATTAAAAAATAAGAGAAGGTTCTACATTTGGTTGTAATTAGCAAGCTTTCTCCCAGTTTGAACATCGCTTATTGTTAAGAGAAATGTGGTTTTGTATGCTTGAATGAAATCTTTGGTGAACTTCCCCAAGGCTGGTTCATTATAACATGAACAATTTGCCACCGAAGTTTCCTCCTGTAATCCACGATTATAGAGTCACCATAACAAACCTAGTAAGACAGGTCCTGGGAGGGTCATCTAAAAGGACATCTCTCCCTCCCCACTACCTCTCTTCTGTCTCCGCTTCCTGCCCAGAAATGAACTCCACAATTCTCTGTTTCCAGAGAATGCAATTCAGCATGCTTCTCCTCCAACCTCAGTGAGTTAGGATTCAGAGAGTTAAATTAAATGAACACGTCTCAAGAACAGTACAGATATCAGTTGCCTATGAGTGAATTTTTTCATGAAAAATTTAAAAAATAAGGTCTTTTCCATGCTAAGTTTCTCTAATTCAAAAGTGGAGTATGAAGTTGACCCTAATAATTTTGCTGATCTGTGTATTCAAATCTGAAATTCAGACTGCTGGAAGATGTCAAGGTTGATTATAATTCCCCATTCCACCTCTGTCATCCTGAGTGTCAGGAAAATCCTTAAATCTTGTGCTGCTTCACTTTCTCCTTCTGCATTATACATTTAATAACAATTTCCACCTGCCTACCACAGGGATATTGTACACTGTAGCGTGATACCTGACACAGAATAGATCCTCGTTACATGTCTCAGAAACTTGGTGGAATCTACGAGAAAGAGTAAAGCTGGGTGAGAAGGTCTCTCCATCTAAATGTTTATCTGAGTGGTTTTCAGGCACTGAACTAGGCTCCATCCTCTTCAGATGCCCGGTGGGCCCTGTTGAACAGATTCTCTCTCTCTTAATTTTATATTTGAAATGACAGCCGCAGATCCATGCAAGAGCTACCTAGTGTCTGCTGGCCTCACAGCTTCTGAGTGAACCTGGCTTCTTTCCATCTCCCCTTGGGACTATGTTCTCAAATGCAGAGTTCAGTGATTTGTACTTGAAGTTAATGTACCTAAGTTCCTAAACCAAGTAATTAATCCCTTGACTTTTACAAACCCAGACAACACAACTCTGAGCCTATTTATTTGACTCAGAGATTTGACAGTATAAGTCAATAACCATGAAAGGCCCAAAATTTCATGCTATTTGAAAACTGACAAGGTAGCCTCTTCAATTTTCATGGATGTTCCTAGGAAACATACGACTCCTGAGTTAGAGACTGCAGGCACCGCTACTTCCTGCAAGACAGGCAGTGTGAGCTTTGTGTTCTTATTGGTTCCACTTGTCGCCAAGGCCAAGACGGTCCAGGTGGCAGTGTGCATGTGAGAAGTTAATGTCACAGCCCAGGAAACCTTAACTTTTATTAGAAGACTGCAAATAAATGTGCTTCACTTAACTCCAGAGGGAGACACTAGCTCTGTTTCTGAGGCTGTTTGCTGTCCATATTCCCTTAATCAGATGGTGGAGGAGAAAAACAAGGCCTTTAGTGCTGAGGCTGCAAAGCTGTGTAGAAGCACGGGTCCCACAGAGAGCTGCAGGAGCAGGTTACAGGCATCATGACACTTCAACCTCAACACTTCAGTTCACAATATCTCCTGATGTTCGGGACGCATGCCTTCATGGCCACATTATTACTACCATTCCAACAAAAATTAGCATTAGTAATTAACTTTCTTGCCCCTATTTGTTCATTTCCTTCTTATGCTAAAATGTCATTATCTTTGGTACAAGCAGGTATGTAGGCAGTAACCAATTTACTAATTCACCAGTGTCCTATTTAGAGTATTGTGCTGAGAGCCATCATTTGTAAATATATTTAAGTTCTTAGTTGCATCTTTTGATCAAAAGGACTAAACAGGTAACATTTTTTTCTAGGAAAAAAAGTGTGATGTTTAAACATGGTTGCCACTGCAAAAACAGCAACATTGATGATAATCACTGGCCTTTATAATGTTCTCGTTGTATACTGGGTGCTGTGCCAACAGTTTTGCAAGTCTTACTTAGTTAATTCTTAGGACAATTATGCAAAGTTTTCATGAGTGAAGGTGACCAAAGGAACTTCCTTAAGGTCAGTAAGCAAATGACAGCATCAAGACCTGGGCCCAGTTCTGAGCAGTTGTGAAGCCCATGTTCTCATCCTCTATTCAGTGTTCTGCTCTGCTCGTGTGAGTTTTTTGGTGTGAGCTGGTTTGGGTTCCCTTAGTGCAACTCATTTCCACAAAATTGTCTGTTCTTTGTAGTGCTTGCTTCTCCTGGCACTGTGGCTTCTAACCCTCTTGGAGTTATAACTGAATTCTAGACTTTAGCAAAATGAGGCAATGTGGTGTCAGAAGATACTGTTTCAATCATATATAATCTTTTATTCATTCATTGATTTATTTGGTACAGGGTCTCCCTACACAGTTCAGACTTGTAGTGATGCTCATGTCTCAGCCTCCCCAGTGCTGGGATTATAGGTGTGCACCACTACCACACCCAGTCTAGTGGCCCACACATTGGGCCTGGGGTTACAGGACTGGAATGGCAAGCAGTACCTGGGTCAAACCTAGGTCCTTGCATTTGCCAGGCAGGTGCTTAGACCACTGTGCTATCTCCCTAGCCCCTACTTCAGTCCTTAAAGGCCTAAATCCTAGAATCAGTTTCAACAAGACCCAAACCCACATTTATCATTGAACTTGTGTGGGACTTAAGCAGGGCAGCTGGTCTCTGATGATTAGTCTCTAAAGTGTGGGTGACAATGCATACCTGAATAATTCAGGGCTCAAAAAATGTCAGCGATGCTTCTTCACTTAAAGCCTTTCATTGGGAGGATCCTGCCCTACTTTCTTTTGTCATGCTTTGGAGTTGCTCTGGTCTTAGGACATGTCACACAGTGTTCCAGAAGAGTCACTATCACTGTCAATCTAAGCTTGCTCCATTAGTGCTGTGCCAAGGGAATGCCAGGGATGTGTGATAACATCATCAATCGGCTGCCCGGCCCTGGCCTGACCAGAAGTTGAGCCAACTGGTGCAGTGCTCAGAAGCATGGCTGGAAACTTTGACTCAGAAACCTCTGCTTCGCGACCTTGTTTCTTTCCTGTGTTACACTCCATTTCAGAAAATCTCCACACAAATACATTTCTCTTGCCCACGGTCTGGTGGAGTAGACACAGCCCAAACAGACTCGGTCTCAACTTATTGTTCATTTAATTTGCCTGATGCCTGCCTCATAGTGATAGAGGCACCAGATTTCAGGGAGGAGGCACTTTCTATGAGTCTATGACAGTATATTACATTGTCTTCTCATTTCTTCTCAAAAGGCTATAGCAGGAATCCAGTGCTCCTTAGACCTCCTGATCAACCTCTATAGTGTTTGATCAAGTGTGTCAACTTGAGAAGTTAAAACCTTAACTAAACAGGCTCAGCAATTCCACACCCTAGAGTGGGGAGGTCCCACCCTAGATGTGGAGGTCCCACCCTAAAAAAAGTGGCTCATTACTTAAAGGATACAAAAGGGAACTGAGGAAGGATGGAGGGTTCCATTTTCTGAGAGGAGCTCTGGTCTTCGAAGTCAGCTTGGACATAGTCTCCTGGCTTCTAGTGCAGACCTTTTGGCTTTTGCCTTGGATCCTTTAGAAAATCAGGTGTAGGCTCATCAGCTGTCCATCATAGACCCATCAGTCTTCTGATATGGACTTGCACACAACACTGCAGTGACCTCCAGACCTCGGACTGAATCCTTCAGTCTCCAGCGTGCAGACCCCCTCTACATGCATCCTCATCTGACTCTCTAGCTGACTGTCATGAGCCAATGTTGTAATTTCGTGTACTTTTGTACATCTTGTTTTATATTTGCTCCTCTAGCAAAAACCTGACTGATACAATCTCCAACTATGCTCTGAGATTCTATCGCCTTTGTGACTGTCAATTCCTCACATTCATAACTATTAACATGCAGGTAAAAAAGTATTTCCTTATGGGGGTAATATTATAATTTTATTTTTCTTTCTTGCTACATTGAGATAGCTTCTTCTGAAGAGTTTTTTGTATAGTGATTTTAACTATCTATGGTAGCAAAGGTTCATAGAAAGTACCTACTCCAATAATCTGTAACAGAACTTACTGCTATATATAATTGGTAGGAGCATTCTCAATGATTAACAACAAATTTGGGCTAAGCCATATGTCCTTTCAGTCACTGTATCTTTCTATCAGTTCTGAAAATCAGGGAATTATTTCTAAATAAATTACATTAATTCCTTATGTTGAATGGCCGTACAATCAATTTTAATCCAGGAGATTCTTTGGGATGCATTACACAAAGGAAATACACCACAGTCACCTACAGCAATCCAGTTTCCCAGAGCAGCCTCAGCTCTGTTATGCACTTGATTATTTGGATTCCAGCTATAGCTTTTGGAGAAGACAACAGATATACTTTGAAATTAAAGTGTGATCCTTAACTGCAATCATTTTCAACATTTCTTAGTCATAAATTCTTTTGTTAAACAAATCACATTATGTGGAAGTTTGTTAAGAGAAGAAAATCACAGCAAAGTCACTCTAACTGAATGAGGCTAGAAGGGTCCTGGCTGTCTGGTGCTAGTGGGGACCAGAACTTTTGCCTGCTCAACCTTCTCCCTGAGATTTTTAGTCTCTTTCTTCTTATACCTGGTAGGATTTAAAGAAGTTTGTTCTTTTTTACTCTTTGTTTACTTTTAGATTTTGCTGCATTACAGATAAGTGCTCTACCATTGAGCTACATCTCTAACATCTATTGAACTTTTATGGATCTATGAATCTCTATTTATTTATTTATTTTTGCTAGATCTATTTAAAATATTTTAATGCCTTTTCCCATAATTTTATTGAGAAACAAATAGCAATGAGACAGTTTCAAACCAAATTGGTAGGAGACTTTCAATAATTAACACATTATCTACATTCTTCTTAGTGGTTAATTGCTGTATAAGATGCGGACATGATATCCTATTTACAAAAACCATTAGAACAAATCCCTCTATTCATTAAGAGAATGTTACTATATATCTATCCTAACCACTGTGAATACACAGATACAAAATGGACATTCATCTGTATCCCTTTTTTTTTTTGTTAAGTTCCATTATTTGAATATTATAGGTGTGTGAACTCAGCAAAATATTCTAAAAGAGTCCAGTAGTCCATAATAGTATTGGGTCTTCCACTTGACTGGCAATGTCAGAAATTGTTGACCTGAGTCCCCT
>NW_004524715.1:898806-912306 GCF_000260255.1 Octodon degus
TCAACCATTCCTCAGGTGATGGGCATCTTGGTTGTTTCCAAGATTTGGCTATCACAAAATGTGCTGATATAAACATAAGTACACATATATCCCTATGATATGATGTTTTCAGATCCTCCAGGAAAATTCCCAGTAGAGGAATAGCTGGTTTAAATGGGATTTCCAGTCCAACTTTTCTAAGGAGTCTCCACAATGCAGTGGAGCAGGGTTCCTTTTTGCCCACAACCTCTCCAACATTTGTTGTTGGTTTATTTCTTTATGATAGCCATTCTTTCTAGGGTGAGATGATAGCTCAATGTTTGAATCTCAGTTTAAAAATCTAATTTTAAGGAAAACAGGTGTACCACCAAGCCTAGTTTCATTAGCCAGCACAATGAGATTGAACTGAGAATCAAACCCAGGTCTTTGCATTTGCCAAGTAGATGTTTAGACCGCTGAGCTATCTCCCTAGCCTCAATTTAAAAGTCTTTAAGCCAGTCATTTTGGTTCAATTACAAGTCACCAAATACATATTGTGTAGACCTTCTCATTACACTCTGTGAGGTACTTAGTATACAAAAGTGACTATGGTTCCAGTCTCAAAGGGATTATATTTTAGAGAAAATTAATTTCATAGTTTAATTGTATGTAGCCAACATTTGGAATAATATTTGCTCAGGACACTGTAAGAGCGCAGATATTGGTGCAGCCTGAAAGCTGTGTGGAAACCTGCCAGAGAGAAGTTGATCTGATAGCTGACCGACAATGAAACCACCCTGGTACCAGGAATAGGACATATACTCAAATTCACTGGGGGTGCAGGGTTAATAATGTGGGCTTGGGGGTAGGGCTGACTGGTTTCCCTCCCAATCTACTATCAAGCAAGTAAATCAACTTGGGCTATAGAGACTTAACAGTATTCTCACATGTAAGGTGGAGATCGCACTTAACTCAAGATATTTCAAATACAGGTCAAGCTAACATGTGAATTGCTGAGTATGGTGTCCACAGCAGGATCGTTTTAAGATTCCTCTATAATTTCATTCCCTTTCCTGTCTACACTCCATAGTTTGGGTGAAAGACAGATTTGTTTCTAGGTATAGGGACACTAAAGAGACTGTATTTTCTAAAAATATATTTTTAAAGTGCTGCTATTTCAAAATTTGCCATTTCATGCCCTTTTAGGGCAAAGAACAAATGCTTCCAAAGCGAATAGGCTTCTGGAATTGCTACTGATACAGCAGAAAGACTTTTTAGCATTTAAAATCTTGTGCCTTCCTTCTAAACTTACACTGTTAGAGAATAAACCTGATGTCACGAGTCATTCCTGCAGTATTTTCCTCTTGCAATTGGAGAGGCTCACAAATTCAGGAGTGAAGGTGGTCTGCAATAAAAGGATGTTGTAATTGCTGTATATACCTTGTTATTGATTAATGTGACTTAGTTGTGACAACCTGCATATATTCTATTATGAAGAAATTTCAACACTTTGTGTGTATATTTTAGTCAGTCTGAAATGGATGACATAGTTGCCTTTCTATATCTTTTTAAAAGAAACTACTCAGAAATAGATAACTGGTTGCTGTAATAGGCTATATTTCAGACTGAAACAATTGTCTCTTTCCTTTCAATTTTTTTCCAAGTTGATTATTAAGATTAGAAATCACACACTGCAATAGAGGCTTCCCTTATCTCTGTGGGTGCAGGAGATGAGTGATATTTTTTTGCTACTGCTTGTCGTGCTTCTTATGATTGACTTATGAGGATTTCATTTGTGGTTACTTTTTCCTTAGTTTCCATCAACTTGAAATAGATGCTGAAAGATGCCTCTAGGTATATCATAATTGTTTTCCATCAACCATTTTGCCTTCAGGTTTCCAAGCATGTCCTTATTAAATAAATGTTTGTAAAAGTAAACTTACTGTTCTGATTTTCCACTGTGACTTTACTAGCTAGAGTCTTCATTATTCATTATTATCTGCCCAAATATGCCTCCAGCTTTTCATTTGAATCCAATGATGCTTGCTCAAGAGAAGAATAAATGAAACTACTACTAACAGAAGCTTTAAAATAATTTACCTTTGTTTAGTGCAGGGTTTCTTTGTGATTTTTCAAGAGGGGGAGATAGCCTGTTTTGAAAGGAATAGCCAGCTAGATTTTAATTTTCACCTCTTCCCAAGTGGCTGTAAATTCACACATCTTCACCCAGTTTTCTTACCTATGATTTAAAGACTGGTTAAAAAATGCTGTATGTGCCTTTTCTTTTCTCTTGTTTCTGTCTGACCTAGATGATGTAGAACAATATCTTAAATGGATGCATTCTCAGGCTCATTTCACAATGGACTGACTATATTTAGCATCCTGTCCAACGACATTTCAGAACTTCTTTCATATTGATTTTCAGTCCTTGGATCGTGTAGCAACAATACAACTGGGTCCATTCCAACCCATTCCAGGAAACGTGGCTCATAAACACACATGGGTAACAAAATACCTGTTTACAGTAAATGTGTGTTCTGTGAATAGCTCATAAACACTGTCAAAGTAGAGAAACAGAAAACATTCCGAGGAAAACATCTGTTCATCCAAGAGAATTCCTCTCACTCCTCTGTAATTCCCACAAGGGATTCTTCTGAGAACTAGATTAATTTATTTCTTGTTTGTCAGACACTGTCTCATAGCAAAATTGTGAGGCTGACTAAATTGTGGATTTAAAGAGTTTGAAAGAAAGGAATCTGCACTCATGATAAAGAAGCAGTCACGTGTCCCCTCACACAGTTGCTCCTACTACAGCATTATTGTTAGTGCTGCAACTTGTGAAAAGTCAAATCAAGGTAAGTGTCAGTCAGGACAGCCATTTGAACAAGGCAGCTAGCTAGTTCTTTATTTGCCAGATCAATCTAAAACACAGCCGTGTAGTCAATTGTGAGCTTCGGAGGTGTGATGCTTTTCTATAATGTGATGAATAGTTTTGAATAGTCTCACCCATTTGGGATTTGTTTTCATGTTCTCTCTTTTTTGACATAGAAAAAAAATTAGTGTTGGGATAATAGCTATGATGACCGTTAGTAGTTTGTTGATGTGTTACAACACTAAAAGGACATCCATGGGATGGAGCATGAATTAACATAATTTTATTCATTTCTTCATAGAACAAATAATGTTAAGTACATGTTGTTTTCTACCCACTACATGAAATATTGGAAGAGTCCAGACAGATGATACATTTCTGTTCCTGGGGATTTCTCAAGAAGAGGAAACTGTAACTGAATCAACCATGATCAGGAAGTGTGAAGGGTATTTGTTAGAGCTTTGAATTGGTGAGAAGCAATTAACAGCCAGGAGAAGGTGACTGGAAAGGAAGACTAAGTTTTATCAAAAAGCAAACGGGAGGCACAAGAGTCACTGGGTATAAGAGGCTTGAAGATAAGGTAAACTAGATTACAGGGTGTATGGTGAAAAGAATTGAAGGTAGATGGGACTTAGCTGGAAGAGACAAGGAGATGAGGTCACTCCACAAAAGAGTGTGAATATTATTTAAAGGTTAGGTATTGCTCTGAACGTGTTGTGGAATAACAGGGTTGATTCTCTCCTGCTGTGTATTCCTCTCTTTTTCCTTTACTCCCTTCCTTTCTTTTCCCTTTTCTTCTTCCTCTTGCGTTTTCTCCCTTATTTCCATCCTCCTTCCATCTTTTCCATCTTTCCATTCTTTCTCCCTTTTTTCCAGTGTTCTATTCTAAATCTTCATTAAGAATGATAAGCAACACATTTTAAATATGTACAATTTGATAAAGTTTTAACAGACGAATGTACACTGTGAAGTCATTGATGCAATTGATCTATCTGGGCACATACTCCATCACCTCCAAAATCTTCTCATGCCATTTTGTCAGCTATTTCTTCTTCCATGCATTGGTTCATATTTTCTAAAGACGTATATACAACAAATTACAAATTGTGCATATTTATGATCTGACTGTTCATTCAACATAATTATTTTGATGTGCATACATGTTGCATAATATTTATTGTGTGAATATATCACATATTTTCTATTCATTGACTTATGGACATTTAGGTTGTTTTGGGTTTACTGCAGTTGGAAATAATGTTGCTAAAAATAGTCTTCCACAAATCTTTGTGAACAAATATGATTTCATTTCCATTAATTAAATACCGAGGAATGAAATAGATGGGCAAGGTGATGGA
Source organism: Octodon degus (assembly GCF_000260255.1). Classification (NCBI taxonomy): domain Eukaryota; kingdom Metazoa; phylum Chordata; class Mammalia; order Rodentia; family Octodontidae; genus Octodon; species Octodon degus. Next base: position 902,995 of record NW_004524715.1, read on the forward strand.
TGATAGCATTTTAAGAAAATGCTATTCTGTTTTTCAAAGCATTTCACTTTTTTTCTAAGAATTTGTGAAAGTTTCTTGAACTGCACAGCTCTCTTAACATTTGGTATAGTGGGTCAGTGAGACAGCTCAGTGGGCTAAGTGCCTGCTTAGTCAAGCGCAGGGACTAGGGTTTGATCCCTGGCATCACCTGCCATACTGTCCCCACCCCAAGAGTGATGGTGCATGCCTGTAATCTTAGAGCTGGGGAGACTGAAACAGGACGATCACTATGAGTTCAAGTTGTGTAGTGAGACACTGTACCAAATACATTTTTAAAAATGTTTGATATAGTAAATCTTTAATGTTAGGTATTTCAATCCCTAATGACTAATTATACTGAATATCTTGGTTAGAGCCTCTATTCAGATTTTATGTTTAATTACTTTTCTTTCTGTTCTTAAAAGAATTGCTTTTAATTCTTGTATCAGTCAAGGTTTTACTAGAGGAACAGATATAACACAAGATGTACAAATGTATAAGAAATTACAACATTGGCTTAAGATAGTCAGCCACAAAGTCAGAGGAGGAAGTGTGCAGTGGGCCTCTGCACAGTGGAGACCGAAGCCCTCAGTCCAAGGTCTGAAGCTCACTGCAGTGTTCCTTGTAAGTCCCTGTCAGGAGGCTGATAGGTCTGCAGTGGAGGGTTGAAGCATCTACAGTGGAGGGCTAAAGGATTCAAGACAGAAGCTGAAGAGTGTAGGTAGAAGCCAGGAGATGACTTCCAAGCTGACTGCAAAGACTGGAGCTCATCCAAAGAATGAAAGCTTCTACCCTTCCTCATCTTCCTTTTCTGTTCTTTAAGTGATGAGCCACCCTAGGTGGTTGCTCTACCCCGAGGTGTGGAATTGCTGAGTGTATTTAGTTAAGCTTCCAAATTTCTCATGTTGACACAGTCAATCAACCATTACAATTGTGGACATCAGTCCTTTATCAGAGGTGTGATTTGTAATCTTTTGTCCTAATTTGTGCCTCATATTTTTATTTTCTTAATAGTGCCTTTCGAAGAGTAAGATTTCTTAACTTTGAATTCAATTTTATCAAGCTGTTCCTTTATACATTATGCTCCTGATATTGTATCTAACATAAAGCCACCATAATTTTCTGCTGTTCCTCTTTTAGAAATTTTAGCCTCTCTGGCTTAACATTTAGACATATGATCCTTTTTATTTAAAGTGTTCTTCATGGGGTTGAAGAAATTTCTTCTGATTCCTTTCCTAGCTGCTCGAGAGTTTACAGGGCAGACATAAGATTTTGTCAACAGCTGTCTTTCCATTTATCAGAAGATAGTCCTGTTCCCTCCTTTTGTTTGTTGATGTGGTGAAAAACATTATTTTAAAGTGTTGAACTATCCAGGTACTTTCAAGATGAATCTATTTTGATCATTTATACTGAAGCTTTTTGATGCATTTGTTGTTGAATTTGATGTACTCAAGTATTACATTTTAACATCTTTTTTTTATAAGAGACTTCAGTTTGCAGCTCTTAGCATACTGTGGTCCAGTTTTGATGTCAGGGTAAGACTGAGTCTTAGAATAAAACAAAAACTACCCTCTCTTCTTTGTTCTCTGTTGCATAGATTGGTATTATTTCTTTTTTAAGAGTTTGGTTGACATCTTCAGTGAAACCGTCTGGACCTGAATTTCCTGTGACAAGCACTTTAACTGAAAATTCAATTTCTTAATACCCCCAGCTCTTTTGAAATTTTTGTCTTCTTGAGTGAAGTTTGGCAATTTGTGTCTTTTAAATAATTGTCCATTTTTATCTAAACTATGAAATTTTTGATGTGTATTTGCTTGTATTATTTTTATTAAAATTTTACTACCTGGAGAATCTCTAATTTGTGGTACTGTTATGTTTACTCTCTACTCATTGTTCTGATTGAAAGTTTATGACTTTTATTAATTTTTTTAAAGAACAGGTTTTTAGTATCATTGCTTTATTTTTATTGATTATTTGTTCTTGTGTTTGACCTGTTGTTAAAATTATTCTGAGGGATATTTTATTTATTTTTTGTCTCAGATTTCGTAGTTTTCTTCTCTAGAGGTTGTATTTGTTTTTTTCGCATCCTCTGGTTCTTTCCTTACTATGTTTGATCTTGCCTTTGCTTTCTTAAGCACATGGAATATACTCATAGCTAATTGTAAGATTTGTGGTGCTAGAGAGAGAGCTCAGAGGTATGAGTACCTGCCTGGCAAGTGCAAGGTCCCTGGTTAAAAAGAATAAAAAAAAAATCCTGCCCCAAATTGTTATCAGTTGTTTTATCAGTTATATAGTGTAAGTGTTAATTTATCATTTTTTCTCTTCAATGTGATAGGTATTTTCTTGCTTATTTGCATGTTTAATAATTTTGTATAGGATACAAAATTACATAGAATTTTAATCTTTTTGAAATGTGTGCACCACAAAAATGTTTGTAGAATTTTCTTCATAATCATGGTTTAATACACGAAAACCACTTGATCTTTTTGGTGCTTTGTTTAACTCTTTGTGAGGACCAGATTAACTTTCACAATGTCCCTAATTTTCTTTATTTTTCCATTCGTGAGGCAAAATGTTTCTGAATATTTTACCTGGCAACCTTTGAATTATGAAGCATTTCATTCCGGCTCGTGGGAATAACGCCTAGCCTTTGAGCAATGTGTGCTCTGAAGGTTTCTTTTTCCCCTTTGATCCTGAGATAGTTTCTGTCTCCTGAGATAGTTTCTTTCCATGTGTTCACTGAGCAAACCACCACTGACTAGTCAGAGTGTTCCTTTGTAGACGTCCAGACTGTTGCCTCCTCCACAATCTCCTCACAAGTCCTCTCATCCCAAGCCCAGGCTCCTTGACCCCAGCTCCTCCTCCTGCTCTATCATGTAAGACCACCAGCTGCCCCTGGGGAGTCCCCCACCTGAGTTACCCTGCAACCCGCAGAGACTGAGGAGGCAAGTGTGGGGAGTGCTGCGAACTTCACTGTGCCTGGCAGAACTGCCCTGCTGAGGTTGCGTGTTCAAAAGTGTTCTTCATACTAGATATGTACCTGAAATGTTTCCAGAAGGAAAATACATGTGGCCCTTGCTCCATCTTAGACACAGAAGTCACACTGTGGGAAGCTTTTTCTGTTTGCTTGTTTTTGTTTTTCTCCTGGGGATTGAACCTAGGACCTGTACTCCCTTCCCCTCTATTTCTATTTTGAGACGGGGTCTCACTATGTCATTCAGTTTCCCAGCCTGGATTTGAACTTGTGATCATACTGCTTCAGCTTCCTAGAAGATTAGGGTTATAGACATGTCCTACCATGCCAAGCTCACACTATAGGTTTTAAGAATAGAAATCACATAATTATTTTTAACACAAATATTAATTTCTAGCCTAATGGAGACTATACAATTCAGGGAACACGTTGGGAAAGTATTTTTCAAATGAGTTTTATAATAATAAGGGAAAATGATGTGGATTTGAGTACAATCTGTGATGGATGGAACATGAAATGATTAAATATTTTAATATTTCCACTATGGAAATCAGTGTGAAATTTCCTCAAAAGTTAGGATTGGAGGTCCCATTCAAGCCAGCTATTCATTCTTCTTTTGGGTATTTTTCCAGAAGAACTGAAAACCTCATACCACAGTGATACATATGCACCCATGATTACAGCAAGCCATTTGTCACGGCTAAATCTTGGAAACAGTCCAAATGCCCATCAGCTGAGGAACAGATTAAAAAGATGTGGTGTTTTTACACAATGGAGTATTACCAATCCACACAAAAGATAAACACATGCTTTTCCTATAAAGTGGCTGCAACTGGAGAGCATATTCATAAGTGAAATAAATCAGACTCATTGTCTGAAAGAGCAAATAGGATCTGGAAGGTGCAACCGATACTGTGAAAGGGAAAGAAACTGTTGGAAGGGGGGGCACAACTGGGATGAGGGAAAGGAGAAAAGGAAGAAAAAGAAAAGTGAAAAGAGATATTGTGGGGTATGTACACAAGATAGCTTAGATAACTGTACTGCTGATTTCTGCTGGTCTATTGAAAGGAGCAGTTAATGCTAAAACTTTTTTCTTTCTCTTATTTAAGCAATTGATGCTTATGTTTTTCTTTCTCATATATATATATATATATATATATATATAGTTCACCAATTTTCCATGTTTATATCTTATAATCTGAACAACTTATTTGAAGACAACAATATGTAATATAACAACTACTGGTGAATTCCTATCATTTATCATGTTATTTCATAAAATTCTGTATCATATATATATATATAACTTTTTTATATTATATTAAAAAGAAAATTGTAGTAAAATATAAAAGTGGAGCTTGGCAAGTAAAATGGCATGGGTGAAAACAATGTATGGTATCATGTTAAGTTTTAAAAGGTAAAGTACTAAATTTTTATATTTTAAGTGAAAGAATAAACTTCTTATAAATCTTTATATTTGAAAGGAATCATTATATATATATTAAGGAGAAACACAAATTTGCAGTGTTGAAGCCACTGCAAAATCAAACACTGTGAGATTATATATTTTTCTATATTTTAAAAATGTTATTCAGTAGGTATTATAAGAAAAGAATATGAGGGTCAATGAGATAGCTCAGCAGACTAAGCGCTTGCTTAGGCAAGTGTGGGGACCCAGCACCATGTGGTGCACAAGCCTCCATCCCCAAGAGTGCTGAACTGGCCACTGAGAACAGGTATGGTGGCGCACACCTGTAATACTAGTGCTGAGGAGGCTGAAAACAGGAGGATCACTATGAGTCCAAGCTGTGTAGTGAATCCCTGTACCAAATACAAAAAAAAAAAAAAAAAAGAAAAAGAAAAAAAGAAAGAAAGAAAGAAAGAAAATAAAAGAAAAAGAAAAAAAGAAAAGAAAAAGAAAGGAAGTTAATAATATGACTATTTTAGAATATAGAATTAAAGGCAGGAGAGATTCATTGATGTTATTAAATAAATATAAAGGAGTAGATCATGCCAACATTTCTAGCTGGGGACCTAGATGGTAATTACTAAGGAGCAGATACTGAGTTTACTTTTTTATACCCCTGGAATTTGAAGTATTTGGGCTAAAAAATGACCAGAGAGGCACTGATTTCAAATTTTTGAAATTCAGAAATAAATGCCGGGCAAAAATATACATTTGAGTTATAGATAGTAATTAAAGCCATAGGTTTAGATGATCTATATTTAGAAGGGAATATATATATATATATATATATATATATATATATGAAACAGAAATTTGTAGTGTTGAAGCCACTGCAAAATGAAACACTATGAGATTCTATATTTTTTCAATGTTTAAAAAATGCTATTCAGTAGGTATTATTTGCATTTAAATATCTTTTTTGTATGTATTTAGTACAGGGTCTACAGGGTCTCACTACACAGATCAGACGCCTAGTGATCCTCCTATTTTCAGCCTCCCAAGTGCTGGATTAAAGGGCGCACCACCACACCCAATCTAAATATCTTAATTCCTATGAGTTTATCATATTTTTATTTCAGTTCCCTGAATGAACCGTACTGAAGCATAGTGTCAAGCCATACTTAGGCATGGTAAATGTCTTGTCTACCTGCCTAGTAACAACCAGAGCAAAACCATATAATTATATATGCATACATATAATTGATTGTGCTTGGCTATGTAGTACTGTAGGTTAATTTTTTCCCTCTAAGCACTAAAAAAATTCCAAGTTTACAACTCAGACAGTACTGCAGTGTAGTGTTTCAGAATGTTTCATGAGCACCAGATGGGTGTTCCCACAGTGGTCTCGGCTGTTGTAGGATTGGTCAGTGTATCTTACACACTTAACAGAAACCCAGTGAATACCCGAGAGTGTTCCACAGGGCTTAGTCAGGAGGCAGAAGGACAGGGGGATTCAGTATACAGAAAATGATGTCTCCGACTCGCATCACTTTTCTTCTTCTCTTTCCTTTCTTATCACCTGGATATTTTTTCCTCTTCATCACATATATATGTTTTACCATGTACATTTCTGCCTGTATGTATTGCCAAATTACTTTATTTTCATAAATTTCACAGTAATTTGAAGATACTGGTTCACTTCCTTTTTTTTTTTTTTCTGGCAGAACCGGGAATTGAACTCAGACTCTTGCGCTTGCCAGGGAAGCACTTATTCTACAGAGCCATCTCCCTGGCCCCCTCACCTCCTCTTAAATACTCTAGCATAAACTTCTTATTTTTTATTTTTAAAGAATACAAAATAGTGATCAAAAAATTAGAAACAATACAAGATTTCCCCAAACAAAGTAATAAGAATTTAACAATGGCTGCTGTATTACTTGATGTTATCTTCAAATTAGTTGTTCAGATTGCCAGATATAAACATGCAAGATTCGTTTAAAGAAAAGAAAAAAAAAATAACAGAGATGTTGTAGGAGATCCAAAAGAGGAAAAAAAGAAAAAAAAACCTAGAATAAAAACACAATTTAAGTATTAACCACTGCTTTCACAAGATCAGCAGAAATCAGCAATACAATTACCCAAACTATTCCTCATATATACCTAAAATATATTTTTCCCTTCTTTCATTTGTCCTTTTCCTCATCTCAGTTTTTCCATCTCATTGAACAATTTGTTTCCCTTAACTATCATTCAAAATTTGTTTAGTCTCCTATTTTTTAGATATATCCATACACAAAGACAAGCACAAATTTTTAAGTCCATTCTTACTGATTTTTTTATACAAGAACCACCTACGCAATCCAAATTCCTATCAAAATATAAAACCCTATCATTATTCTATAAAGTTCTCTCTTGATCCTCAGTCTTATTCACCACTACCTCCTCCTCCCCAGCATATGGTGTTCTAATAGTTTCCACTGTAGATTAGTTTTTAATTCTAGAACTTATCAGAAATAGGAACATAAATTTGTAATCTTTTTATATAGATATTTCATGCAGCAGATTATGAGAAAGGAAGTTAATAATATGACTATTATTAACTATTACATTGCATTTAAAAAATTAGTACATGTTTGCATTTCTTTTAGTAAATGTTTGCATAATGTGTACATTCCTTGTGGGGAGTTTGCACACATACCCAGAAGATCTTGGTTTTTTTTAAATCCTCTTTCCCTTCCTTCTTTCCCACCTCCCTCCATTTCTTGAGTCTCTTTCCATTTGAGAAAGATCCATCTCCCTACTTCATTCATCTTTTATGTAAACTTGGAGATTTTCATGCAAGAGAGTGCAAGCGGTGTATAAGCTAGTAGTATGTCCGATTTATCTCACTTAGTATTATGTCTCAAGGTGCATCCATTTTTCTACAAATGGCTCAAGTTTATCTTTATGGCAGAATAGCACTTCACTCTATGTAAATACCACGTTTCCTTTATGCCTTCATCTGTTGATAGACAGATAGGCTGTTTCCAAGATTTAGCTACTATCAAGTGTGCTAGTAGATGTTGGGCTATTTTTATCACTCCTCATTGTTTTTTACTGCCAGATAGTATTTCTTTATGTGACTATCATGCAGTTGTATAATTCATTTGATGTGTAAAAACTTCTGGGCTGCTTTCCAGTTCAGGCCATGAACATTCCCGTACACAGGCCTTCTGTGGAGAAGGGGCTTCATTCCTCTTGGAGAAGTATGTAGGAGTGAGATTGCTTGGTTATAGGCTATGCTTATGCTTATATTTATAAGGAGCTTCAGCCTTCTCAGTTCCTTGGTGCTCATGGCATTGCACGTTTTCAAGGGAAATACAGTAGTGTTCTAGTTGGTCCATATAGTCCCAGGGTTTTGGTCAGTTCTTTCCCCGATTCATTTTAATGTGTTAGTCATGTTTACTGTGGTATCCTTTTCCATTTCCCTATCAACATTGAGCACTTTTTCAGATGTTCATTTGACACTCGGATTTGTCTTTGTGAAGTATCTTTTCCAACATTTTACCCACTTTTTCAGTGATTTGTTTTTATAGAAATAAAGGAGTTTGATTTCCTAGATAACTTTTCCAGCTGTGTGTTTTAAAATTAATTTCTTTTATTATTTTCTTACTGGTGGTTTTGATAAGCACAAATTTTGACAAAGTAAAATGAGTTACAGAAAGAGCCAAAAGATAACAAATGTAGAGAGGGTATAGAGAAATTAAAACTCTTTGTACTCCATCGGTAGGAGTGTAAATTAGTATATACACGCTGTGGAAGTGTGGACATTACTTAAAATACTAAAAATAAAATTATTATATGATTCAAAAAATAAAATAAAATAAGTTATAGTTTCTTTTACTTTTTCTTCTTTCTGGGCTATAGTTTTTGGGTCCTATGAAGTCTTTGCCTGTCCCTATGGTGTAGTTATTAAGAAGGAAGCAGTCTGCATTTTCTTAATCAAACATCATTCTTGAATTTAGAAATTTAAAAATAATTTTGATGAATGAGATTTGTTTGGGGAAATCCAGCTGAATGTTTATCTATGTTCAAAACTAGATGACAAATACTTGAAAAAAAGAGATGAAATTTGATGCTTAATATTTCTCACTGAACCTGGTACAGCTTTGTACATAGTGAGTGTTCAAATATTTAACATGTGTTGGGATCTTAGTGATGGAATTCACATGCTCCTTTTTTGTATTTGATTAAAACTCTTCTAAAACATATTTAATCTGAAATATGTGCCCCTAAAATAGACAAACATAAATGTTTAAACTTTCAGAAATCCTTCACATAAATGAGATCCTTACCACTTACCCTTCAATGCTCCCTGCAAAGTAAATGAATTAATTGATTAACTTTCTGCTGGTTTTCATTTTTGCTTTTGTCATAATTGCTGAGGAGAAAGAGTAGGTTTTGTGTCTTGGAGTGGCTGTGCCTGAGGCTTCAACCTCAGTGTCACTATTAAAATCCTGGAAGTGAGAGAGCTGTTCATGGTTCATCTCCTACTGCCTTTAGAGGTTGGGTGGAACTGTTAGAAATCACAGAAAGCCTACAGTTCTTTGTGATTAATGTGTAGCCTGACAAATGGTTTGTATTACAGTGCATGCAATTTTAAATCCTGACTGAGTGCTTGATTACCCCAACCATGAGCGGTGTTAGAAGCAGGATATACATTAGGGGGTTAGGGAAGGGAACTGGTCCATAATGGAGAGGTCAGACACTTCTGTTCATTCAGTTTCAGTACCTGCACGTTTTCAAGATCATAGATTTGCTGTTCTTTTTCCCCCTGCAGAACACTGAATGACAAAGTATGACCTAATGGTCTGGTCTTGTCTTTCTTTCTTTCTTTCTTTCTTTCTTTCTTTCTTTCTTTCTTTCTTTCTTT
>NW_004524715.1:912406-924065 GCF_000260255.1 Octodon degus
TCTTTCTTTCTTTCTTTCTTTCTTTCTTTCTTTCTTTCTTCTCTCTCTCTCTCTCTCTCTCTCTCTCTCTCTCTCTCTCTCTCTTTCTTTCTTTTTTGTATTTTAGTACAGGGTCTCACTATGTAGATTGGACTTGTAGTGATCCACCTGTGTTCAGCCTCCCAAGAGCTAGGATTACAGGTGCACGCCACCATGCCCAGTCTCAATTGCCATCTCAGCGTGGCCCAGGGGTGGGACTGGCATGACAGGCTGGGGGTGGAATCCTGGATGCTGCACACTACCTAAGTAGGTGCTTTAGTCTGCTGAGCTATTTGACTGGCCCTGACCTAATGTTTAGCTACTCTGGTGACATTGTGGACTTCAGTTCAGACACTTTCAGCACTGGGCCTGTCATAAGCTGCTTTTTCATGGCTAGAATAAAATGAGCAACCCCCACAAGCTGGGGGCAGATTTATTTTTGCTCACAGTCTGTAGAGATTTCAGTCCACAGTTGGCTGGTTCCAAGGCGGGGCAGCATGGCAGAGGGACATAGTGGAGGAGAAGCAGTCCATGGCAGGGCAGGAAGAAAGCAGCAACCAGCAAGCCCACCTTCCTTCTTTTCCTTTCTATTCCATCCAGGCTATAAGCCTACTGGTTGGGGCTAGCCTTGCTTCCAAGGATAGGCTTGCCCATTATCCACACCCAGAGCTATGCTAAACCAACCAAAGCACTAATTTAGTCATCACAAACTATTAATTCACATCCACATACCCTACATCCAGCTACCTCTGTAAAGGCTCCACCTATGAGCTCCCGAGACTGTGGGGACAGCTAGACACAAGGCATAACAGGATCTGAGCTCTGACACTGGCATGTGAGTATCTGTAATGCCTTGTAAGTATCTGGAAAATCACTGAGGCTTTCAGAGCACAGGTTTCCCAAACATGAAGGTGATGACCTTGTTTATGCTAGGGCGATGGTTGGGATGACTGAGACGAAACAGTTAAAGGACCCCGGCACACATCCATGCTCTGTGAATCGTAGCTCCTGTTACTATTACTATGACTTACGATAGCACTAGCGTTGTCTGTGGTGAAAGCGGAAATGGCAAGCCTTTGCTAGCAATGTACACACAGTGACAAAACTTTTTTTTAATCTTTCTCCTAGTTGGTATTTAGATAGAAAGACTGTGGCTCATCCTGACCCCGCCCTACATCCTCGAGCCCACATCAGTTGCCATAGCCACATGCACCATTCCTCCTCCTCACAGTTTCAATTTTGAGACCTTCTCTGTCTCCTTCCTCTTGAAAAATCAGCACTTGGAGTCAGCACCTCTGGTTGTTGACTCGTATTGTCAGCATTTTCCCACCCTTGAAGATCATAAAACCTGAGGGAAATGAAAAATTGTACCTTATCAGAAAAGCGCAGAGGCTCTGGTCATATTCCTTCTTCAGGTTTGTAATTAAACCTGGCTCTAGGGGCAGAGGTTTTGCAGACTCCTGGGACAAGCTCCTCAGATGCTGCTGTGGTTTGCTTGTGCTTGTTTAAGGCAGAGACAGAATTTAGGGCAGCTTCTTGGAGAGGCTGGGTAAGGTGGCGGAAGGGTTGCAGCACAACCCTCTCTAGGTCAGAGCTTCTGGGGCTGGGTCTCTAAAGGCGACTTTGGGGAGCCCACATCTGGTAAATGAGTCATGTAGGTGTTTTTTCCTTATACACTAAAGAGTTAAGCTGTTCTCTGTGAACTGTGCTTGAAGTTCCGTTCAGCATGAGGCAGGGCAGTGGAGTACACAGCTCACAGGGTAGCACAATATTTTGCAGTCTTGGGCCTGCAAGGAAGGTTTCAGAATGTCGCAGAGGAGGAGGATGTGTGGGGCTCTGTCACTGTCTCTTCCCTGCTGCGGGGTCAGTGTTGAGCTGCGCAAGAATCACCAGAGAAGAGGAAGGGAGCAGGGTGCATGGGAGTGAAGGGAAAGGGTTAGTGTTGGAATGTGGGCGTGATCCGAGTGTGTACGCTTGGTTCGCAGAGCTGCCACCGTGGAATGGGTCTATCTGTACAATGAACATGCACTGATACAGAGCTATTCCTGAAAGGCCAGTGCTGTGGAACATTTGTTCATGTGTTTACTTGCCATTTGTATTTCTTCTTCTGAGAAGTTTGTATTAATCTCAGATGCCCATTTTTGGATTGAGTCTTTAAATTTTAGGGGTCTAATTTTGTTTAGTTACTTATATAGTCTAGATAGAAGACTCTTGTCTGGGTGATTATTGGTGAAGATTTTTTCTCAATTTGCAGGTGGTCTTTTCACTCGGATGGTGATTTATTTTGACATGCAGAAACTTCCCAATAAGATGAAATCCCAGTTGTTGATTATTTGTAGTATTTACTGCACTGTTCGCTTTTGTTCATAAATTATCTACCGATCTCTTTGTCTTCAAGATTTCCACCTACTTTCTGCTCCAGGAGATTTAGTGTTTTGTTTTGTTTAGATCTTTAATCCATTTTGAATTTAGTTCAGTGCCTGGTGAGAGACCCACGTCTAGTTTTAGTTTTCAGGATGTGGAGAGCCCGTTTTTCCAGAACCATTTGTTAAAGAGGCTATGTTTCCTCCAGTGAACATATTTGGCCCCTTTGTCAAAGATAAGATGGCTGAGTATGTTTGTAGTTGTGTTCGCATATTCTGATAAGTTCCACTGAGATCTCATCTCACCACAGGAAGAATGACTATCATAAAGAAATCAACTAAGTTCTCCCACCCTTGGTGAGATGGTCAGGCTAGCCAGAGATGGGTAATGAGGGGCATACAAGAGACACCTCTCACCGCCTAAGACAGGAACGGGACCTTCTGCCGTCCTGGTCTCCTATGACGGGTAAGGTTTGAGTCGGGTCCGTGTAGAGGACACCTCGACCTAAGACAGGCACTGCCGCCTCAAGGGAATCAGCCGTCTACAAAAGCCATATTTTACGTACCTATATAAAAGTAAAGGGGGATCTGTGGGAGGCCATTAACTGGTATCCATTTTATAATAGTGTCAGCCATTTTCTTAAGTTTCTATTCCCCTGCTGAGTTAAGTTTCTGCTCCTTCCTGCCTTGCCCATTCCCCGTGAATCATGTGCTATGCCCCAGGGGTTGCACCTTCTCCCGTTGCCTAGATACCTGCTGACCCCAAGAGCCAAGACTTTCTCATTTCTACACTCCCTATATATATACCCAGAACCTCCCCTGAATAAACTGAGACTTGATCAGAAAAAAAAAAGGAATCAATTAATAGCAAACTCTGGAGAGGCTGTGGGGAAAAATGAACCCTTCTCCACTGCTGGTGGGAATGTAGACTGGTACAACCACTATAGAAACCAGTGTGGAGGCCGGGGAGATGGCTCAGTGGAATACGCACTTCCTTGGCTAGTGCAAGGGCCTGAGTTCAATCCCTGTTTCTGCCAAAAAAAAAAAAAAAAAAAAGAAACCAGTGTGGAGATGACTCAAAAAACTAGGACTGGAAATCCCATTCAATCTAGCTATTCCCTCTCCTAGGTATTTTCCCCAAAGAACTGAAGACATTGTATCACAATCATTTGTGTGCACCTACGATTATGATAATAGCGGCACAATTGATCATTGCCACATTTTGGGAACAACCAAAATGCCCATCATCTGAGGAAAGGGTAAGAAAGATGTTGCATTTTTAATCCAACAGAGTATTACTCAGCTATAAAGAAAGACAAACTCGAAGCCTGTGTAATAAATAAGTAGATACAACTAGAGGTTATACTCATAAGTGAAATAAATCACACTTACATGTGTAAATATCCTAGTGTCTCCCTAGTGTAAGAACCTGAAAGGAGAAATAAAACCTGAAAAGTATAATAGATATGGTAAAACAGAGAGAAACTGAACTTAAGGATTAAACAATGGAGAGGAGAGAAATGAGAAAAGACAGGAAATAGCGAAGTGGGAAAAAACATGCAAGTATGTATGCAGGATGGCTGAAATGATTGTACTAGTGATTTGCATCAGTTTTTTGAAAATAGCAGCTCCTGTGTAGAATTTTCACCTTGACTAACTCTATATGTTGATATCTGTAATCTAAGCAGTGACATCGAGGGCTGCAATGTGTAATACAAAAACCACACTCGCATACCTGTCATCTTGATCTTCGAAATATGTACTGCTTCTAACGTCTTATCAATTATTATTATACTCTCATTAAAATAACTTTAAAAAAAGAAAAAAAGACAAGAAAAAAATTAAGTTTTCTTGAAAGCAAGCAGTAATATTCAATTATTTGTCCAATCATGCATGACTATATCTTAATCTGAGCAATAGATTTGATGATAAAAATAGATAATAGAACAGCCAATGTTGATTTGGTATTCCTGTTCTGAAAATCTGCAACATATGTATGTTACCCTTTGTCTTTGTTTCTGCTATTTATTTTTGCTTTTATTTTTACTCTTCAAAATAAAATTTTGAAAAACACCAACAAAGATCTGTCCCCAGAGGAAGCGTCACTAAAATATCCTTTTCAATTTGTATATCAACACAGATATTTTCATTACCAAATAAAACTCTTTTAAAACCAAAATTCTTGGGTTAATTTTGGGTTAATTTTACAAATGCTAGTATAATCATATTTTAATTTAATCATATTTTAATTCTTTATATTTTAATTCTTTATATTTTTATAAGTGAGATCAACAATTTCTTCCCAACATCTAATTACATTCCATAGGATGAATGGTATTATAGAAAAAGAATGACTAAAAAAGTCATTGAGAGCAAATGAGGAGAAGAGTAAACTGCATGTTAATTTGATCCTTTCCTTTGACAGCATTGCTCAAAGTTTTCTCAACTTACAATAAGACAATAATGCAGTCCTTACTCCAGTTTTCTCTCTGTCCTGTTCCCCATGTGTGGTAGCAGTAAGGCTACTAAAAGTAATAGAATGGGTGAATTAAAAGTTAAATACTTGATGAACATAATCCATCTGAAAAGATAGCATCCTAAAAAATAATTCCACTTTCCAAATTAATGATTAAGGAACTAGCACCTTGGGCTTTGTGATTATCAACATTTGACTTGGTGTCAATGAATAGTTTTCTATTCTAACTACAGTAAATACATCAAGGAGAGTCTGGGGATGAAAACAGAAATGCACTCTGGTCTGAGCGAATGAGGACGTCCCATGAACACGTCATACTAATGGCACCTCCCTTAGGTGGCACTCTCAGATGGCATGAGTCTGAGCCATTCATCCACCCACTAGGCTTCTGAGCTGTAAAGGCAGCGGAAGTAAAATGAGGCTTGGAGACACTTTTTCCTAACAGTGAAGTTGAGCTGCAGAGCCTCTGCTCTCCCTGCAGGTACAGTAGCTTCAAATGTAAGGCAATTCCGCTCATGTCAAAGACATAGAAACTGTTTTTATTTCTTTCTTCTGTGACTGGAAGTTCTAATTGAGTCCCACAGTATCTCAATTTACTTTGGCAGACAGATATTAATTTCTATCTGTACAATAACAATTGTGATTCCTGATGCTTCTCATGTTAAGCATTACATGGAAGAGTATACAGTAAGTCATGTGCCTTAAGAAAGTTCTTGATATGTTTTTTTCTTCTGTATTTTTAGGGAAGGGTCTACAGGGTGTTGTAGTGATCCATCTGTTTATAGTTTCCCAAGTTCTGGGATTACAGGAATGCACCACCACGCCCAGTCTCTATTACCATCTCAGTGTGCCCCAGGGGGTGGGGCCAGCATGGCAGGCCCAGGGATCGAACCCCCGGCCCCTGCACCTGCTTGCAGGTGCTTTAATCTGCTGAGCTACTTGGCTGGCCCTCTTGATATGTTTTTAACATTTCTGCCCTTTACTTTGTCTTAAATTATTATACCTTTAGATTACTGTACTGTTTACAAAAAAGTCACAAAAGTATAATAAAAGAAAAATAGCCACCTGTAATTTTACCAATAAGAGATAATATATTAATACACTGGAACATTTCTTTTGAGTCTTCTATGTTTTATATATACTTAGATATTTTATTAAGTAATCCATACTTTATTTTGTGGTACTGGAAATCGAACTTGGGACCTTACACTTGCCAGGCAGGCATTTATGTGGGTGCGCTATTCCCTTGGCCCTCAACTAATCTATACTTAATACCAAATGAATGTGAAATTTATTCCGTCTTGTATTATGAATTATCAGTGTTAATTAATCTCTTAATAAATTAAACTTTACATAGATTCTAAAACTTACTGGTCACTCCAATTATTAAAGCAAATAGACAAATAAGAATCAATAGCAAAAATTAAAAAGACCACTGTCTTCTATAGTTGAAGACTGTTATTTTTAGAGCTTAGTTAGAGGATTTTCTTGCCTCCATCTCTAGCTAATTTTCAGGGAGAGAGGGAGGGCATAGCAACAGACTATATTTTACTTTCTTTCTTCTATTCCATGTCATGGAAGGAGAGATTGTGGTCTGCCCTTCTTTTCGGTTCAATAACTTAGAGTTCACATGGCGAGCACTGTGGACCCTGGAGCCGGAGAGAGGGAAATGATATGGATCCATTTCATGTGAGGACGAACACTGCCTCCCACCCTCTTAACTCCAATGATTGCTTTGTTTTCCTCCTTTCTTCATCTTCCATTGCTTCTGGATTCTCTCACACATATATGTATGAGAACTATGTTAAAAGATAGGGCCGGGGAGATGGCTCAGTGGCATAAGCGCTTCCCTGGCAAGCGCAAGGGCCTGAGTTCAGTCCCCGGTTCTGCCAAAAAAAAAAAAAAAAAAAAAAAGATAATATATGTTAATACAATTTTTCTTTTGGCTTCCTTCTATGTATTTCTCTCTCTTGTAGTTAAGACACATTCTGCTCATCTTGGTGGGGGTGTAGACATGTATGGGGGAAGGGACTGAGACATGATAGAACAAGATGTTATGCTAAAATCCAATGAAAAAATTTTCAGCTTCTGAATTCCAAAACACAATTTATAATATAACACTTTACTTGAAAAGAAAGCATTTTATGGTGAGAATATTCCAAATTCATTGTGTCAGGAACCAAATTAGAGATTATAATATGAGCACTCCATAGATTCCATTGTGCAGCCACTTAAAATGGCCAAGGCATGAGAGATCATGACATTGTAAGAGCAACAAGGGTAGGAGAAATATCACTCCACCATGATGTGGAGAGTATGGCATGGAGATGGGGAGAAAAGTCAGAGGTGGAGGAGGTAAGTCGTAAGAATGCTGATCTCCTTCCTCTGAGCTTCTATCTAGAATGACAGGAAAGTTTAAGATAAGGTTAGAGAAATGTTAAGAGCTCTTATGCCAATTTGTATTTGGAAGATTGTCTGCACTAATGATCCTACCAATAATCTGAGGGGTAAACTCCACACAGTGAAGTGGAGCAGTCCAGTCCAGCAGAAGAAAAGTCAAAAAACTTCTTGAGGTGTTCTCAGTTTTATAGGGTAGCTGTGGGATCCACATGTTCCATAGCAACAGTGACTGAGAATAGCCACATTGAGACACAATGAAAACCTGCCAGGAAGAATGAGAAATTGATTTGGGATGGATTCTTTAAGGTATGTATCTAAGTCCAAGATCACTGGGAGCTCTCTCCAGGGATAGAGAGCAAGATCACCACAGCCAGAGGGGAAATTTGTGTTAGTCAGAAGAAGAGAAGACTAAAGTTTATCATGGGTCAGCCAGGAGAGAATTCACTGGGGTGTCACAAGACCTGAAATCTTCACATACATTGAAGGCTCCTCACCTGCCACTGCCTTTGGCTTCCTTCTCCATCAACAGTGACCTGCACTGGAAGCACTTCCCACTGCTATCCAGAGTGTGTGCAGTGCAATTTGGTTCACCTACATACAGAGTTTGGGAGTTCCCCTTAAAATCTGTATGTTCACACTTTTTGATTCTCTCTCTGTCTCACACACACAGTATTCTATTTTGGTAGCAGTACTTCTAGTTTGTTTTAAGTATATAATGTTTCATAAGTTCTTTTGTGATTTATTCTTCATCTCATGTAGTTTTTAATTGTGTGACATTTAATTTACACAGATACCTTTAAATAGCTTTGATACTGGTTACTGGTTACTTCTAGTTTAGTTGTTCTAAAGAGTATGGTGTGTACATTAAATATTTGGACAACTTATTCCTGGATTATTTCCTATAATTCTGTAAATTTTTCCTTTTATGAACCAGTGCTTGATCAGTTTTTGAAAATTTTCATGTGTTCTTGAATATTATTTGAATATGGTGCTCAAAACATGTCCATTAGGTATAGTGTAGTCTTAGGTATTGTCCAAATTTTCTATAACTATAATAACTTTACAAATGCTCAATCTATTCATTTCTGAAAGATAATTAAAAGCGTTTTGCTTTAATGAGAGAGTCCTGAATTACTTCCTAAAATTCTTTTAGCTTTTTTTCTTTATATATTTTGCTCAGTTTTCTCAGTTGCATAGAAATCAGGATTTTAAAAGTCTTCTTTGAGTATAACATTTTTCATTATTTTACATTGCTATGGTTCAGTTTTGTTGTTGTTGTTATTGTGTTTTCCTTGAAAATCATTTGGATATGGCAAGTAAGCCTCTGGGGTGTTTCCCTGCTTCCATAAGATAGGTTCCACCACATGACTTGTCTTCATATTTATTTCTTGTCTATTGGTCTTCCTCAGTGACTAGTCCATTTTCTTTTCCAAATTCTGATTCCCATTCCAATATCTTTTAAAAATTTTTTAAAGAGTACAAAATGAGGGCTGGGTAGGTAGCTCAGCAGTCTAAGTGCCTGCCTGACAAGGGCGAGGACTCAGGTTTGATCCAGGGTATCGCATGCTGTGCTGGCCCTATGCTGAGCTGGCCACTGAAACCAGGCATGGTAGTACATGCCTGTAATCTCAGTGCTGGGGAGGCTGAGACAAGAGGATCACTATGAATCTGAGCTGTCTAGTGAGATCCTGTACCAAATAAATAATTTTTAAAAAAGATTAAAGAGCACAAAATGGTAAAAGAAAATAGAAATGATACAATATTTCATTAGACAAAGTAATAGCAATTTGACAATGGTTATTGTATGGTGCAATGTTATTTTCAAATTAGTTGTTTTGGTTACCAGATATAAACCTGCAAAATTGGAAAAAAAAGTTATATGAAATTAAAAGAAGAAAGCACAATTAAAAAACTTTTAAGTATTAACTGCTCCTTTCAGTAGGCCAGCAGAAATCAGCAGTACAATTATCCAAGTTATCCTGCATATATACATACACATATCTTTTTCTTTCTTTCTTTTGCCCTTTTGCTCATTCCACTTTTTCCTTCCCATTGAGCAGATTCTTTTCCTTTCACAGCATCTATCGTACCTTTGTGATTTTATTGACTCCTTAGGCTCCCACACTTGATTTCCTTTTTATCCATGGCGCTGGGGGAGGATCAAGCTCCTTTGCGTATGCTTGATGGTCAGTTGGTGGAACTTCTCCTGTCTCACATGAGTTCTTTGTCCAAGCCTTCTACGTGGTTATTAAGGCTACTGCTGGTTAGCATGTGCCTTTGTCACTTCCCCCTGGCTTAGACACAATTCTCCACATCCACAGCTTAAAGGAAGCAGAGTTTGTCTTGGCTCACGTTTCCAGGGGCTTCAGTAGGTGCTGTCGTCCTGGCTGCCAGGAAGCGGGGCAGGGGTGCTCGGAGGAGCAGGGCAGAAATAGGCCTTTTCAGCTCTTGTACTCAGTAACCTCCATCCAGACCCCGACTCCCAATGGCAAGTTTAGCTCTGAGCTCCCATTCATCATTAATAATTCTTCTGGCCCTACACACCCTATAGTATACAATGTCTGTTTTTATCAATGACAGTTTCCCTGAACCTTTTCAGTGGTAGGTATTACGACTGTTTCTATTTTTTTTTTTTGTTAATCTAACTACTAACATATGGTTCCAGTTGGCGGTTTCTTACCTATGATTGGGCATCATTTTCATGGAGATCATTAGAAGTTCTTTCTCTGGATTTTATCTGTTTTTGCCATTTTCCTATCTTATGTAAGTTACTCATTATATTAAAGTGACAGACATAGTCAAATGCATGTATTTTCTTTGATTGGGTCTAGTTGAGTTATCTAAGATACTTTTCCCAATGCCAAGTATGTTCAGATACCAAATTTTCATACTTGATGCTTTTGAATCAAAACTATATATATATATATAATGTATGTGCATGTATACTTTAGTTAAGTTTCCTTTTGGGCATATGTGTTGGCAGTATTTCTCATAAATCAGGTAGTTTAACAGCAAACAGGTGCTATCAAAGTAGATCACTATTTTAACAAAACAGTTAATTTTCATTCTTTATCTCCCCTTCCTTGTCATCCTATCATCAAATATAGACTTATGATCATCTGTTCTCTAATTTTAGCATCTCAATTTCTCAGATTAATAAAATCTTTCCTTGTTTATTATAAGCAGTGGCTCTCAGACTAGTACAGATCATGATTTACTCAAAAGGTTTAACACTCAAATTGCTGGCCCTTCTGTCCAGAGTGCCCAGTTCAGCATGCTGACCGTAGGGTCAAATAACGTTCCCAAGTTCCCAAGTGAAGATGGTGGTAGTGGACAAGTGGTTACATTTTGAGAACCATTTTATATATATAAGAAGCTTATAAAAAGTGGTTTTTACCTCAAAGCCATGTGCAAGAGTTGCTAAAAGACTTAGATCTCAGTACCTTACCCCAAACCAATTAAACTAGCAGCTAATTTAAATAATGCTTCTTGGTGTCCTGGTGTGAGTTCTCAGGCAAGCCTTACCGTAGGTGGGTTGGCATTAGAGTAGATGCCCCCAGTTACTCTGAGCATCTCTGCACCTCTTACACCTACCTGCTCTTTGTTGTCTACCTTTAAGGCTACAGCTGCTCAGGAGCTTCATGAAGGGAAATAAGGCTCACCCTTTACTGGCCATCTTCTGAATTTTTGTATAGAATATGTAAGTCTTGTCCCTGGTTTCAGCATCTGAGTCCAACTTTTCTTTAATTCTTTTTTTATGTTTGATACTTAGAGAAAAATAATAATAATAATAATAATAATAATAATAAACAGGAAATGACTGCTGCTGGTTGAATAGGAGTCCTTTTCAAATCTTTACAGGTAAGTCAGTTGAGTGTCCAAGGAAGCATGCAAAGAGCTCAGGGTCACACCAATGGGCTTTGCTGTGACTCCCAGGCATGTGGGGCCAGGTAGCACACTGGCTGGTCTTAGTTAACACAGATCCACTGAGGACAAATTTGCAGAGTGACCTAATTCTTACTGTTGTGGGGATTTACTGTTAAGGCATGAATCAGGAAGGTAAGCTGAAAGTCCTTTACTTCCAGCAGAGAGGTCCTTCCAAGAGCTCTCTGAATGGGGTAGGGGAAGTCAGTACTTCTCTTACCATGAAGGCAGATGGATTTAAGAGGCAGAGAATCCCACTTAAAGGATGCAGAAAGTCTTCAGTGTCTCTATCAGCTGAAAATATCTTCTTTATATTTCTAGCATCATTTTGAAATTATACTGATCCCTATATCTTTCTCCTCTCTTTGTGTTATGTTGGCAATGAAAAAAAATAAATTAGTGTTAAGTTCATCATCCTGGAACGAGAGAGAGAGAGAGAGAGAGAGAGAGAGAGAGAGAGAGAGAGAGAGAGAGAAGA
>NW_004524715.1:925483-944100 GCF_000260255.1 Octodon degus
TAAAGAAGCATTGATAATCAATTATGTGTCCAATCTTGCATAACTATTTCTGTTAGCCTGAGCAACAACATTGATGATAATATAGATATTATATATAATTTTTCATTCAGTAATATTTTAGTAATGTTCCTCTCAATTAATAACTGAGTGCATGAGAAACTTAGAGAACAATTTTAAGCACATTTCTGATGATTTCCATCCAAGGTGTACACATGCTCAGGTACTTAAGGCATATACTTATGACTTCAAAGGGCTGTTATCTTTTTCATTCTGCACATGTTTTTAGTATAATTTGCAGAGAACAAAATATATTTTAGATAATGGCAAAGAATTTTCTCTGGCAGATTATTAGCTCATTTTAACAGCCTTTTTCCTTAAGGAAAACAACAAACTGATATAGTAAGCAATCCGGGAATTAGATTGGAATTAAAGTTTAAACTTACAGTCATTAACATTTATTCCTTTTAATGAATGTATGCTATATTATTAATGTGGCTGAATCCTTGACTCTGGCTTCAATACCTGGTCCTATGAAGCAGTGAGTTCAGGTATCCTAGGTTGGGTCCCTGGAAAACAGACCCTGGCATGAGATTTGTATGCAGTCCGGACACTGGGCAAGGGAGAAACAGCTGTGAAGGAGAGACCCAGGATCCACTCTGGGAGAAGTTAAACTGTGATGCAGTGGTAGTGGGGCCTGGCCTGCGAAATGCCGAACTCACATGGTCCTTTGACTAGGCAAGAGAATGTGTGTCTGACACTTCACGGGCCAGAGAATGGATCTTGGCTATCCTTCAAGGGCAGGATGGAAGTGAGTCATCTCACTCCCGCAAAATGTGGCTTCCCAACAAAGACCAAGGAATATTACACTTAGTGTTTTAATCACCAAATCACTTGGCTGCATAGGGCACAAAACACCAAAAGTTCAAAATGCTTTTCAAAAAAAATCTGGGGAAATGCTCCAGAAGCTAATGGTATTAGATGCGAAGGGAGAATTTCCATTTCCATTTACACTAAAGTATGAAGATGTACTCCAAAATTATGTGTAAACATAACGGTTTTTCCTAAGGAATTTGAAAGTTTAAGATATCAATTTTGTTTGATTCAACGTATTTCTTCTAATGTAAAACTAAGATATGCAACTTGAATAAAGACTCATGTAAATGAGTTGGGGATGTGTATGAATTCATTTTGCCTTTTTACTACACATTTGCAGAGCACGCCATATATTTTCTGTTCCCTTTGAGTATCTAACAGGGCTGCTTGATTGTTTTTAGATTGACCTAGTATTCAGTTGGGCTAAAGCAGTGTGCACGTGGGTACGGAGACTCCAGCCGTCTCACAAGTCCATCCAGCAATGAAGTCTAGTTACGTAAGTTCACAAAACCAGAAAACATCTGGCTTCAGAAAACATCTGGTTCCTCATGTCCTTCAGCATAAAAGTGGAAGATTTGACATCATCTGTCTTCTCTTCCTAATCTACCGCCACTTGCCCTACAGTGTGCACACTGGTGTCCTTGCTATTCTTGGAGTGTACTATGACATTGTCAAGGGACTTTGTCATTGTCTCTGACTGGAGCACACTTTCTCCAGGTAAACTGCATAGCTTACATCTTTGCTTCCTGTAGGAAGACACTAAAGCACATTTTTCTCAGAAACACTTTCTCCATAGCTGACTAAAATTTCAGCAATGCTTTCCTAGCTCAACTCTTCTTTTTCTTCTTAAGCCTTACCAGTGTTTAATATGAGATCTAATTTACTTATTTTCTTGCTTATTAACTATCTCTCCTTATGGAATACAAATTCCACCAGGAATGATATTTTTGTCTTTTTTACTTATTCCTCTAGCCATAGTACTGAAAACAATGCTTAGCTTATAATAGGTACTCAATTAATCTTTGCCAAATAGAAGCAGGTTTAGATGATGAATGTGCATATATAGGTAATTTTGTACAATTGATCTCTGGTATCATATTGGTGTGTGATAGAACTAAACATTGGAAAGAGGAGAAGAATTATAGGTCCTGTAGTTTCTGATTTCCCTTAAGACTAAGAATTTTCAGTGCTGTGAGAAGTTCTGTTTAATTAATGCTAATTATATTCTGGGTCTCCCTACATGAAATGACCATAAGGCTGGAAGGAGAAAGAGTTTTTGGCACTGTGCTGGCTTGTTTGTGTGCAGCTGGGAATGTGTGCGACAATGCTGCTGTCCTGCCCTGAGGGTATTATGAAGAAGAAACTAAGGGATAGTTTGATCAATAGAAACATCATACTGGTTATTAAAGAACTATGCCTTATTTTTTTTCTTTCCAGGGTAATCATTCCTCAGGTTTTGTTTAAAACAGGACAAGAAAGCCCAGGATCAATTTAAAAGAGATTAGCTCTAAGTCAAACCCAAAGTTTCCTTTCTCTGAACTAGATGCTGAAGTATATTTCTAATAAATGTTCCAATGTCATTGGTAGCATGCATACAGCAAACATTTTTATGGAAGTTATGGGAGATATGCCTTCTAATGCTAACCTGTTTGCAAACAGTTGTGTGGAAATTTGGTTTGCAGTTTGCTTTAAAATTATTTTTTTCCTTGTGAGAAATTTCTTTCCCCTTTACAATATCTATTGTTCCTCTTGGATTTTAGTTTCTTATACTAGGGAGAATATGATATTTACATAAAAGTCTGATTTATTTTGATTTTGAGTATGGTCTTTAGTTGCATCCATTTGCCTATAAAAGTCTAGAGTTAATCTCCTTCATAGCCAAGTAGTACTGCATTGTTAAAAAAAACACATAATTTTATCCATTCCTCATTTGATGGTCATTTGAGTTGTTTCCAAGATTTAGCTACTATAAATTGTGCTTCTATAAACATGAGTGAACATATATTGCTGCGATATGACGTTGTTAATTCTTCTGGGAAAATACCCAGAAGGAGAATAACTAGGTTACAAGAGACTTCTAATCCTAACCTTTTGAGGAATCTCCACACTGATTTCCACAGTGGTTGTACCAGTCTACATTCCCACCAAGAGTGAAGAAGGGTACCTTTTCCTCACAACTCTTCCAGCATATTTTGCTGGCTGATTTGAGGACCATAGCCATTCTTTCTGGGGTGAGATGAAATCTCAGTGTTGTTTTAATTTGCATTTCTCAAATGCAATGATGTTCAACATTTTAAAAAATTATTTATGTTCCACTTTTGTTTTTTCATCTGAGAAATGTATATTCATCTCAGATAACCATTTTTGCATTGGGTCTTTGAATTTTAGGCCTGTCTTTTTTTTTTTTTTTCTTTATATGTTCTAGATGGAAGTTTAGGGGGCCTGCCCATTAGCTCAGTTGTTTACGTGCCTGCTTAAACAAAGCAGTCAGGCTCAGGATGCTGTGGTTCGAACTCACGCCAAACCAGATGCTTGAAGGCATCCTGAGGCAGAAAAAAAAATCCTAGATGGAAGTTCATTGTCTAAGGACAGTTGGCCAATTTTTTTTTTCCCAGTTTGTGGGTTTTCTTTTCACTATGTTGATGAATTTTTTTGATGTGTAAAAATATTTTAATATGATAAGATCCCAGTTGTTAATTCTTTGAAGTACTTCCCATGCAGTTTGGGTTTTGTTTGTGAATTCTCTGCCTAGCCCTATGTCTTCAAGATTTCTACCTATTTTCTCCTCTAGTAGATTTAGTGTTTCTTTTTCAATATGAGGTCTTTGATCCATTTTGACTTTAGTGTAGTGCATAGTGATAGACATGGGTTTAGTTTCAGTCTTTGGCATATGGAAAGCCAGTTTTTCCAGCATCCTTTATGAAACAGGCTACCTTTCATCTAGTTAGGGCAAAGGAAAAAATAAGGCAGGAATATATATATATATATATATATATATATATATATATATATCATATGTAATATATATAGCATAAATATATAACATATATATAGCTCAGATAATTGTATTACTGATTTCTATTAGTTCATTGTAAGGAATAGCTAGTGCTTATATTGTTTGCCAGTCCTACATGCCTATATCTGGTGACATTGCTTTGAAGATAACAATAAGCAATGCAATAACCATTACTAATTTCCTATCATCTTGTTCTGATATTTTGCATCATTTCTATTTTTTTTTATTATCTTTAAAATAAAATTTTTAGGGCTGGCCAAATAGGTCAGCAGATTAAAGCATCTGCAAGCGGGTATAGGGCCTGGGGGCTCAATCCCCTGGCCTGCCATGCCTGTCCCGCCCCTGGAGTTGCTGAGAGGGCAGTTGAGACTGGGTGTGGTGGCACATGCCTGTAATCCTGATTCTTGGGAGATTATAAGCAGGCGGATCACTAAGAGTCTGATCTAGTAGAGAGACCCTGAACACTCTATAGACCCTTCCCTGAAAAATACAAATAAATAAATAAAATTTTTAAAAAGCTACTTTTTGTAACATCTGTAGGTGTGAAATGCAAAACAAGCTTCTTACTTGTTACATGCACCAGCTACATGCCACCAGATTTATTCATCCAGATGTTATATTTCTCTACTAAAACCAAGATAACATCACAAAAAAATCATATCCCCTTAGCAGTAGGACACCTTGAAACATAATGTAAAGTTGAGAGCAAAGAGCAGAGTGCTCACTATATCACGGAGGCATGCTCTTTCTTTTTTCTATGTGTCTTCCATGGTTAACATAATTAGAGTCAGCTCAGGTTATCAAACCACGAGGAACTCTGTGAGAACTGTCTAGAGCTTTGCATCCATTAACCAGTTTGTGGTTGATTACTTCCTGAACACTTTGGATGCTGCTCTAAAGCTATGCTATATAGTAGGATCCCCCTGGAAGCCAAAGCCAGCAGTAAGGCACGAGAGAAGGCTGATAGTACCGTCCTGCCCAGGCCTGGATACTAAAGACAGAGCCTGCTGCTTGTCCTCTTTGCTTTCTGTGAAGCCTCAGATGAACCAGAACAGCTTATGGCCCATTAGGATGCAGGTGGCATAGGTTGCTAAGCACCTCATCACTGTGGTTAAATACCCAGGAGCAAAATCATGATTTATACATTTTCTAGTTTCCTTTGTCTATAGAATTTTGAAGAATAGGGCTCTGTGGAGATTGGCTGGGGATAAGCACAGGAGCTGACCCCACGTTCTGATATCTCCTGGGTTTCAGTTTCCTAGCTGGTGCTTTCGTGTCCTCTAGGGCAGGGTATGTGAGAGAGCTGTGAGCAAGCCATTTTATTTTAAAGTGAAAGAGAGAATCCTCAGAAGTCTACCTGGATTTTATTAAAAATGGTCAACCTGAGTGGGAATGCCCAGCTGGAGTGGGAATGGAGTCAGCATGGTTCCGGCAAGGAAGACCCATCAGAGTTCTGGTGCTGGAGAGCCATATAGGGAGAGAGAGAGGGGAAGGTCGCATGCTACTGATTATCCAGGAGGAGTTTCCTTGCAGCTGGTCTTCCTGATGTGAGCTCTCGGCTTTCTCATTGGAGGGGGACCTTGGATCTTGTGGTCACCTGGGATCACTGCTATTCTCTCTAGGGGAGCTCTGCTCTTAGTCTTTGTCTTGAGCATCACTTCCTGGCTCCAGTGCAGATTCCTCAGCCTGCTGGCACAGATCCTTCACCTGGCTAGTGCAGACTTTCTAGCTTGCACCTCTGGCCTTTGGGACATTCTGGCACAGACCCTTGATAGGGACTTGCATGAGACATTTCATGGACTCTAGACCTCTGGCTGGACTTATGCAGAACATTGCTGTGGGATCCAGATCCTTGGCTGAACTCTTTGGGTCTCTAGGCCTACAACAGATCTCCTATATTCTTCTACATTTGATGTTTTGGGTGAATACTATAAGATAATCCTGTAATTTATGTATCCTGTTTTGAATCTATTCCCTTGAAAACCTTGACTACAACATTAAGCATAGGTTTTCAGTGCCCAAAGGCATGATTGGAAATGGTGATCCATTGCCTATGAGCACATCTTGGCTGGTGGACAGACTGTGGCATGGTGACAGCCTGTGTGGACTGTGGGATGTCAGCGGCTGGGAGGAAAGTTGGGATCCACAGTGCCAGGCCCTGTCTCCAGGTTGTCTGAGCCCAACAGTACTGCGGAGAGATATTTGCCAGGTGGAGAGCACAGAAGGCCGGTGCTCACACTCTTTTATTCTGTTCATCCATCGGAGACTTTCTGTGGAGGGCCAGCACATCCCAAAGGAGAGAAAACATTTTGTCCAATCTCTTGGCTTTTTGTCAACATAACTCTCAAGTCTCGGAATTTTAGATGATTTGTTTGCATTCAGTTTTTTTCTAAAGTGATTTACTAACATGTGGGAATAGACAAAGTCGTGCTGTGGCGATTGTGCCAGCCTTAAGCATCTGAGTATCAGCGAACGGTGGCACAATGCCCCCCTCACCTGCCAGATCACCAGTCTGTTCTCCTAGGAGCTGCAGGCTCCTTGGGCGAGAAGAAGCCACTAACCTGCACTGCCTCTATCTGTCCTTAAACCGGTGCATACCAGGACACCATCGACTGCAGTGGGGGATAGACCTTTTAGTGCTGCTGGGCAGGAAATCACAGGATACCTGGCAGCACAAGCCATACAGAGGGTGCCACACATTTTGTGTGCTTTGGCCCAAAATGGAAGAAGACTGTTGATGGAAAAGTGCTGCTGCTGGAAGGATTAGAAAGGATTAAGGGGCTGGAGCTGGAAGGGCTCCTGGCCATGAGACTCTGAAGGTATTAGGAGCTGCACAGATAACTGGGTGACATACTTGCAGAATCTTTCTGAAAACGTCAACATTGTTTGTCTCATAGGCTTATGATTTTATTTCCATTTTTGAGACTCAGTGGAAAAGGTGGAAGAACTTCCCTGTTTTGAGAAAGCTGCTTTTCTGGTGTGAAGAGGTTTGCTCACTGCAGTTTAGGCCCACCTTTTGTGTAGTACACCTGTAATCTGTCATCCAGGTCCCTACAGAAGGGCCCAGGTATATTATAATGCTTCTGTTTACAGCAATCACAGTAGCTGCTGGAAACATTCACTGTAAAGGACACAGAGACAATCTCACAAATATTAGAAGAGATTATTCCACCTACCACGGAACAGGTAAATGGCACAGGCACAGCACATTGTGTCCTGCCCTATGTTTGCTAGATCATCAATTGTCCAAAGCCAGGAGCTCTTGGGAATGTTCCTTGCAGTGAGGTGTAACTTGTCAAGGAGGTAACAGCCTACATTAAGAAAGTAAGAGCAGCTATTGGAAGACCGGCCGGAACAGGGGTGGTCATGTGCCTTACAGAAGAAAATCAGGGCTTCACAGTGAGAACCGCAATGAATTCTCTTTGGAGACAGGGTAAAGTTCCTGATAACCTGCAACATCGTTAGTTTTCCTCTCTGTTCAAACTCAAATGGTGGAACAGAAGGATGCTAGACTGAAATTGCACTGGAACAGCTCCTCCTCCTGCCCCTGGGAACTCAGCATGCCGGCTCTCAACTCCTGGGGTGCACTGATACGAGGCCTGGAATTCGTTCCCAGCTGATCCTCCATCCAACTAGCATCCTCCTTTCGTAGTATGCGCTGATGGTAATCATTCAATATGGCCCATGTTCTACCCTTAAACTGTGTCACCCACCTTACTCCTGGTCACAACTCTATACAGTAAATACTATGATCTCTCTCAATTTCCAAGTAATGAGAATTCATGGAACTCCAGTAACTTGTTCAAGGTCATTCAGTTAGTGAATACAAGGGCTCAAATTTGAAGCCAAACTATGTGGCCAGGCCTCCTCATGGTCCTGCTTCCGATAGGGCCACATAGCTTGCATATTCCTCCTGTCCATAGCCATGTACTTTCATCTATTTATAACTATACACAATATTCACAATGCCACTCTATCCAGTACCGAATACTGTTCTAGGAAATATCTAAGGTTTTTATTCAATGAAACTTTTCCTTCATTAGTTTACACATTCTTAAAGGCAAATGTTCCTGTAAGGTGCTGCCTGATAGTAAATATGCAATAATGTGTATTCATCACACGAAGTGGGTCAGTTAATATACACACTAGAAAATGATTAAAGATGAAACACACTCTGCATTCATTTTTCTGTGACCCTTTTGGCTAAGCATTCCTGAATTACAGTCATGGACATGTCCAGCCCATTGATACAATCGTGCTTGAAAGTGTCAGGCCATTCAGAGCCTTGCAGAGATTCACTGTATTGTGCAGGCAGGGCAAACAAGTACATTCCTGGACAACAATTCAATAGTGAATAGGATAGAGGGCCGTCAAATAAGACACTAAAGTGATGTGCTGAGAACACGCCGGAAGCAATGTGAAAATCAATAAAGACATCTGAGAAATAGCTGGGGTTGATCAGACCTTCTAGGGAGGTCTGCTGGGCAGAGGCACTCCAGTTTATCCACAAACCAACCATTGCTATGAAGATCATGCTACAGAGGTTTAAGTACTATTAGACTTCCTTTATTGAGGTTCTGTGGAGACTGAACAAGATAAAAGCATATGTATAATTGATGTGCGCAAAAGTGCTGGCCATCAGAAAGCCTGTAGGTTAATTCTGAACATCCTCTGGAGCACCCTTGGCATACAACAATGAAGAGCAAAATTACTATTATGGAGGACTCTCCAAGGGGTGGCAGTTCAGGCGACGGGCTCTAAGCTGCTGCTGCTGTTTGACTGTCACTTACAGGTATGAGAACTTGCACATGCTATTCCATGGCTTTGTGCTCCAGTTCTTTATCTGCA
Organism: Octodon degus; assembly: GCF_000260255.1. Classification (NCBI taxonomy): domain Eukaryota; kingdom Metazoa; phylum Chordata; class Mammalia; order Rodentia; family Octodontidae; genus Octodon; species Octodon degus. The sequence continues at coordinate 934,221 of NW_004524715.1, forward strand.
TAGAACTTACCAGCAGCCATAAGGTTGTCACTGGAAAGCTGTAAGGATTAATGAGATGACACTGGGCATGTGATAAATCTGCCACTGATGTTGGCTTTTATCACAGTGTAAATCATTACTTTTATTATAACAAACTGGAAAGTCCACAAAATGAGGTGTGGTATTTCTTTTTTTTTTTTCAATTTTTTTTAATTTTATTTATTTATTTGAGAGAGAGAGAGAGAGAGAGAGACCAGCTCAGCCCACCAGGGGGCGGGGCTGGCTGGCATGTGGGGCTGGGGGATTGAACCGCGGTCCCTGATGCTTTTGCTAAGCTTGTTCTAAGTAGGTGCTTTAGACCACTGAGCCATCTCTCCAGCCCCCTAGGTGTGGTATTTCAATACATCTTGAGGCTAAGAAAATTTCTTCAAATCCAGTTGAGAAAGGAGGAAATCAAAGAATGAAGAAGTGTGGTAATTTCCAAGTCCCAGTTACTTACAGAGACAGGACTAAGATTAAAATTCTAGGTACCTATTCTGAGGCTACCATTTTCCTACCTACTGGCTATTCTCCAGTGTTCTATGAAGCCACAAGGAGACTAAAGTTCCAGTATTTCTGTAGCATAATTATCCTGCACTTTTTGCATGTGAAATTAAAGTTGAACTAGGCATGGTAGTTACACACCTGTAATCTCAGCACTCTGGGTAGCTGAGGCAGGAGGATCTCATGTTTGAGCCTAGCCTGGAAAAACTAATGATTTTGCAAGATCATACTCAAAAAAATAAAAAAGGGCCGGAAATGTAGTTTATTGTGAAGGGCCTACATATATTTGAGGAGTCAGTTATAAAACTATTATGAAGAGAAATTAGTGATGTTAGAGATAATAGAATCTTCTTGCTTTAACTAGAAGATGGTGACAATCTTCCCAAGGGAGTAATATTGAGCTGTGAGCTTCAGGACTACATATACATGCTGGTGACAAGGAGGTCTGGTGGGGAAGCTGTCGGTGTGCGGGAGTGACCAAGGTTAAAGTTATCAGGAATGAAAAATGTTGATCTACTGATTGAAAGGAGGCAGAAATAGTGGAGCAGTGAGAGAGAAAGGAAAAGAGTGGCCCAGGGACAGTCTGGAGACAGGAGTGGGGAGAGGAGGTATCTGTTTGAGGCTTTGAAAGCTGTAGTGAAGTTGGGAGTGAAGTGTGAGGGCAAGAGGGGGCGCTGAAAGGCTCTGCTTTCTGCGCTTTGGCTATGTTGCTGAGCGTGTGGTCCTCCTGGTGGTTTGTAGCTTAGGGAGGTTACAGCACTGGGTAAGAAGAGAGGCGGCAGAATGGAGGTGTATCTCAGGGGCAGCATCGAAGGGGACACACAAACCCACCAACACACATATACGTTAGAAGGGTGCCAGGGGATGATTTCAGAGAGATACACGTTAGTTTTAAGAAGTGTAATGGGCAGATTTTGAGTCCTTTTTAATATGCAGCCATTGCATTTAAATTTTTTAGGTACGTATAAAAATCAGTCTCTCTGCAATCAGAAGCATTTAAAAAATTGACAACATTAAGTTAAATGCCACATGTGTCATTACTTCTTAAACATCATAAAAATATCCCTGGTTTTAAATTTGTAGCATTTTATCCATAAACCTCTTTACATAAATCTTCAGCATCAAGCCAAGGAGGGCCCTAAGGGTGTGAAATTTAGAACTTCTGACATCCAGGCACATGTCAAGGCAGAATCACTGCGTACCGAGTGCCTCTGCTATAAATTAATTCTCATTAGCTGAGAAAGCAGAATACTGCCAAGCAAAAAATGTAGCACAGCTCATCAACTCAAGGCTGTTATTTATTTCATGTGGAAAAATTATTGATCAAAGAGTACATTTTCACAGCATTTATAGAAGTTGAGCAGCTGAATTTCATGTGATTTAAAAAAAAATTATCCCACAAGGTTTTAACTACATTTAAAATGACATTTTAAGACTGAGCTTGGACTGATGAGAGGCTGAGGCAGGAGAATTACAATTTTGAGCCAGACTTCAGTAATTTAGTTAGATCTTATCTCACAGTGATAAAAAGGGGGGCTGGGAAATAGCTTACCGAAAGGTCTGGGTTCGATCCATGTTACAAGGAAGATAAAAGAAAAAAAAAACCACCCACATAACTATTAATTTTATTTCAATCCATGATTGAAACTTCGGACAATCTTGTGTTTGATATTATGATTGACAGTGTTCATTTGCTGTTGTTTTGTTTTGTTTGGAACAGCACACTGGTTCAGCTGACGTAGAACATCTTCTTTTGCTAGACTCCTGTATAGTACAACATTACTGAGTCGGAGTGGGGATTCTTGGACTGGGATGTACGTGGATGATGCAGAAGACAAAGCAGTTAGCTATGCAGTGCACTCTTCTGGGCTTCGAGCTCTGTAATAGTTAACAATTCCATTGTTGAACCAATCACACTGTTCTGGAGCACAGGCGTCCTCGTGGTTGATGTTTATCTCTGTGCCCTTCAGCAGTGTAAGGGTGGCTATGACAATGCATTCTGGGCAATTTTCAGTACATTTACTTCCTAAATGTAATCCCAGTGCTGGGAATGCTGAGACAGGAGGATCACTATGAGTCCAAGCTGTGTAGCAAGACCCTGTACCAAACATATAAACAAATAAAAGATTTTTAAAAAATTACAAAAGCATCCTTTTCTGTTTGGAAATTATGTTCTCTCCTTCCATGAGAACCTGCTTGTCTCAGACATGAAAGTAACAATACAGGGAGGGGAATCATGGTTCTTTTACCCATGCTAGCAGTGTGGGCTCTCCTAGTATGAGCAGCCTGGGTGTTTCTTGGAACTCTCAAAGTCATCAGTAGACATGACACGCTGACCAATGACGCACACCCTTGGCCAACTGCCAGAGATGTACACATCCTGGGAAGTTCCCTTCCTCAAGTGTCATGGGCTCAGAGAGACCTGTGGCTTGGCTTTCATCAGCTCAACAAGGCAGAAGTCATGGTGGTTATCCTTCCTGTGATTCCATTTCATTATATGAAACTTCACTTCAGCCGATTCGAGAGACACTTTGCAGAACTGAGGATGGAAACTCTTGTGATGCGAGTGGATTATATGTCAAGGAACGATGTGTGGCCTTTGGGAGCTGAGACGATCTCTAGGGTAGAATCCAGAAAGGGAACAGCGTGCATTCTGCACAGGGAGGTGGGTTCTGAAGAGCTTTTGAAGTGCGCCTTTCTTCAGCCAAGCCTACAGGTGAGAACACAGATCTGGCTGAGCCCTTGCTGGGATCTTTAAGCACAGAGCTGAGTTCCTCAGACTGAGAATCTAGAAAATTTTATATACTAAGTCTACATGTTTCAGATTGCTACATTTGGGGGCATTTGTGATGTAACAAAAATGACTAGATTAGAAAAATAGCCTAGTTTTTCGTTTTATACTTTTTTGTGTGTGTGGTACCAGAGATTGAACTCAGGAACTTGCATGTGCCAGGCAAGTGATTATTCTACTGAGCCACCTCTTCAGCCCCTTGGTTTTATTTATTTTTTATTTTTTATTTTTTATTTTTTTCAAAGTTTTATTGATAAACAGATAGCAATGAGACAGTTTCAAATCCAATTGGAAGTACAGTTTCAACAAATAATACACTGCATATATTCTTCTTAGTGGTTAATTGCTGTACAAGATGCGGACTTGTGATCCTATTTACAAACACCATTAGAACAAATCATTCTATTCATTAAGAGAATGCAACTATATATCTATCCCAACCACTTTGAATACACAGATACAAAATGGACATTCATCGGTATACCCCATTTTTTCTAAGTTCCGTTATTGAATATTATAGGTGTGTAAACTCAGCAAAATATTCTAAAAGAGTCCAGTAGCCCATAATAGCATTGGGTCTTCTGTTTAACTGGCAATGTCAGAAATTATTGACCTGAATCCCCCACAGCTCAACTTAACAGCATGGCTTTATTTCCTATATTTCGTCTTCATACTTTTCTACTGGATGGTTAAGACCAAGGTAAAGCAAGACCTATGCAACAAGAGTTGTAGCTTTTTGGTCTGAGAAGGTCGGTGAAATCCCCTCAGGATTTATCCTGAGATCCTGTACCTCAGATTGTAGAACCTTTGTCAGTGTCAGCCATGTGGATGAGTCACGGCCATTGCTTGGCCAATGTGCTCTCTATGAAAGCCTGAGAGAGTGTCTTCTCCCCATGTGACTCTCCTTACAGCCCCTTGGTTTTAAATTTAATGTTTTCCTAGTTATGCTGTGGAGATCAGAAATATAGAATTTCCTCAAATTTTTCTTTTAGTCTTTGACTCCACTTAATACAATTAAACACTGTCCTGAAGATCATGCTGTCTCTAATAGAAAAATACCCCCCCCCTTTTTTTGTAGAAATACCAATAAAAAAAGAGCTTTGGTGCAGCTCCACAAATCTTGTAGTTCTAGACAATTTCATTTTCCAAATTTTAACAGTAAAAATAAAGGCATAATGTGTAACCTCAGGTCAGCTTTTCCCAAACTGCATGTGGGTCCACATACTCTATAAGGGGATTGTTTTTGTTAATGGGTGGATTAGGGAATCCTGAGGGACCTTTCTCACATCCCTACTCCCTGATTTTGTTTCATACTTATTATGACCCGTGTTACATGAAAATGAGGTTCTGGGGCCCTGTACCCCAGTCTCACCACCTGTGCTGCTGCTGCAGGCTCTCCCGGAAGGAGCAAGATGGTTTATAAGCAGGGGATTCTGAGTGTGAATGTCAGTCAGTGGAGCTCATTTCCCAGAGGCTCGTTAGAGTTCAGCCTCAACAGTACTTGTGGAGCAAGGCTCCGTCTCTTTTTACTCCTGGGCCATGGAAGGGGGTGAGGAAAAGTGCATTTGTGGTTTTTTTGAACCTGTGGCCCGAAAGTTCTGTTCAGTTCCATCAATACACAGAACTTGCTTTTCAGACTCTTTTTTCTAAGGTGAAATTACTTTTTTGTGCTGTTTGGAAATGTGCTGACTTCCACTCATCTCCTGAGTCCGCATTCACATCCTGGTCATGGAACCTGTAGCAAAGATGCTGGGTTTTCCGTACAGCTGCCAGCTGGTGCAGAGTGAAGGGCGACTGACGCTGGCTGGTGTAACGATCAGAGCTGGAGTCTTTTCATCATGTATATTCTTTAGAGATCAGAATAAATCATTTACACAGAAATTGGTCAGCAGTGATTTAGAAAGTGAATCCACTAAAAAAATATGTCATGCTTAGTAAACTGCCTGGAGTTTGCAAAATCTGAATTTTAAAATGGAAAAAGAAAACGTTGGTAAATTTGGAGGCAGTTTGATCAAACTATCCTGGCTTTGATTCCTCTTTCAATGATTGTCCAGTGAAGCAGCTGAGGGTAGGAGACTCTGCTTGGGAACCTCGGTCTACTTATGGCTGTCAGAGGTTTGATGGAAGCATAATGGGGAATTTTATTTTCTTAGTAGCTGGTGAGAAGAGGTTTAGATTAATTACCATATGATATAAGAAACTCCAAAAATGGAACTCAGTACACTATTTTATATAGCAAAAATATTTACAAAAGGAAGGTAGAACTGAATAGTGTATTGAATCAGACAGGTTAGGAGAGACGAATCCAATTAGGCTGCTTGCAAGGGAACAGAATTCTCTTGTCTCAATGACACCCTCACTAATATCTATGCTGCTGAATAGATATTTTACTTTTCCATGCCCATAAAAATTCAAAATTCAGCTTTTTCAGAAAAGGTTTGTGAAAGAAGAAAAAGAGATACAGGATTCTTGATGGAATATCTACATCTTAAGATGTGAAGGTTAATTTCAGCGGTCTAGGTGCCTAGTTGAGTGTCTGAGACATTGTAATAAAATGATAACTCTCATACCTGCTATATCAGATTGTACTGTAGAAAAACGACAAAGCCTGTGCAATAAGTAGGATGCTTGTTTAAGCATACAGCAATACACACTACTAATAGATAATTATAATAATTTAAAATTTTCAAGCAAAAATATTCACCAATAATTATATATTAGAAATTCAGTAACCTCCTTGGGAATTAAATAGAAAATTAAAGGGCAAGATTCTTTAATGAAAGATAAAACAATCCTCAGGAAAATGTAAAAAGGTGGAGGGGAATGTCTCATGTGAACAATCAAATAGAATACTGTGGATTGTCAGTGAATAAATGTTAATAATTTGCATCATAATAAGTAGAGTTATTGGTTTCTAAATTAACTCCAGCCTCCTGAATGATTCACTCTATCACATCAACATTCTTTACAGAAGCAAGTTTTAATGATAAAATATTTCACAGCTGGTTAAAAATTACCCCATCTGGCATCATAGTTGGAGAAGATCTCGGTGCCAAGCCACAGGCTTGATGGAGAAGGCTTCACTGAATGATAAAGTGATAGTTTAAAGAGAAGAGAATAGTCAGCAGGCAAGTAAAAATTCCCAGTTCCTTCTCTCTCTGCTGGAAGAAGTAAAATCTGTAGAGGTACTTTGGAGAAACACTTGGATTCTCTCTTCAGTTATTTGTCTATTTTAATAGCTCAGTGCAGAGAAGTCTTTGGAGGTAACCTTGGCAAGCTCTCTCTCCCCCACTTTTCTTGCTTGTAGTTATCCATACACATAGATTGCGCTTGGAGTGCACCATCCTGAGATAAGGAGGAACCGTCTGGAGTAGCTCAGACTCTTTTCCAGTCCTTCTGTGAAAGGACGACTTGCGTTGCTTTATGGCAAAGTCAAGCCCCAGCAGATGCATAAAATCTCAGAGCAGGCTGCTTCCGGTGTGTCTCCTGTGTGAGAAGGGTGTGTGGAGATAGAACCCATCACCCTGGCCACTTTCCTGACCTTTGAGGGATGAGTGCACTAGAAATTATAGGCTTTTGTCTTCATCTAATGCTTATCTACAAGGAACTGAGTTCTGCTTAGCTTTTTAAGTATGATTTCACTCTTACCTGACTCATTTGGGTTGTAGAAATTATATATTGGTAAAAGATGTATGAGGAATCTGCTTCAGTCTTGGTGATTGAACTCTTAGATTAGTGGCCCACAGAAGCATGAGAATGTCATGCGTTCCAGAAGAAAGCATAACTGCCGATGCCTTGATCTTAGATTACTGGTCTCTGAAAATGTGAGGAAATGGATTTCCATTGTTTAAGCCACCTTCTCTATTGTATTTGTTATGGCAGCCCAAGCTGAAGTGTTACAGTGAGTAGTTCTGTCACTGCTGACAGCAAACAGTGATTGTTCCTTTCTTTACCTTCAAAATGAGTGCTTCTCACTTATATTCTGTGGTGCAGAATTGTATTAGCAAGAGAATTCAGTGCTTGTGAGTTCCAAGTGAGGCAGTCACGCTGACTGGACATCAGAAAGCCAACCCTGATCCTGTAAATACTGTATTTGAAACTATAGAATTTACACCAACTGCAAATCTGGGAATCTGAACATCTAAAATTCTAGACAGAATCTAAGTATCTTTTTTTCCCCTTCAGGATAAAATGTACATGTATTAGTCCTACCATTTCTTCTTCTTCTTCTTCTTCTTCTTCTTCTTCTTCTTCTTCTTCTTCTTCTTCTTCTTCTTCTTCTTCTTCTTCTTCTTCTTTTTCTTCTTCTTCTTCTTCTTCTTTCTTCTTCTTCTTCTTCTTCTTTCTTCTTCTTCTTCTTCTTCTTCTTCTTCTTCTTCTTCTTCTTCTTCTTCTTCTTCTTCTTCTTCTTCTTCTTCTTCTTCTTCTTCTTTTTTTTTGTTGGTGGAACCAAAGATTGAACTCAGGCCCTTGTGCTTGCCAGGAAAATTAGTCCTATCATTTCTGAAGAAAATTTGTGAATGCATACAGCAGGAAGGCATGTGACAGTGGCTGTCCAAAAGCAATAGTCCAAAAAGAGGCAGCGTTGGTTCCTTATCCTTCCCTGCAGACCCTGAGATAGCTGGCAAACTCTGAGAAAAGGCAAAGGCTTTGTCTTCCATCAAGGTTCATTTGGACAATGTACACTCAACATGATATGCACTTGTGACTGTAGGGCATCTAGGAAAGATTATGACATGTATTGATAAAAATAAAAAGTGTTAAAGGTAGCTCTGTTTAAAAAGAGAATGATGATAAATGTAGCTATGTATACATACTGTATGCAGTTCATTGAACTATTAATTGACAAATACATTGGTAATACATGCACATATATAGACACTTGTATCATTCAGTGTACTCTGGGGAAGCAAAACCAGTAGAATATGTGTATGGATAAAAACAGGAATTGGTTTACACAGATATGAGGTGGCAAAGTTCAAGGCCTTTAATGTGAGTCATCAGTTCTGGTGAATTCTAAGGGCAATTAGCTGGAGAAAACTTCTTCCTCAGGGAGGCTAGTTGTTTCATATACTCAGTCTTTTGGCTGATTGGATGAGCCCATCCACATTACACAGGATAATCTGCTTTACTCAGGATCAACTGACTTAAATGCTAATCTCATCTAAAAAATTATTAGAGAAAATTATCATATTTCCTGTAGTAGACAGTTGTGTAATGTATGCATTTTAACTCTTACAAAAGAACTAGTTCTATATCTCACTGGAAGATGTGTTCATTCTATCTCAATGTTTTTCATTTTGCTTCATCCATTGGCATCTGTTTCCTTCAAGTACATTGAACATTCACTCTCTTGTCTGCTGTGCTATGTTAATTGCAAAGCTCATAAGTCTACAATTATGAGCTCCACACATTATGTAGAGGCTTCATCAACTATTTTTAAACTTCGCAGGCATTTCCTGCTCTTCTAAGTAAGGCACAGCCTGATGCCTTGCTGGAGACTGAGGAAGTGCCGATATAGGCTGCACAAATGCCTGCTGCAATTTCCTGTCTTTGGAGCAGTCTTTCTGTCTCCACTCTGTGTTTTGGTCTTGGGAGGCCTCAGCTCTTGCACCTGGATGGACAGAGCAGCTGCTGGAAGGCACCTGGTGATCACCAGCGATCTTCCTCTCTTGGCTCGTGCTCTCCAAGGCGCCAGGAACTTGGCTCTCCTGAAGAAAATACAATCATCCTTTTACTAAGCACAGTCATGCCAACCTAATCTCATCGCCTTTTGGGGATGAACCTGCTATCTTGGAAAAGGGACCTGTGTGAGTTTTCCCCATGGTATCCTTGTTAACTGGAGAGAAAAATGATGGCTAAGTATGAGCATAAATACAAGCAAATGTAGTTAATTGAACAACTATGATCAAAGAGTACTGATCAGTAAATTAATGTCTTCTGCCGATGCTTGCGGTATTTATGGTTTGCCAGGAAGTCTTGTTTGGGGACTGGTAGTCTAACAGGTGATCCACCTATACAAAAGCATAATTGAACAGTACGGTGGGGTTCACTGATAATGATGCATATATATGTGTGATCCTTTGGGCCCATCGAGGAGAAGCTTCACTGTATGAGCAGCAGAGCCTAAGAGACATTTGAGGGTCAGGTAAAGCCTAGTGAAAAAGCTGAAACATGAGCTCTTTCTTAATTTCTATACTTCAGCTCTATTTGTGTGTGGAATTTCAGCCTAGTACTCTTCTAGGGAGCTTGCCAGAGAATATTGTTTACATCAATGAATAATCCTGTTTCTCTAATCAAAAATAAACAATAAACTAGGTGTATAGCCACTGGAGTGAAGACAGCAGTGGTTTCAATGGAATATCTGGGAGTTTAACTTTCTAAATTTTGTCTTTGGAATTTCTTTCCTGTAATCTAATACCACCTTCTGAAAATTAGAAAAAAATAATTTATTTCTCAATGTTAAAATGAAGAAATCGGGCTGGAGAGATGGCTCAGTGGTCTAAAGCACCTACTTAGAACAAGCTTAGCAAAAGCATCAGGGACCGCGGTTCAATCCCCCAGCAC
>NW_004524715.1:944720-951069 GCF_000260255.1 Octodon degus
CATCTTGTACAGCAATTAACCACTAGGAAGAATGTATGCAATGTGTTAATTATTGAAACTGTCCTACCAGTTTGGTTTGAAACTGTCTCATTGATATTTGTTTCTCAATAAATTTATGGAAAAAAAATTAAAAAAATAAAACTCAAAAAAAGAAAAAATAAAAAGAGAGGTACTTCCCTTCTCTATAGAAATGCCTTTAGCTGCTTGATGTCTATATTTTGTGTATTTACACAGCTCTTTGAAGATGAGGTTACACCAGCATATACACCTTTTCATTTTATCCCTAGCTCATTGGTATAATTATTGTAATTTCAGAAGCCAGGAAAATATGTGATCTTGTAACATTATAACACCACTTGTGGAAATACGCTCACATTTTTGGACCAAGCTTTATTTTCAATTTAATTTTTTAGTAGGAAAGTTTCAATAATTAATACATTGCATATTGTTTTCTTTGTAGTGGTTATTCATAGTAGAAGATGCAGACATGATATCCTGTCCAAAGATTATTAGTACAAATCTTTCTTCTCATTGAATTAAGAGATAGTAGCTGTATGTCTATTGTAACTATTTTGTATATACAGATACAAAATGGTCCTTCATTTATGTTGCCTTTTTTGTTTAGTTTTGTCAGAGATGGGTATTTCATTGCCATGTAAATATTGTAGGTACGTGAATTCAGTAAAATAATCCAATATAGTCCAGTAATCCATAATAGTAGTGGGTTATCCATAGGACTGGCAATGTCAGAAGTAAGTTTTATTTTTAATTGATCAGTGGGAGCCCCCACCCCTTTTAAAAGTGCAAGTGCTCTTTTGTGACTTCAGGGCACACTCAATCAGCTTCAGGATTTCCTTTGTCTCTGAATGTTAGAAACACAGTTTTCCTGAAAACTATTACAAAGTCAAACAATTTGCTTCGGAGAAATGTGTCATTTCCAATAGTGTTCTGTAACATCTTGTTTACATTTCTCTTCTTCAATAAAACTGAGTGTTTTTTGCTTGGGTTCACAAGATTAGTATCAGTAAAGAAAATAGATTTGTCATACATATGGGTAGTAATTGATAACAATCAAAATGCAATTGAATTTTATTCTCTGGAGATCTAGAGATAAAAAGGTACTTAGAGCCATGGTTTCTACTGACAATGTGCACTTTCTCCTTAGACTAGAAGGCAAGAAATATAGCAGTCCCTTTTTTATTCTCCCCATTCTCATTTAATTCCAGATATCCAGAATCCACTATATACATATTAAGGATTACAATTCTTTTTTAATAGGACAAAGTAAATTGTCTTTGGATAGAAGGACTTCTCTCAGGTCCAATTTCATTTCCCCAGAATTCTGGGCCAGAATTTCTTGTACCAAAAGCATATTATTGTAATGATCTGAGGAGCCAATCAGTGCTGTATTTCTTGGGATTCACCCCCAGATTCCAAGATACTGGTTTAGTATTTTGATACTACCAAGATACTAATTTTACAGGGCTAAAACTATGATTGCCATCTATAATGAATACAATAGTTTTCTTTAAAAAGATGTATCTTAAGTTCTAATCCCTGATACCTGCAAATATAAATTTATTTGGAAATAGGGTCTTCAAAGACACAAATGAGTTAAGGATTAAAAATTGGCATAGGTCTGGCCTGATAGCTCAGCAGACTAAAACTCCTGCTTAGGCAGAGCACAGTGGCCAGGGTTAGATCCCTGGCGTGTTGTGCCAGCCCCACCTCCAGGGCGCACTGAGACAGCGATTGAGACTGGGCGTAGTGGCACGCACCTGTAATCCCAGCACTTGGGAGGCTGAGAACAGGAGAGTCTCTATGAGTCCAATCTACATAGTGAGACCTTGTAGACCCTGTCCTAAATACAGAAAAAAAAAAAAAAAAGACATAGTCCTGGGGTTAGTATGAGCCTGAATTTAGTGATTCATCCCTTATCAGAATGAATCCAGGCCCACTGGGAGCAGCACATAAGAAGATGGAGATAGACAGAGGAACAAGGGGTTTCCTCATTGCTTCTGGTTGAAAGTGGGAGGAAGACATACATTGAAGAAGAAACCATTAAGGAAAAAGAAAACAGTGCCTGATAATTTAAGTTTCTCAGTATAACCAGATTGTAAAGGATGCTGGAAATAGAAAATCCACTGTGGGGAAATAAGCTTAAAGAGATGTGGCCAACATGGCTGAAAATGGCTGTTTATGAAGAAATGATGCATGTCTGACCACATGGTGGATGTCAGGATATGAGAGAGAATTTTCCAGGAGCTGTGTGCAGAGGAAGTTGGACGTCATGGATCCCCTTCCTGCACATATGGACCCATAAGGGTTTGAGACTCGTCACGCAGGCACATTGCCAACTTAGACTGGCAAGGACCTCGATGTGGGTACAGAAAGGACATGCAAAACTGGTGGCACAGATTAGTGTTATGCAAGGAAAGAGTTTCCCTTACACGTTAGGGGGTCTGTGGCCCTGGTAACCCTTGAATTTCACGCTCTTGGCCTCCTGAGCAGTCAGAATTTTTAGGCCATTGAGTTTGTGGTCATTTATTGCATCTTTAGAAATAACATTGTCGTTGTGCATTGCCTTGTCCTGTTTTTCCAGTTCGAATGAATGGATTTCTCTCTCCTGACCTAATGCTTGAGGTACCAGGCACACTTAGTCATTTTGCCTGCATTGCATATTACAATAATACAGTAAAATCCATACTTTACCTCCTGTCAACTACTTCTGTGAGCAACTTGGAAAAATGTGGCAAATTATAAAAATAAACAAGCAAGTAACTCTATAAATGCTGGAATTGTATCCCAACAGTTAGGAGTCATATCAATTTTTTAAAAAGCTTCAATATTTACAAAGAGTTATGATACATATTCAATTAGATTTTTTTCTGTCAGACTATCTTTGCAAGAGATATGAACATAAAAAACTGTATCCTAATTAGCAAATTGTCCAACAGACGACAGCTCACTATTTGTGTCCAGTTTTTTAAACCTCTCACATTTTGGTAACATTAGTAGAAGAGAGCAGGGGAAAATGTTGGAAATATTAGGGCAAGGTAGTGACTTTTAGGGGCATATTGAGTGGATACTGGTACATTTATTCTCCATGTATTTAATCTTCATATATTATGCATGAGTAAATATTCTTTTAACTGTCAGAATTAATGTTATGGGAAAACAATGTAGTTAATATGGGTTCCTCTTTTGGACTCCATCATGTGTCTAATGCACATAATTTTAGTGTAAAGATTCCCATTCATATTTAACTTTGCAATTGGCAAAAGTTTCTTAACAAAATATGTATTTGTATATCTATGAAATTGATTTTTCCAATAACCTTATTGTGCGAAGAGTAAATTAATATTATCCCATATCAGGGAATTAAGGAAACTGAGGCTTAGATATTTAAAATGGCTATTGTAGTTCATAGAGCAAATATATATCAGAACATTGGCCAGAGCTCAGGCTTCCTGATTCTAGCTCAGTGTTTGTTCTCTCTGTGTTGACTAGAAAAGTTGAATAAATTGTATCAGGTTAGTAGAGCCATATATTGTTATCTATATGTATAATGTGGTCTGTAATTTTATACATAAAAATAATGTGAAATATATCTTTGTATAGTGACTTACTTGTCTTAATACATGTTTTGACAATTTTGGCTTGATAATGAAATGAAGTAATAAAACTTCACATTGCATTGTGGTGAAAATGTTATACCACTACTACTGTATGTGGTTGATGTGGAAAATTCCAGGGTTGTACTTTGAAACAATGTTATTTTTTTTAAGATAATTAGAGAGGGTTAAAAAGACTGCATTTTTGTTTATTTAGGACCTAGAAGTAAAATGAAACTGCTTCCAGATGGTCATTACTGTTGAGAGGCCCAAGAAATTTCTTTTAAAAATTAATTTTATTGAAGAACAAATACAATGAGATAGTTTCAAAACAGGTTAGTAGGACGCTTACATTAGCTAATACATTGCATATTGTTGTCTGTGTAGTAGTTATTCATAGTGCAAGATGCAGACATGATATAATGTCCAAACACTATTATCAGAAATCTTTCTTCTCATTGAATTAAGAGAAAGTAGCTGTATATCTATTCTAACTATTTTGTATATACAGATACAAAATGGTTCTTCATTTATATCCCTCTTTTTTGTTTAGTTTTGTCAGAGGTGGGTATTCTATTCTCATTTAAATATTGTATGTGCATGAATTCAGCAAAAGAACCCAGTATAGTCCAGTAGTTCATAATAGTAGTGGGTTATCCGTAGGACTGTCAATGTCAGAAGTTGTTGACTTGAGCCTTTTACTGCTCAGCATATTAATATGGATTTACTTTTTATAACTAATTTTTATACTTTTCTCCTGGATGGTTAAGACCAAAATAAAGCAAGACCTATATAACAAGACATAACTCTTGTATTTGACAAGTTCAGTCAAATCCCCTCAGGAATTACCCTGAAACCCTGTACTGCAGTTTGTACATCCTTTGTCAGTGTCAGCCATGTGGATGAGTCATGGCCATTGCCTGACCAATTTGCTCTCTGTGAAAGCCTGAGAAAATGTTTGTTTTCCATGTGACTCTCCTTAGGCACACTCTGCATCATCCATCACTTTCCTCTGTGGCCCCATAATCTCCTTGATCAGAAAATTTGGGACACCACTGAGTTTTTTAGAAAATACTCTTAAAATGTTGATACACTTAGCTCCCCTAAATCTTTCGAAAGGAAAATAATCCATGATTCAATGCAGTGGAAGACCAATGTGTTTTATGCTAGCAATTTGGCAAGCTTACAAAGGTAACCATTAAGGATCTTTTTTACCTATGAGCACAGTGAATATGGACATATTTAGAAGAAAAATTTAGAAAAATAATCCTCTTTAAAATAATTATTGAGGCTTTTTAAAAAGAATCATTAAGGGACTAATAGTCTAGCTGAATTAATAGCTAGGAAAATATCTCCGTATAGCAGAAATTTCTTTCAAATGAAGAGTGCTTACCAGAAAATTGCTAAATGTACAATAAATTAAGCAGAACAGAATCCTGTGTATTTTCTTTCTATGGCTGTTGATGATACAGTGACATGTTTCCAGGATAACATCTATTCAGGGTATCTGTAACAGGGGAGTTGAAAATACTTGCCTTTGAAAGATGCATACTCATGAGCCTGAAGGAAGCAGTTAGTCATGTAATGTGATATTGTTTTATATACATTTGGAAAAGCACAACAACAATAAAACACCGACAGCACTAGGATGTTCAAATGGACAATATAAATGAGTCAACACAAATGTTAGTAGCTTTGCATTCACCTTCACTTACACATCATGGCAAGAGTTTTCTGAGATGACCATCACAAAGGAAACATTTCAAGCGTGAGGTAGAAATGAGCTGAAGATCTCAGAAGGGTGAAGAGGGTGACTCTGTGGCCTGAACATGCAGTGGGTAATCCAGGAGCAGTGGAGATACTGAAGAGGCCCAGTGATCATCTTCCTTTCCTTACTCTTAGTCTGAGGTTGTTCCTCTTGTGATGAGGAACCATTTGGTAGCTTCTAGTTGGATTTGTTTGTAAAATAAACACATTGAATTTCAAGTATTATTCACTGATCCAATTAAGCCTTGATGGGAAGGAAAAAGAGGTCTTTTATCTTCATTTGCTCTATTGGATTCATAGATCACGTTTGGTTGTCCTAACTATTGGATTTTGCCAATAGTATCTGATATGTGGTTCATCAAAATAACCCATTTTGGGGGCTATGTCTATGTCTATGTCTCTTACCTTCACTTTCAGGTTCGGTTTCATATGTATGCTTGACTTTAGGTGTCCACAGGGGAGAGGAAGTGGGTGGAGTATGTCTGGATTGAGACTATGCATTTGCCAGAACCAATGAGTGATGAAATAGATACTTGTCATGGAGAAGAAAAGTGAAAAGTGGGCAAAGTAGGCTGACTGAAGACTTGAGGGTAAGCACACACGGTCTTCTCAAGGTGCTAATGCTGAGCTTTTAGGAGTTATGCATTAAGATAGCAAGGGACAATTCCTAATTCTGCTAGTCATAGTTATGTTTGCTAATGAATTCCAAGCAGTTTATATCATAGTCATTAGTGATCACTGCTCAATGGCAGTTCCTAATTTCATTATAGCAGTAGGTAGGGACTGAACCCAGTATAAAGTATCTAATCCAGAGGACTCAAAGCATATTTAGAAATTTAGAAATTAGAAATTCTCTGTCTCTGTCTCTGTCTCTGTCTCTGTCTCTGTCTCTGTCTTTGTGTCTCTGTCTCTCTCTCTGTCTCTCTCTCTCTGTCTCTCTCTGTCTCTCTGTCTCTGTCTGTCTCTGT
>NW_004524715.1:951169-988240 GCF_000260255.1 Octodon degus
TCTCTCTCTCTCTCTCTCTCTCTCTCTCTCTCTCTCTCTCTCTCTCTTCCTCCCACTAGCACTTGAGGAACCCATCTGTGGTATTATTGTCTGGCTGCATTTTATTTTTATTTTTAATATTTTTCATTTCCATTAGTTTCTGGGTTCGTTTATCTTTTGCTTGGGATCTGTGTATAGATCCTCAAACTTCAATTGAAGGCATTGTTTTTGTAGTTCCCTTTTTCAAGTTTGAGTTCACACTGTACATATAGCTTCAGGGCAGCTCTGCACAATAGCTGAAGGTGAAAACTTGGTGGAAAAGTATTTTGTAGAAGCAACAACGACTATTCAGTACAGATTAACGTTCTAAGGTGTCAAGATGACTGACATTAGATGCTAAGGCTCTTAAAGGAAAGCATATCAGAAACAGCTAATAGTGCCCCTGCAAAGATTGATCATTTTCTTGTTCCTCCTGATGAGAGAGCTTACAGGGAACATTTGGGAAATCTATTAAGTGCTTCTCATATTCCTCATTGACCTCAACATGTTACCCATGCAACCGGAGGCATAATGCACTGAACTACTTAAGCTCCTCTTGAGAAGTTCTTCTCCACACAACAGCAAAGATGTTGCTGCCTCCCTGGACAATGTCATTAACCCTGTCATGCATTTCTATCACCCAAGATATTTAGGTTAGGTTGTCTCTTCACGTGGGTGTTTACTCTCATGCAGCCTGGAATCTACTTTCATTACTCTGCATCATCCATCTCTCCTCAACCCCATCCCTCCTTCATTTTTTTTTCTTAAATGAATAAATATGTTTAAGTTGGAGTATAGCCCTACCCTGCCCAGTAACCCTCTTTGATTTACTGCACAGATGTTCTCTTATTCTCCTTCATGATATTACTGTATTTCTGACCTTCTCTATTCTCAGAGCCCCATCTCTGTAGCTCTTTTCTGTCCAAACAAACAACCTACTTTCTGTTTCACTGGCAATACAGGAACAGTTGGAAGAGAGCAGTCACGTATTTGCCCTACCACATTACTCTTCTACATGTTTCATTCTAGTGAGTGTGCTGGAGTTCCCAGCCATACTGCCCAAGGTCGAGTCTCATGTTCTCTGTGACCACAGGACCTCATTCTTGCCAGAGGCTCTGTTCTTCTGCAGCATGAGTTCTCACTCTTCATCGGTTCACTTTGACCCCCTGTAATACCTTCTAGTGCCCAATTTGCCTACTTCTGGGCACCTCGTCCCTATCAAGCAATGCTTCCTTTACTCCATCCCTTTGTTACACTCAGTCAAGGAAGCATCTTTCATCTATTTCATTGTGTTTTTCATTTGTTTCCATGTTTCCTGTCAGTGCTTTGTCAGCCTCATGTTGCTATGTCCCAGAAAAGCCTGAGCAGACGCTTATCACCCTTGCTACCCTCACTTCTCTGGCCTAGGTTCAAGGGTTGGTTAAATTAATGCATGATGCATATATGCATGTGAATTTCAGAAATAGAATCTTTAATTCTTTTCCATATATATCTTGAAGAAGGAACTTTATTACAAATAATTTGATTATTTTTTTCAGGAGGATAGTTACTCATTTACTGAAAGCTCCTCTAAAGCCTTTTACTTTGGCAGTAACGTCTACTACGATGCTTTCTATGCATCATCCCAGCTGTACTGAGTCACCAACCTCAGTGTCTCCCATGGACATTTGCATTTTCCATTCCTTTTTTATATAACTATGCAAACTTTCTGTGTCTCTTCAAAAAGAATTAAGCATGGAAATTACAAGTAATTTTAAAAGAAATAGCCATATACTTACTACCCAGAGTAGATAATCACTAATAATTTATCATCTTTGATTGCAGACTTTTGTTAAAAAAATCTTAGAAATTTTTGTTAAAAAATTATAAAATAAAAACTCTGTAATCAATTCTATTTTCCTTCTTCTATGTCATTGCTCACCATAGATCACATCTTCATTCATATATATGTGTGTGTGTATTTACATCCATATATGTGTTTAAGTTTCAACCCTCTGTAAGAGCCAGCCCTATTTTGCCATCTTTAACACTATCATTAGGCATCTGTATTTGCAAATTGTGTAACAGACCAGGGATGCACCCATGCTCACAACTTCCTACACCTACACATTTGTTTTTCTGGCTGCTTTTCTTACTCTAGATACGTATCGGTAGGGAATGAACAATGAAATGGTTGACTAAGAAACTTGCAATGCTTCAAGTTCAGTGGGTGCTCATTTTCTAAGTGATGCGCTCTCCTGCTAATTCTTCATCCCTTTATTACACATGGCACCAGTAAAAAGTAATAAAGGGCTTTTAGCTACTTGAAGGTTCCCATAACCTATAGGAGTGCCATTTGTCTTGGTGGCAGCTAGAAAAGGAGCAAAGAACAATTTGTCTTTTTTTGACTCATATTTCCACTTAAATGTAGAGAGATAAAAAGCAAGAGACAGCTTGTACTAATTAAGAGGAGAAAATTTAAGAGAATATTGCTCTTGGCAGTGTTCAAAATACCAAGGTCAAACCTGTACCTTCTGCGTTTCTGGCTTTGCCACAGAAGAGTATATTAGTGAGAGCTCTGTGTGGGGTTTCTTTTTTCCCTGTGAAAACACCTTAGTAGCATAGAGTCCAGAACTTGTATGGTCACTGGGAAGCCATGCAATTCATTTATCTATTGAGCATGGTTCTTAGACATTAATCTGAGCCTGAAAGACTAGAATATCTGAGGCTCTGGTCCTATGAGGCATAGTGCAGTTGCTCTGCTACCTTAAACAGTAGTTTCTGTAGAGGTTCAAGGTCTCCTTCAACCCCCACTCACTCTTTCTAATCCTATGCATTAGCAATGTCATGAGTTTTTGACTGACTTGAGTCTCATTTGTATGGAAGAGCCAATCACTAATTATTTGGCTCTTGTCTCTGCAGTAAACCACATGGCCCAGAAAAATCAATCTGTCCATTCTCTTGGTCACTTATTGGCAGATGAAGAAAGAAAGAAAGATGTGTGGGAAAGATTCAATATTTCTTAATTTTTAAATCTTAAAACTTAGTTATTCTCATGAAATACTATCCAATGCTTAAGAAAGCAATCACTCATTTCTGAAATGTACTGTTAGATTCATAATTTAAAACTACCAAAATAATCTCAATTGAAGCTTAGTTCTTTGGGTCAAAATAAAATAAAAATACATTTGAAACATGTGTCTCATGATTTCTGCTGTACGTTTTCATCAAATTTCTGATGTATTCATTTGATAACCCATAGTTGATCTCTTAGCATCTCCTCTAATATGCAAGTTTCCTGTGGAAATCATCAAACCTGAAGAGGAAATAAACACAAATTTTCTATTTCAAATTACTAATAAAATATTTTAGTCCTCTGTTCCACTGAGGCTTTCATTAAATTCCTTACCCTTCTTTTTATAGTTTGGAATTGCAAAATAACTTCAATAGGCTTAAATGTGATTATATATTATATGGACAAAATTCTTTATCATTAATATAGTTAGGCAGGTATCTCAACGAAATGAAGCAGGTATATAATAACACTACTAAACAGCATATCTGCAATGCATTTTTTTAAGAATTAGACTTAGTTGTACTGGAGTTTAAACTCTGTGATGATGATAATCATTTCTAGCTTGTTCATGACAATATACTATCCACTAATGTTTAATGTAAATGCTCAATAAGCATTATGAATTATGATGATGATGATGATGATGATGATGATGATGATTTGTGGCCAGCTCAGCCTGCCTTGGGGGTGGCGCTGGTGTGGCATGTAGTGCTAGGGATCAAACCATGGTCCCTGCACTTGTGTAACCTTGCCTAAACAGGTGCTTTAGTCTGCTGAGCTATTTTGCCAGCCCAACATTATGAATTCAATGTCAGTTGCAGAACTCTACTGAACTTGTTTAAATTATTCAAATTCTAAAAGTTATAAATATATGCTCTTTAGTGGGAAATATAAACCATCTTTTATACACTAATCCAGAGCATTTACTTTAGAAATATGAAACATGACTTACAACTGTGCTTTAGATTCTTTCAGCTTCCCTCCATATAAATCATGCATGTTAAAGATACAATTTTGTTATGAATCAGAAAAGGAAGAACTTACTGCAAGGTAAATGTTCTTATTTTCGCTCTTGAATTAGAAAACTAAGGTAAAATTCACTTCAGTGGGTCACAAGAAACAAGGTACCTTATAAAGGAAAAGTACTGCTTGCCTTCACCTGTGTGTTGTACTCAGTTTCTTCTATTTGAGATACATTAGTATTTCCCCACTTTTTACAGGCTGTCGGTCAGGTCCTCAAATCTCTGTATCTGGTAAGTTGTCTAACAGATTGTCATTTGGCTTTTCCTTAGGGCAGAAACTTTGAGAATGCTGCAGATGCTAGCTTTTCATACTATATTTAGAAGATAATTTACTGCACCTTCTTGGATCGATTTTGCCATCTCAGTTACTTTGTGAGAGATAATTGACATTCTTTGTGCTATAACAACTGTATGCAATGGATTAGTTCTAGTGGTTGACACTGGTTAGGTTCATATCAGTCACAGAATTTCATGAGCAGCCAAATTCAAATCCTATGAAGACACAAGACATTTCCAGGAAGACAGCCAGACTAAACTCTAGGAAAGGAGCAAACACATTCTGTCTTTGCAGAAATCTTCAATTTCCCAAAGTTATTGAGAAGATGAAAACTCATACTATTAGTACAACAGTTTCTTGTGGTCAGCACATATTGTAATTGAAAAATTTCAGGGTATAATTCCAGCTGGATATTATAATACTTTTATATCAAAGCATTAAAACCTTAGTATAGGTAAAATCACCTTTTGTAGTTTAATCAAGAGTATGATTTAGCCTCTGAAAAACTGGAATTTATTGCAAAAAGCTGTGTTAACTAATGGGATATGTTTAGTTTATGTTTAAAGTAGTGCCTGATAAGGATAGCTACTGAAGTTTCCAGCTGTAATCCTGAAGATTGTAGCAATAGTGATAGAAATAACAGCAGTTCAAGCATCGCTCTGAAGAAGGCAGACCATAGAATTAATAGCTTTTAAGAGATGCTAAAAAGCTTTACTTTCTTTCTGACCATGTACCTAGTTGTTTATTTCCTTATATTTAGTTCCCAAAGATTATTTATCCACTAAAAGACATTCTAATAGTAAATATCTGTAGCTCATTTGCTAAAACTTTGCAAAAATAAATGTTACTCATTCTCTTTCACTTAGGTAGTTGAATCTTACAAGTTGACTACACCTACCTGGCAGTGCCGCATCAGACTGAGGACAAGGGCTGAATGACAGAATGTGCACGTCAGTGTTGTGAAAGAAGAGAGCTTGCGCTAATGTTAATGCCTGATCACAATTTCCAGCTATGAAGCATTACTTGCTTCAAAGTGTCTTAGTGAAACAGGTAACAGTCTACTGAAACACAGATCCATCCCTTAAAGTGAATGAACGCAATTTAACTCCTTAAGTTCTTACTGATTGGATTTTTTGGCAGTTCCTCCAAGTTTATTATTTATTTGTATTAAGTTTATTGGTACATTATAAGTATACATAACAAATGCTTAAAGTACAGGGACTTTGTGTAGGCAACTCAACTTCCTTCTTCTTTTTCCCTCCACTCCCGTAGCCTTCATTCAAACTCTCACCTTCAGGTTAACCAGATGATTCAATGTCACTGAACTTCAGAATTGTCTCTCTGGTTTGTATTTTTTTTTTTTCCCTGAAAAATTATTTGCTCTTAGACTCTGTTACCTCTGACCCCCAATGCTATCACTCTTCTTTGAATTTCACTTTTAAATACTTTCTAAAGCATTTTAAACTTAACCTTCCTGCTTATTTGCAAGCTGAGCATCTGCCTCTTTCCCCTTCTTTCCCTCTTTTTTCTTTCTTCCTTCACTCCTTCTCTTTTTTCTCCCTTCCCTCCACCCCTTTCCCTTTCTTCTTTCCAATATGTATCTCTTTGCTTTCCATTATGTCTTCTTTCCATCACCTTTCTGTCTACTAGCCCTTCTTCTGTTAATTGAGAGCACCAAGATATTTTCCTCAACACTGAATTTTCATATGCAGCATTCTTAGTCGTGAAAGCAGTACATCCTGTTACTGTTTTAGTAAACCAGGAATAGCACCATGGCACATCCAAAATTCCAGGTTGTAGTAGCCCCTAGTGGCTAAATGAT
The DNA here is from genome assembly GCF_000260255.1 of Octodon degus. Lineage (NCBI taxonomy): Eukaryota > Metazoa > Chordata > Mammalia > Rodentia > Octodontidae > Octodon > Octodon degus. The sequence goes on from NW_004524715.1 coordinate 957,364, forward strand.
GCTAAGCACTCATCAGACTGATTTTCTTGAAATATCTCTTCCTTAGGAAATGTCTACATTTTCACTACATTATCTTACCATTTTCAGAATTGTCACTGTTTTAGTGACACCAGTTTTTATTAATGGAGGAGCTATAAACATGGCTTTCATGGAGATTCCTTTTATTTTTAAATTTTTTTTAAAGACAGTACAAAATAATATTAAAACAAAAAATTACAAATGATACAGAATTTCACTAAACATAAATTTCATAGTACTGTAATGCATATTGTTATCTTGAAATTCATTGTTCATATTATCAGATATATACATGTACAATTGGAAGCAAAAGAAAAACTGAAAGAAATATATAAAAAATTAAGAAGAGAAGAAGGACAAAGAATTGAAGAAAGGAGACAAAACAAAGGAGGGGCCGGGGAGATGGCTCAGTGGAATAAGCGCTTCCCTGGCAAGCACAAGGGCTTGAGTTCAATCCCTGGTTCCACCAAAAAAAAAAAATAAGGATTATCTGTTCCTTTCCACAAACCAGCAGAAATCCACAAATCCACTGTACAGTTGTCCAAACCATCCTTCTTACATACATAGGTAAATCTCTGGAGATTCATTTAAAAAATATAAAACAATTAAAAAGCTTATTGAACATTGAAAAGGAGATATTATATCAAGGTAAGTGAAAAAGTGCTCCACCAAGTACTTGAGTAAGAAGTAACTTAGAATGTAAAGGAACTGCTGAGTTCAGAGGCCACTCTTGAGGGGTTGTACTTTTTAATGGAACTTTAAGAGGACGACAGAAGATTTATCTTTATCAGGGATTTGATAACAAAAGAGATGGCCACATAAAACATACAGATAAATACTCCCATACCTTTGCACATGTGTGTCATTCAGGACAGTGCAGAAGAACAAAGTGACTTGTCCTTTGCTAGGAAGAATAATTTCAACCTCAGCCAAAACACTGATAGAACAGCCACATGTCTCAAATATTCACAGTCCCACAGAATTAACTCCTGTGACCTAGAAGCAAGTACTAGATAAGTTTTACTACTGTGGCCACTCTCAAATTTCTTAACAGGACAGTTGGGTAAAACTCTATTTCCTAAACATAAACTGAACATGAAGAGAGAGTGATCTGAGAGGACTGAGGTTTCTGGTTTCTTCACCTTGCCCACCCTGGAAACTTCTTATCTGGAAGATAAGGTCCAATTCAGTATGCTAAAAGCAGACTGAAGGAAGAGGAAGAGGAGGAGGAGGAGGAGGAAGAGGAGGAGGAGGAAGAGGAGGAAGAGGAGAAAGAAGAGGAGGAAGAGGAAGAATAGGAAGAAGAAGAAAAGAAAGAAAAAGAAGAAAGAAAAGAAAGTGCTGAAATTCTAAGGCTTCAATGACTTTAGTTATAATTTTTTAAAAATTCCTGAATTAGTGTGAAGGTCACAAACCACTGTGTATGGTCACTCTGTCTGTGATGAGGGCTTTAGGATAGATATGCGATAAACAGGGTAGGTAGGTAACAAATACATTTTAGACATTGTTTAGCTGAATAGTGCATAGATTTTCTGGATTTATACATAACCTCAGTCTCAATTTTGGATTACTTTATAGCAGGTTCTCATATTCTTTTTACAAATTAAAATAAAAATATATAGGTGCTCTTTACATTGATGGTCCAGAATTTTTCCTGAGTTTTTTAGAACAATTAATACAAAAGGCTATTCTAAACTTCCAAAGGAGAATTATTATTTAAAATATTTTATTTTATTTAAGTTTGTAATCCTTTCAACACCACCAGTAAAGGGGGCATCTGCATCATTGTATTTTAAATATTAAAATGTATAAACTATACTGAAACATTTAAAAAAACAGAGATATATACTCCTTTATATAGATACTATGTTTGCACTAACATTTCTGTTTCTTTTTTATCTTTATAGAACTTTAAGATGACCTACTTGTGTGTATATTAATGAAGACATGCAAATTGAATTTTTTTCCTGGGCTTCCCTTGCTTGTTCAGCGTTCCTATGGGAGTCGGACCTTCCTCGTCCAACAAACCTATCTGTGACGTGGAGCACGCAAAGCCCCTTGGCGATCTTTACTCTTTGCTCTTTTTGTTTTAGGCAGTTCATCTCCACTGCATAGATAAGCATCACGTAAAAGCTAAAACTCCAGTGCTTTCCTTTCATTGGCTGCTTGATGGTTGACTCAGCAAGACAGTCCCTTTCTGCCTCTTAGCCCTTCGGACCCACCTGTGTTCTACATGGAGCATTCAACGACTATTACCCTTTCTGCCTTCTAACCTTTGCCCATTGTCAGCCCTTCAAAATGAATAAAATATCCAGTGCTCCAAAGGGGAAATAATGAGTCCAAAATGTATCCATCAAGTATAATGTAGTTGCCTCACCAGCTATAGGATATAAAAAAATAACTCCCTGCTGTGCACTCCTGTTTGAGAGAAGAGTTGCTGACACCTTTTAGTCTTTTCTCTGTGGGAGCTTATTTCCTTTTTCTCTGTCCATAGCATTTCTAAGATCTGTATCATCAGAAAAAGGAAAGGAGAAGAAAAAAAATCAAGTGTGAAATGCAATCACATCTTGAAATCTATACTACCTAGAAGCTAACGAGGCAAAGGGTCTGTGGCCCCCCATCAAGGTTCAGTTTCAAAGGCTGTGTACCTCAAACCTTTGTCGCATCCAGGAGGGTCCTATCCATCAATTTCAGGCATCCAAATTGCAGACCTTTCTGTGATATCAATAATAGATGACTGAAAGACAGCTTGTGAACTATAATTGGCAGCTTGGGCTGCGTCTGGACATAGTAGCTTACACACTTAGGGGACCTTGAAATGCATGAGTCTTTACCTAGCTGTGTTAGGGAGTGAGAGGACATAGGTCGGCATTAAACACCCTGAACACAACAACCGAACTATGTGCCTTCCTTTAAATCTTACTCTTCTGCCAGTATTGCTCATCTTAGCAAATCCAGACCCAGTAGTAGCCTGGAAACCAAATCTAACCTCTCCCTACCCTATGTCCTCTCATCTAAACTCCAAATTCTACCATAAGAGACAGCCATTCATTTCTATTCATCCCAGTCTCTTACTCAAGCCACCAACATGTCTTACCTTGATTTACTGAAACTTCACTACAAGTGATCTTTCTAGCTCAAATTTTGGATGCTTCTAATGCATCCAGAATCATGTTTTGGAAGGGGAGAAATTTTTATAATCCTTAATACTATTACTCATACCTAAGACACAAACTACATAACACTATTTTGCAATTTCCAGTAACGCCTACTTTGTATTTATCTCCTCATCTGTATGTCTCACCAACACTGCTTCCACTGTACTCAGTGAGTTCTCTTCAGGGTTTCTACCACTTCCACTACTTGATGACTTGTGTCTCTCTTCCTGTGACATACTCTTGGCTTACCGGACCCCTCTCACTTATTGCTTAGGTCCCACTCTCCTCTCATCCTTGGGCTTGATAGGACTTTCTGCTACCACCTCCTTAGCTTTCCTCTCATACCCTCAGTTTGTGGTGTTGCATCACTTGTAGATTGCCCTATCTCACCCTTGCATTAATCTATATCTCTTTTCCATAAGTATAGATGCTCTATGGAAGATCTTGAAGGACAGGGAAGGTACTTCAGTTTTGTTGACTACCCAGTACCTTATGTCCAGGAAGCCATGTTATTCCTTGAAGAAAAGGATATATGAATTTTCCTGCAATACATCAGATCCAGGGCCACAAACAGTTAACTGAGAAGTGAATTGATGTTGCTGGTCCTTCTGCTCATTTAGGGAATGATCCACAAGAAGCAGTGTCATGTGACAATGCCTCTACATCCTCATAGAGAAGGAATAGAAATGACTGCTTGTTCCCAGAGAAGGCTGGATAACTTTGGGTGACAGTGGCTTTTCCCAGGGCTTTCACAGTTTTCAGTGGGAAGGGTGAGGAATTGGAGCACAAAACTTAACACCAACCCAGGGCAAGCAAGAGAAATCTATAGAATTAGGACACATAGGCAATTCAAAATGCTGAAAAAAGTTCTGAGATTTCAGTAAGTATGAAAGAATGCAGGGAAGGAGAATTAAAATATAGAACCTTCTTTGACATTTTGTATCCTGTTCTCAGGCTTAAAAAAATCCCTAATCCTGCCTCTCTCCCTACCTTCCAGGAGGGCATGGTAATTTCTAGTCTATAGAACATACCACACACAATTCAATGTGCTGCAGATATAATGGCGATTAAGTATAAACAGAATCACTAGACTTGTGGAATTCATATTTTAGTGAGAAGACCAAAAAAGTGTGACAAGTGCTCCAAAGGAAAATAAAGCAGGGCAAAGCACAGAGTGGGAGGAGACTACAGCGTGGTGAAGAAGACCAAGACAGGCTGTGTTGGACCTGATTGTCAGAGCAGACTCTCTGAGATGGGGTCAAAGAACAGCCGCACCTGAACCATAAGAGGAAGCCTTTATTTCTGACCTATTGTGGTGGTGGGCGCCAGATTGTCAAAGCTAGGCAGGATCAAGCTCGAGTTTCCTACCAGTAAGGCAGGAGAATGTGTGGGCACTGGGTTGAGCAAATGGAAATGGCTGGGAGGAGGAGGCTGCAGGTGGCCAAGGCATTGAGTCTTGGGTTTTTGTGGGTTGTCTCTCATCAAAGTTGGGCTTTTTCTGCCAGCAAGATAGCTCAGCGGTCTAAAGCACCTGCTGAGGCAAGCGCGCGGGGGCTGTGATTGGAGCCCTGGCACTACATGCCTCGCCAGCCACCCCCCAGGGTGGGCTGAGTCGCCCCCCATAAGAAAACTAAAAACCAAAACAAACAAAAAAGAACAAAGTTACTGTCTCCTCTCCTGCAGATATGGGGGTGGCTTCCAGATCTGGAAAGCACACAGTCCTAGATTGCAAAACAGCAAAGTGGTGAAGAGTCTCATTTCTCCACTATGGCAGAGAACAAATGGACAGTTGTGGATTTTCTTAAGTATACGCTCCAAGGAAAGAAAGGTCACAACCCTATAATAAAGGAAAAACCTTATCTAAAATCTGGTCAAGCAAAGGGGAAGGTCACGGCCATTTTGATCAAAGATGATATTTGTGTAGACAGTGTGTGTAGACTGATTTAAAGAAGCAAGCGAGTTGTGTAAAGGGAAGTTGCCCCTAATTCCAAGGCAGGCCACCTCCCACACAGGATCTGTCTTGGCATCTTTGTGTCTCCCTGCCTTCCTCTTTCCCTATATCTAAATGGTCTACCTTTTATGAGCAAAATGAGATAAACTGTCGAGATTAGAATTAAGGTATGAAAAAAGGAAAAGAGATGCTGTGAGTTAAGACTCATAAACTTAGAATAAAAATCAGTAATTCTTACTAAGCCTTTGTAAAAGTTCAGCAATCTTAGATAAACAGACATCTCTCTTGTCCAAAGTTTGATGCTGATTGCTTTTATAATTTTGGCCAAATTACTTAACCTCCCAGGGGTTTAGTTTCTTTAGCAGTAAACGAGAATGATGAACTTGTCATCCAAGGTCCCTGAAAGTTTTCATATCCCATATCTTTGCAGTGTGATTAGTGACTTCATTTTTGTCTCCTCTAAACTGTTACTAATTCAGTAATGACTGTTTTTTAACTTACCTTTGTTTTAGGTACATAAACATTAACTGCATATATTTTTTATGTTTACATGCTCATTTTAAGTGGTTAGGATTAAATACTGTGAAATTCCATCATCGTGTGTCTTCCCTACAATTTTAACAATGTTGTTTTACATGGGACTTTAAAATCTTGACTCAGTCTTTTCAGATATAATGAACAATACAAAATGATGATAGCTATGAAATAGAACTATGAATATATACACCAAACTACAATGAAACTTTTAAACATTCTCTCAAATATTTATATCCTATCATTATCTTTATTCTTTCAAAAATGGAGTTGACATGTACAACACTGGAATTCTCGTTCTTTCCATGCAAGAGTTATTCATTATGCCTGTACATTGTATATTCAAAACTGAACTAGTTGAATTGCGATCATCCCTGTGATTATTGAACAGTTCCAAATGGTCTCTCTGAAGACAACCCTCTTTACTTCCTTTATCCATGATCAACTTTGAATCTTACATCCCTTAAACTCTATTTCAGTTTCTAGAAATTTTCTTTCATGTTCATGGCCTGACCTAATCCAACTGGCTGGTCAAACAGACATGATAGTCACTTATACTCAAGTTTACTTTTTATTTTTGTTTCAAAATCTTTAGAATTTTGGTTATAATAAGGTAACTGTGAAAGTAAATTAGAAGAGAATAAAGAAATTTGTGGAATTGATGAACCTAAGGTAAGCATGGGATACAATAGCAGTTTGGGCTGAGTGACATGATGTAGAAGCACATAGGAAATAAAATCCTTCGAAGTCAGTGGTATAGGCTGTTAGATCCCTGTCCTCCTCAATTTTAGAATTCAAGATATAACAATTATTAAATATTGGCCAGGATGTATCCATGGTGGGCTACAATGACAAATGTCACCCTAGTAGGTATTGCTCAACTCTGAAAGTGTGTAGAAAGAGGAATAAAAATATTTAAGAAAGAACAAAGCTCGATATTATGTTCAACATCCTGTGACATTTTACAATAAATAAGAGACTTTGTCTTGAGTTGTGGTTCAGCTTTAAAACTGTTACTTAAAATGGATATTTTAAGTTGTGGTTTTAGGCTCAAGTCCCTGCCAGAAGCTGGGCTTGGCCTGTGCATTACTCATTCTGAATCTATTCTGTAGTGTAAAAGCTAAGAGTAAACACTACTTTCACTCCCAGATGTTTTTCCAGTCAGGGTGCTGCATATAAATTAGATGCACTCTGATACATCAGATACTTAACCTGTGGTTACAGACATCCATGTCATGTGTGCGGATCACAGTAGAAGCAATGTAGTTTGGAAGTCACACCTGTGGAGGAGGTTTCCAGAGCCAGTGGCTCATGGCTTTCTAGTTTGACATCTTTGTAATGTGATGGCGACTTCCTTTCTGAATAAGTAGTGGCAGTGGCTTCCTCCTTCTCTATCAGCCACCTGTATCCAAAGCAGATAGCGCTCCTCCTCTGCCCTCATTGAGCAGTCTGTCTCCCACTTGCAAAGTTTCTTCTGCATTCTACTTCATTTTTATGTGGTCAACTCTCTAGATGTAGCTAATGTAGCAGTTCATCAGGGAAGAGTTCCTTAATACCATCTACTTCTGCACTCTGCAGCCTTGAGAAGCTTTGTTACTGTCCTTCCCATGAATTATTATTAATGCTCTTTCCATTTCCAACTTTCTTAACTGGCTTATTCCATTGGTTTTTCTGGTTCGGCACCATGCATTAAGAGCCCTGTGGATGGAAATGATGTCTCTGTTTTCGCTTTCAGTCTGAAACTCTATCTCCAAGTAGGCATTTGCGGATAGTGGTCACTCAGTGTGTGAATGCACAGAATTATAAATAAATGGGATTCTGAGTGGCAGTGAGAGGTTTCAATGACAATTTTGCTTTTCTGTTAAAATGACAATTTCTAAACACGTGTGAAAATATTGCCCAATGGGAAACCTAAGCATCTGTGATCCAAATGAAGTAGCAATGTAACCCCCATGTACGTAGCTTTGGTGAATATCGGATGCAGGCAGTGCCTGCAAATCCCAACGGCCTTTCCTTTCTAAGAGCCCATTAACTAAAAGTAGAGCTTGATGGCAGGCTCTGTTCTGGGTTGAGCATAGCACTTTATTACTAAATATTTTTAAACCACACAGCTAAATTAAAGTAACAAGACAAGGTTGATTTCTTTAATAATGTTTACTCTTGTAATTGTCCTGTTTTGCTTCTTCAGTTAGGGCCAAAGGGAAGCCAGAATATGGACTCTAGTGCTTGGAAGAATTTCTTAAAAAGCTAGTCTCTGGTCACAGGTATTCTAGACTTTCAGCACACCAGTGCAAGGTTTTCATTCACAGTACTTCTTCTGATTTTGGCAACAGTAATATGTTTTTTAATATCAATGGTATCATCACAAAGAAAGCAGAAGAAAAATAATATAAATAATGGAAAACTTTGAAGTACTCTGCTCATGAAAATACTTGAGTCAATTGAGAATGATTGGCTATTTGATTCTGAAGTAAGCTTCTCTATTTCTGGGGAACCTTGAAGCATACAAATATAGCTGGGATGCTTTTATTTTTCTAATGAAATAGGAAGAACATTAAGATGTATGAAATTATAAACTATAAAGGAAAAGACATAATATAGGTAGGATAGTGTTATGCTGCTCTAGCTGTCCTTCCAAAGTCTCCTGTATTCACAGGAGCAGCTTTTATCCCAGGAGCTCTAATCTCTTCAGTAGATTAATCCATTGATGAGATCATAATTTAATGCCACCATTGAAATGTCATGGCAACAGGGACTGGTGCCCAGCTGAATGGAACATGTCTTGGAGGCCCAGCTTGGGCACTGCCCCATGTTCTGGGGTCCTTCTTCCTGTGAGAAACTTCTCCCTGTCACTCCTTCCACCAGGACTTTCTGCTTTCTGAGAGGCCTAAAAGCAAAAGAACTGACCAACTTGGGTTGGAACCTCTGAAAACTTGAGCCAAACTAAATCTTTCCTTTTTTCAATTGGTTTTTTCAAGTAATTTGTTAGAGTTAATAGAAAGTTGATCTACACAGGCTTACTCTTTTACTCTAAAACTGTAGCCAGTTCTTCACTAAGACACAGAGGTGGCCATCAGTGTGGCTTGATTCCTGCTCCTACCCACTACTGTGGGCCCGTTTTTCTCCACTTTGCCTAATGCTTGCTCTTCAAATAGCTATATTCATATAAATGAGTGAGTGGATGAATAAATGCTCCACCTTTAGGATACTGCAAATTGACAAAATTGCTCGAAAGCTGGCCCATGGTTTGCTTTCTTAAGGAAGGCTTTGTGGACACTCATGTTAACTTTCTAGAACTTTTGAAAAATATCCAGATAAAAGCTTAAGGATGGTGGTTGGTTTATTCAGTATTATCTCCAAGGAAGCACTTTCTCTATTTTCTCTAGCCCATGAATTACTGTGTAGGAGGGAGCCTGTGAAAGGACCTGTTAAATTATGTTAAACATTCATTTGCTCACTTTAGCATCTGGATAAAGAAGTCTCACACCTACGAAGATACATTTGAAGGAAAAAAAATCTCTAATTGACTTGGTGAACTATTTTTCTTCCAAGAAGAAGGATATGTGAATGGGGACCATATATTTTCTTTTATTACAAAACCATAAAATGTACCACAAAGAAAAATCAAGGTGGTAATGGGTTGGCAGAACTGCTGTAGTATGTGTCATAGTTTTTCAAGCACTTTCGCATAGTAATATTGATTTTCTATACATAGTTATGCAGAAGTATACAGGTGTTTACAATCTTGGTATAATTTGCAATGAATTTTAAAGGTGTTACAAACAACAGCAGCTAAACGTAAATGATTAGCATTTCAAATCCAAGGTGGATAAAAAGGTATGAAGAAACAGCAAATTATACTGTTTAATAAGTGCATTGTGCCTCTGAAAGAGATTATTGTGTTCACTGACAGCTAATTCTGTAATGATGAATGTTGTTTAAAAGCTTTCTCTATGATAGTTTTGGTAAGTAGTTAACAAATGAACGCTTAGCTCATTTTTATGTATACACTTATAAATGATTGCTTTAGTTAGTATTTCCACCAGGTTAACTTTTAAATGGTTTTGATAGTATGTGTATCTTCTATAACTTCTGTTTTAACATGTCCCAAGTAAATCATTTTTCCCAACCTAAAAAATAAAGTGTAATATGAGTGAATGGCAAGGCTGGAGTCAGAATATTTGGTTTTTATATTTGTTTCCCTTTTTAAGAAGAAGCATTAAAAAAAAAGCATTTAATGATCACTTAGAATGCCATTGTATCTTTTTCTTCACATGACGAAACATTTCCCATGTCCTTCAAACTATGATTGACCCAAGACTACACTTTTACCTTATTTTTTTCCATTATTCTATTTTTTTATCTCTCTTTCTTTAGATCTTTTAAAAATTATTATTATTTAAATTTATTTGATACAGGGTCTTGCTATGCAGTTTGGGCTCTTAGTGAATTTCCTTTCTTAGCCTCCCCAGTGCTGGAATTAGAAGGTGTGCCACCACACACCATCTTGGGGTACCCAGGGTTTTGGGTCTGCAAGGCATGTAGTACAGGGGATTGAACTTGGGTCCTTGCACTTGCCAGGCAGGCATTTAGACCACCAAGCTATCTCTTCAGCCCTCATTAGGTCCTTTGAAGCCTTTAAAACACAAAGAAAATTCTTTAGTTTCTCCATATATTGGATACAAAGATATATTAAGTGTAAGAGAAAATAAGCTGCTTTCTTTTTTAAAATTGGATCCTATATGTCATACCAAAGTTTTTGAAAAAATTACTCTCCTTTTAAACGTTATAACTCTCTTGGAGTTCTGGAGCACCTTATTGTTAATCATTATGGTTTTCTGATTGATTCAAAGTTTTAGGGTTAATAACACATGTAAGGTATTGGTTTTTGTATCAAGCTTCTGTTGACAAGCTTGGGAAGTCAGCACTGATTCAGTTACTGGATATTAAGATACAGAGGAGGTATGTCTTTCAGATAAAGCAGTGTCCTTCAAAAACCAGAAAAGATAAGTCTTGGATGCTCTTTGTTTTCATTTGTTTCTGAGAGTTTTCAGTCAGAAAGAAACCCCTAGTGAAGGGCAGGTATCCACAGGACGTAGGCAGGGCTACGTCCTCCGATACCAGAGAGAAGGACGGAAAAAGATAGGCAGAGCAAAAGCGAAGAGTTTCACCTTAAAACTTTGCCTGTAGCTGAGGCTGAAAACTTTACGTATCATTTCATATTTTTTATTGAATTATACTGTTCTTTCTTTCACATCAACTTCAGAACACCTCTTTATTTCCCCCTATTTACCTGTCTGTGATTTCTAGCTGGAGTTAATAGCAAGAGAGGATTAGTTATGCTCTTAATAAGATGTTTTTTGTCATGTGGTTTTAAACAATAGTGGCTATTTTAAGTGATGGATACTTGGAAAAGTTTAAGACTTTTTCTCCTCATTTGTCTTGCATATATTTATTTGTGCTTGCATTCAGAACTTGATGGCAGACGGAGTTCCTGGAATGAGGGCGATCCTGGAGCTTCAGTAAATTTAATGGTGTATTACGGAATAAGAAAGAATGAAAGGCAGAGCAATCTTTTGTTATCGGCACATAACAGTCCAATTTTCTCTTGATATTCTTTTGTTTGTTTTATTCATCAAATTTCAGTAAATTATTGGCCACATACAAAGGATGAGTAACTACAAAAGGCTTTTACTTAGAAATACAGTTCTGTATAGTGGTGCTTACCTTTGAAGATGCAAGCCTGTGTAAAGATTATTTATTTCTTGGCTGGTATGGGTTTTTCATTTTTTATTCCTTTTCTTTTTTGTTCTGCAGTAAATAGTTTGGACTTAGCAGCCCAGATTTTTTTTTTCTTGTTGAAATGCATTGGGCTGAGGAATAAAATTATAGCCTATGGTCCACTGAGGCAGCTTCTATTGTAGACTCTCCATCCAAGAAAGAGGGTTACTTTCTTTCTTTCCTATTATGATCTATGCTGAGACCCCCATTAGAATGCAGATTTCAGGGCTGGTGAGATAGCTTAGCAGACTGAACTCCTGCTAAGGCAAGTACAGGGACTGGGGTTCAATTCTGGGCACCACATGCCACACCAGCCCTGCCCCCGGTGCACTGAGCCTGCCACTGAGATTGGGCATGGTGGGGAATGCCTATAATCCCAGCGATGGGGAGGCTGAAAACAGGAGAATCACTGTGAGTCCAAGCAAGACCATGTACCAAATACATTTTTAAAAAATGCAGATGATTTCATCATCCTTTTTTTGAGTTCAACCTTCCTCTCACCTTGGAGAAAGCAAGTTGAGGTTGGCCTATTTGGGAATAAATTTCCCCTGACAAAAGCATAGCAGGACCAACTAAATTGCACAGGCAGGCTCCAGCTGGTGGTCACTGTATCAAAATAGTAAAAATAGCAGTTCAGACAATGTCTTCTTGTCTGTTTGGAACACAACCTTTCATATTATCAAAGCACAAATTGTATTGAAAAAGTGGAATGATCAAGGAAGACTTTTTTGGCTACTGCAGTAGGAAAGAGACCAACTTGAACTCTGCTGAAACAAGGTGTGAGAGGGTTTACCCACTGGACTGAAGTGGGGGTAGACTGTGGGCCAGTAGAATGTGCCCAGCATGTTGGGCTACTCCTGAAGTCACACATGATCTGTGTGATCGGGTCAGCTGTGCTTGCTAATTGGTGTCCATTAAGCTAAGTTCCTTCCTTTCCACAGAAAGTGAGAGATAAGGTTTCTAGCTTCCTTGATTGTATTTTAAAAAGAGCTTTCTCCTCTTGCAGGACAACACCCCTGAGCAGTAAAGCTGGTAAAGTACTCCTTAAAAGCTTCACATATCCAGTGCATTAAAGAGCCACACGCCTGCAATCTTGGGAGTCTGAGAGGCTGCTGTAGGAGGATCTTAAGTTGGAGCACAGCCTGGACAAGTTAGTAACTTTAGCTGGAACTTGTCTCAAAATAAAAAAAATAAAAATAAAAAAAGGTGCTGGGGATGCAGGTCAGTGTGAAGGCCTTCTATTTAGTCGATTGTACCTCCTCCTCTACCTCCACCACCAAAACTATTATGTTGTAAATGAATAGGAAAGTAAATGCAAGCTTGCTAAGATAATGATCTGAAGGAAGGGCGGGGTGCTAGTGTGGAGAAGAAGCTTCTATATAATGCAATCAAGCTGAGCAGCCTGTTGCAGCTACTGGGGTCACAGCTAACACAACCTCTGTTCGTGCCACACCAGCACGGAGCCATACAGAGTGTCAAGGTCCCAGTTTGAAAATCTGTGACCGTCTGGATTAAGCTTAGCCTGGTGTGCATCTCTGTGATGTAGTCACATATGTTAGAGGCAAATACACAGCTGGAGCTTAATATTGACAAATATTCTTAAATTACTTAAAAATTATTTTACAAAGAGGACAAATCTTTTCTTTCAGTCCTTTAATTAATCAAGTTTTTTACACACTTTAAATGTCTTTGCAAAAGGTTCATTTTTCTTGGAAATGTGGTATTATAAGTTGAACTAAATTCAGAAATTTTAAATCTTTAAATAGTTATTGCCTACTCCTTTCTACTTTGAGAATTCTAATTATATGAATATAAGTTTCTTGGTTTTGACACAGTGAACTATTATGACTGATCTGTAAATTCTTTCCTCATTTTTATTTTGGACAGTTTTTATTGTTATATTCAGTTATGTTTGTAAATAATTCATTTTCAATTCACAATCTATTAAAAAATTTAAAAAAAATAAAAATCATTTTACAGCACATTTCACGCTTACAAAGCATACCTGATTTTATATCAGCATAATTAATAAATTATAAATTTTTCCTGTCCATGAAAACAATACCCTAATTCCTTTATTAGATGACAGTTACTACTTAATTCATCAAAGAAACAATGATAATCTTTTCAAGACTATACATAAATCTAAATCTATAGTCTATTATTTTATTTTCACTATTTTTTTTTTTGGTACCGGGAATTGAACTTGGGGCCTCGTGCTTGCTAGGCAGGCGCTGCACCACCGAGCCACATCCCCGGCCCAATAAGGATTTTTTTTTTGTTCCTTGAATGCCTTCAGGGCACTTTTGGCTGGCTGGAGGGTTGTGGGGATCGAACTAGAACAACCTGAGGCTGACAGCTTTGTGGAAGCAGCCACTTAAAGAACTGAGCTAGGGCCAGGCCCCCTATAGTCTATTATTTTAACTAATCCTCAATCCTCTTAAATTAGAAATGTGATATTTACTATACTCTTGTGATTTGTGTTCACAATATAATTTCTGCTGCTTTTCAGATATTTAAACATACAACATTAAGAATTTATGATTTGAAGGAAAGAATAAACATACATTTAATTTGTTGGTAAATGTAGCTTTGTATGTAAAGAGAATGAAGTGTTGTTTAGAATTATCCTAGTATTTTATAATATGCCATTGTTCCTCAATGTTCGCGATAAATATTATTGGGCAATTTCTGAATTTGATGTTCCTCTTTGGGTAAAATAAGCTTTTAGCATAATTAACCTCCCCCTCCCATTTGCTTTTAGTTCTTGGAAGAAGTTTTAATATGATGGTGTTGGGGAAAATAACATTTAGTTCCCACGTAGGGTTGTGACTGAGACCCCTATACTAAAAGCCAGATCAATCAACAGGAGAGCAGCCTACTAATTTATGTAGGTTTTATATGACATGGGGCCTTCGTGCCTTCGTGCAGAAATGGAAACTCAAAGAAACAGACACCTGCACATTTCTCGTGATAGTTTTGATGAAGAAGTGGGTCTCATGGAGAGAAATGAATGCTAAGAAAGATTTGGCATGAAGGGAGTAGGAGGTGAGGAGTGCTGATGAATAAATTTTCCTCCAGATGCTTTTTCGTGTCCCCTTGTCATCAGAGACAAGCATGTCCCTCTCCTAGGGCCACAAGGAAATCACCTTTCAGATGAGCAGCTGTGGACTTTCTCTCAGGTGAGATGGTTGGAAGAAGGTAGAGGTCGAGCTTCCTGTGTCTCTGGCTTTCACACATTAGTTTAGTTTAACATATGAGGTTGAAGTAGCAGGACCAAAACCTCATCAGTCCATCAGTACTCTGCTTAGAAATCAGTACAGTGATGTTTTGAGCACTTTGTAGTAGAGAAAAGTGATTTCTATGTTTTATTCCATCTCAGTGAAGTTTATGGCCTTCTCGTCTCAATACAGCCAAGTGCTCAACTTGTTTACATTCAAATTTTCAGTATGTAATCTGCGCCAAGTAATGCAGTCAGTATTAGGTCAATAGTTGCAAATATGGAAACACGGACTGTACGAGATCGTTTATCTTCATGATGACACAGCAGGACAAGTGTTGCTATCTGGTGGGCAAAAGCTCTGAGCTCCAGAGGAGCTTGCCAAGGTCACATGGCTGACGTGGCAGCAGCAGTGTGCGATTCTAATCTTCCTCCAGAGCCAAACACCGCACTGCGCCAGGCAAGTGAATAAACAAGTGAATTCATAAATGCAATGTACAGTTAATGTTATAAATGAAAAAAAAAAAAAAAAAGCAAGGACGATAGAGATGAGCCTCTCCTTCAGCACGGAGGTTCTGGGAGGTCATTTTGAGTAAGGATGTACTGTGTAAGCTGAGGCCCAAAATGGATATAACTTCCTCTGGCTGCATGGCTGGGGTCCTTACCAGTGCCTAAGAGTAACCAATCAATGTGCCCAAGGGCCTCTTGGGCATCCACACTTAGGCTGCTGATTTCTGCTTTGACTCCCTGTTCTTTCCTGTGTTGTCATGTTTTTAATGTAAATAGTATTTTTTATTATTGCTGAATGTAAGGTTTCCGTTCTCATAGACTGGAACGCTTGTGAGATGAAAGCATCGCCCGTTAGCTGTCCAGGGCCGCAGGACTCAGTTTGCAGGCATTTGTGTTTGTGCTCAGGGAGCCACCCTTAGCTGCTGCTGAGTTCCACGTTCGGCCCCCTGCTCCGAGAGGTCCACCCACACGCGGCGCAAGCCACGTCGTGCCACGTGCGCTTCACGTGCTGACCGCAGGTGAGGGGTCTAAGGTAAGCCTTCAAGTTGAGAATGGACGTTGAATTGTTGAGGCTGGTTTATTTTTATATATTATGTAAATGAAAATATACCAAAAAATATAAGGTGGGGCATGGTGGTACATGCACATGCCTGTAAATCCAGCTCTCAAGAGGCTGAGGTAGGAAGATCGATGTGAGTTTAAGACCAGCCTGGGTTACAAAGTAAGTTCAAGGTCAGACTGAACTGCATAGAGAGATTCTTGTCTCAAAAAAAAAAAAATATTGCTTTGCTTCTGTCTTTCTTCTTGTTATTTGTTCTAGTCTTTGTTTTTCTTTATCCCCTTTAAAATAAAATATGTACTTTAAGTATTTATAAGCTTTCTAAACTTTCATAAAGTTTCTAAATATATGAAAGTTAGAAAACTTTTGTGGTTCTTCTATTGATCATTCAATAGTATTCCCCAAATGGTATTGTAATTATACAATGTAGCTTGTCTATAGCATCCAATTCATGTTTTGTGCAAGGTGGGTAAGCCATGGATAGCTGAAGGAAAGTTAGTAGAAAAGAAAGGAGGAAGTTGACAGCAGGGCATAAGTATGCGCTCTCCTGTTGGGTGATATGGCTGGCTTTGAGAGAGATCACCGCTAAAATACAGCTTTTCTGTATAATTTTTTAACTTCCAGAGAAAACTGATTTCAAAATATTTTCACCGTTTTTGTCCAGTACATCTAGAATGAGTCAATAACACCTTAGAAAGAAGACATTCATCGGGGATTGTTTGCCTTATAGAAAAAAAAAATCAGAACACTGAGATAATATGGAAAAACACCTTTTTCCATACCAACTATGAACTTGTTATTATCTGTAAGTATAAGAATGGTCCTCACAGAGGGGTAAACTTTGTTAGTCAGCATGTGTCCAATCCTAGGCAAAAAGGGCTGGTGAAGCAAGCAGGTATGAGAAACCCTGCAAGAAAAGAAAACATCTACTAGTTTGGAGGCTCTAGGTTGCATTTTAAAATAAGGAAGAAGGAGCCCAGCTCCAGAAAGTTGAACACAGATCTCTCCTTCCAGCAGGACATTCACCCTCCTCTGCCCAGAGCCCACTTTAGTCTGCGTTGCATCTGCATCTGTGAGCCCAGGGGTCTGCTTCCATGTGCATTTTTCTCTTTTCAAAGCAGCCTCTAGCCATGCAGAACATCTGCCTAGCAGTGTCTCTTATCCCTGGAGGCACCACTTATGGTTATGGCTATTATGGTTGGTTATGGTTACCAACCAGCCTAGATTGGAATGATCCTTTCCAAACTTGTTTTTTCTATCAGCCATACTATGATGGTGTGATTTTGAAGAACAAAGTGTTCAGGAATACAAATATCCAGTGATTGTAGAAGTTACACTAAACATCACCAAAGTGGTAGTGTGGGAGTGTGGGATGTTGTTCCTAAGGGAGTAAAGGGAGGGAGTAGTACTGAAGTTAGAGATGCACACGCAGTTGTGCTTTACACACTGTGATACGTCGGCATCCCTCTGCTCTCCTGTTCAGGTGACAATGCTAATCCAGAAGGTCTGGGTAGGATGCAAGATTTTTGCTTTACTGTCAAGTTCTCAGGCACTGCTGATGCTCCCAGTCCAGGGATAATGCTTTCAGTGGCAAGATCTGGAAGGAAGAGTGACCAGAAGTGACGTCTTCTGGGAATGCCAATATAGGGCTTGCTGTTTCAGCTAGAGATATATTTTCTGGATTCACAAACATAATAGGACTCTTATTAAAAGTTTCAATTTGAAACTATCAAAAATAGAAAAAAAATCTTTTGTGTGTATGCATCTTCCTCTTACTTTTCTCACCCATGTCCTTAGGAAGTGTGGATTATCAATTGGTTGTTAAAATATTAATAACTACAAAAGGCTCTTTCTTGGATGGTGTGTTACAACAGCTTATGCTATAACCTCCAAATGTCTCTAGGGCTAATGAAAGAGGCGAGAAAGATAACCAGGTCCAATCACTTTTATTGACTAAACAAAGTGAATTCCCTGCTTTCCTTTTAGTTCTTGACATTTCACTTTTACTTGTCGGGCTTCACAATAACTATAATGTGATTTCAGTGACCTTCAGCATGGCTAAAGGACGTCAGAATAGACTGCAAGCTTGAGTTAGCATTTTACAGAGAAGTGAGGCCTCCAGAAGCTAAAATATTCTTATTATAACTTTTTTTTCTTTTTTTTTGTGGTACCAGGGATTGAACTCAGGCCCTTGTGCTTGCCAGGCAAGCACTTAGTCTCCTGAGCTATCTCCCTGGTCCCTTCATATTTTAACTTTTCAAAAAAATTGGCAAAGAAGTAAAACAAATTGGAACCCGCTTAGTGTATATACAGATGTTGTATAGTTAGTTGTATTAGGCTACTGAATGAGATCTATCTTGTTATATAGGTCTTGCTTTACCTTAGTCTTAACCATCCAGCAGAAAAGTATAAAAACAAAGTGTAAAAAGTAAAGCCATATTAATATGCTGAGCTGTAAAAGGCTCAAGTCAACAACTTCTGACATTGCCAGTCCTATGGAAAACCCACTACAATTATGGACTACAGGACTATATTGGAATATTTTGCTGAATTCACACACCTACAATATTTAAATGACAATGGAATACCCTGCTGTGACACAACTAAACAAAAAAAGGGAGTACAAATGAACGACCATTTTGTTTCTGTATATTCAATATAGTTAGGATAGATATACAGCTACTTTCTCTTAATTCAATGAATAGAAAGATTTGTTCTAATAATGTTTGTGGATAGGATATCATGTCTGCATCTTATACTATGAATAACCACTAAGAAAACAACAACATGCAATGTATTAATTATTGAAACTGTCCTACTAATAGGGTTTGAAACTGTCTCATTGTTACTTGTTTCTCAATACAATTATTAAAAAATAAGACAGCATAATAATGAAAATAGAAAATAGTGTATTTCATAGTTACAATTTATCATGTATCTTGGCAAACATTTTGTTATCTAGAACTTTGTGAAGAGCTTATTGGCCTCATTCCACTGCAGGTACCAAGTCCTGGAGAAGGAAGCAAACTCTGTGTCACTTAGCTAATAAATGACAAGCCAAGTTTCAAACTCACATTTGTCTGAGTCCAATAACTACCCACTTAATCACTAAGCTCTTGATCCATTTGGAGCTACTGAAATTTAGGTAGAAATTATATCTGATTTATATGTTACGACAAAGAAAAAAGAGCATGAAATTCTCTTTGGCACATAGCCCTTCCTTTCTGGCAGTTAGCTAATGTCATTTTTGGAAGTAAGTGTATGTAAATTTTAAATAAATAAAATTTTAAAATGCCCTCTGCTCACCTCAAAGACTTCTTAGTACGTTCTGTTTGTTGGAAGTGTAAGTGGGTGCCCTGAGCCCGTGTTTCGAAGGACCAATATTTTGGGTATCCTTGTTCTATGACAGTTGAATAGCACCTGCAGAAATCAGTTGGTTAAGGGCTTGAAGCAGAGGCAGTTATGACGAGCCTGTAATTTATTTGCTTTGAACCACCTCATGCACTATTGGTTAACTGAGTAGCCATGCAAGAATGAAATGGATACTGCAGATGCTATGTTAGCACAGGTGCAGTTATCCCAACCTATTAGTGTTTTGAAGTAATCAGAGGCAAACTTGGAAAAATTAAAAAGGCCGTCTTGATAATGAATGAAGAGTTTAAACAGTGGTAGAAAGCCTTAGACATGACTCATTCAGAGGATGCAGTAGTTCTTTAGAGCAGAAACTGTTGGGACTTCTACCATGTTCAAATTTCTTAGGAAGCGAAGATGTGACAGATATGGGTACATTTATTGCATTAAAATAATGTATTAGAGAAGAACTCTGCTGAAAATTTGCCATCAAAAATAAGCTCCCCAAGAACAGGACTCTGGAATGAGGAAGCACAGAGTATCTAATATTGCAAAGGCCTCTGTGACAGTCACAGGAGCAGAGATTTAACTTTATTGGCTCCTTTGTTGGTGCTGTTATTGTTTTTGTTATTGCTCTGGTCACAAAGTTCCAAGATAACCCCAATTCTATTTTTCATGAATCTTGTTACTTTTAGTGGGCAATTCTCTGGGATGTGGAATTGTCCAAGACAAGCCCATATTACGTGAAGTGAGGGAGAAGCAATAAATGAACAGTTTTCATAAGGGGACATTTCTTCCTTTTTTAGCAAGTACTCGAAATGTCTGTGTGCGAGTGCAGATGCTTCTCTATGAAGCAGTTGATGGTCTAAACACCTGTTTGCTTATCCTGTGGAATAATCCTAGGGAAAGTACCTGAACGTGTAATGTGGAGTACATGGAACTACCAAGGTTCAAATTTGTCTCTAAGAAATTCCTGAGAGCATTACATTTGGGATCAAATAAAAATGTGTATCTTAACATTGGATTACCCTAGCAAGCATTGTGTATTAGACAAACTATGCAAGTATATATGTACAATAAAAAGTACATCTGATGGAAAAATATTTAAAGATTAGAATTGTCTGTGAGTGGATTAGCCAACCTTGTGAACTACTGGACTTCTGATGAGTGGAACTGTTACAGTGGAGATTGGAGAAATCTTATTCTGAAGTACTGCATCGCTGGGGAAATAGCTCAGTGGCATAACCACCTGCCTAGCCAGGCAAGGTCCTGAGTTCAAGCTCCAGTACAGAAAAACAAAACAAAGCAAAACAAAACCAGACACCCAGAAGTATTGCATTATTACTACTTACACTGTTTGGAAATCTGGTTATAATTTAAAAAAAAAGGATATTCTGAAAATAAAGTCTACTATTTCTATTTCTTGAGTTTGACCAGGATTTGTAACCTGGATTATTTTTTCATATCATTATGTATATAAGGGACATGTTCACTTGTTCTCATTCTATAGATAAGGAATATAAGTGGCAATGATCCTGAGAATCTCCATCAAGTTTTTGAAACTAGCAGTTAATTGGTAGGATTCTCACCCTGATTAACTATATATGCTGATACCTGTGAACCAAGCAACTGCACTGAGGATAGCAATGCATAATACTAGGGCCATGCTTGGAATGCCTGTCATTCTGGTCTTCTAAAAGTGTATTGCTTCTAATGTCATAATAATTACTGCTACAGTCTCTCTCAAGTAAGTGTTTGTTTTTTAAAAGGGTAATAAATGAAAACAAGAGAAAAGAAAAGTATCAGGGGAAGCATTTGATTTCATGTCAGTAGGACTTTACTTGCTGTGGTATCCACTTCTCAAAGGAGATGTGATGCTCTGTGTTATGTGAAACAAGCCATTTTATAATTTTTTGTCTTTTGAAAAATGGCTGGGATGAGGTATGAATGTTCCATATCATGGGAAATTTAGATAGTTGACATATTTGATGTGGTTAATATTTGCTTCATTTCTAGGATATAAAAATGTTGAAGAACTAAAATAATGACTTGGAGGAAATTAGGAGGTAGTTTCTAATTCTTTTGTAATATAAATGAGAATAAATACTGAGTGAACGAATGAATCTGATACTGTGTGCTAGTTCTTCAAAATATGCTGAAATGAATGGAGAGATTTCATATTCTGAATCAAGCTATAATATTTGTTTAGCTTCATTGCTTGTTCAGTCATTAGTTTGCCCTTTTCTGTGGTTTCTATGATGCAGTTTATAAGGTTCATAAGGTTATTCACTTTCATAGGTAATGTTTGACCTTTTTTTTTTTATTACATTATGGTCTTGTCCCAGTATATTACTGAGTCTATGTGCTCATCTGTGGTATTGTGTCATGGCCAGCATGTGACACATAAGGACTTTATTTACCCCAGGAAAAAATATTGAGCAATAACATTAGCTTTGAATAAAAATGATCATCAATGTCGAGTTAATTTCCTGAGGACTGTAATAGATTTTACGACAGTTTGTTCAAAGACGGCGAAGTGTTATGAATGATCCAGGAACTTCTTGGGGTGTGTAAATATTGTGTCATATATACATGTTTTGATCTTGAGCATCAATATTTATAATGGGAAAGGAGTTAAGTGGAATTGGAATTTTTCCTAGAACATCTGACTCAAGAACATGGATTAATCAAATTTATAGCATCGTTTGGTATGAAGCCATTACATTATTTATTCATATTAACAAAAATGAAAAAAAAGTAATGTCATATCAATTACTGCAATTGTTACATAAAGGTGAATAGCTTTCAGATTTAAGAGTTCTGGAAGATTTTACCTATAATTATTCAAAAAGTTTATTATCCATCGAGACTGTCATAGCTATGTGGATGTGAGGGTCACAGCGTCTCCTTGTACTCATCTGCAGAGCAAATTTCTGTGTAGTGAGAGTGCAGACTAAAATATAGCATGGTTGGTGTTCTTAGAGAAGACAGAGACAATCCTATTTGCTATCTTTCCTCTGGTATGGAGATGCCAAAGACCATCTTCTCCAGCCCAACACTTTTTAAAGTTTAGTCATTTTCCTGTCACGGAGACAAAATACCCATGGATAACAGCTTAAAGGAGAAATTTATTTTTGGCGTAGAGTTTCCATTCAAGATAGCTGGCTGTGGGGCAGAAGCAGCATGGTGGAAATGCGTGATGGAAGAAAGCTGTTGAGCCCGTGGCATTCTGGAAGCAGAGAGGGGAAGAGCTCGAGCCGGGGATCATCCTTCTGAGTGACCCCCTCAGAGATCCACCTCTGCTACTTAGCTTGCCAATGGATGACCCTGTTGTTGAGCACAATGACCCATGATCCAATCAACTTGCATTTGGAGGAGGGATCTTGGGTCAAAGCCATAACAAATGTACATACAGGTGCCAATCTGGTTTGTGCAAAAAAGAGCAATTAAGCTATGTCATGTCCCGGTACCAACTCCCGGCAATGAGTGTGGTCATTATGCCCTACCAACAGGTAGCAATAAAAAGATGCAGACTCTGGGCTGAGTAGAGTTCTGAGACTCTGTTTTCCATCAAAACCACAGAACACACTTTGAACAGCAAGAAGTAAAAGGCGAAAGATTTATACGATCTGAAGAGAAACCAGAGTATATAAACAGCAAGAAGTAAATGAAAACACCTTCAAACAATAAAACCTTCCATGGTCTGCATCTGTGAATAGCCATGTGGACCACAGCTCTACTTGGGGCATGTAGTAGGACTGACAACCAAACAATGTATTAAGCCAAGAGAAAACCAGGAGTATCTTCTTTCTCATCATAATCTTGACTTTTAGGACTATTATTTATAGATATATGAACATAACAATAATTTCAATTCAAAGGCTTATCAAAATGAATACTAAGAAAAGAGAAACATACAGTTTGATTTTTCTTGAGAAGACAATGAGGGCCACATAGACATAGAATAATATTTTTATGGACACTTTAGTTACTACTTACTGGGCCACAACACTGATCTTTGTTGCTTACTGGCTTTTTTATTCAGTTGATGCTGTTAATTATTCTTATCCCACCTTTGTATACATTTTTGCACATAAAGTAGCAAAAGCCTTCCATTAGGGACGGGTCTAGTTTGGTTCACGATTTTGGAGTCTCCAGATGTGGTTGGCTGGCTCTTTTGTCCTATGGCTGTGGCCACACAATCACCCTGGTAGGAAGGCCTGGTGCAGGGAAGTCCACTACTCTGTGGAAAGCTGGAAGTAAATGAAGTGAGAGAGCTGGAGGCCAGACATAGCAGCCAAGGCGAGTCTCTATGAGCTTTCTCCAACTGGGTCCTGACCCTTTTCTGTCATCTCCCAGTAATGACACCGGTTTGTGATCTACTTCATAGACTAATCTATGTGATGAAGTTAGTGCCTTGTGATCCAGTCATTTCCTGAGGAGCCCATCCAAGGGCAAACGACCCTTCATCAAGTGTCAGCGGGGACGTTTCACATCTAAACCATAACAAGCTTCCAGTGAACCTTCTGTATGTGGACAATGAAATGTCACATTTAAAAAAGAATTATATGGCAGTTGTATTTATTAAAATACAATAATGTATTTTAATTGAATCACGTTAGTGCATTTAATTAAATGTATCATTTAAATAGTGTATATTATAATAAGAGGCAATAAAATACCAACGAATAATACCCATAATACTATGAGTTTACTGATAGGCATACTGAGTTAACTACTTGTATAGTGTTTATCATTGATAAAATATAAATGGGCATAGATTAGTTTATGTAACTGAAAGAATAACTTAATCAAAATTTTGGATAGGGGCCAGGGAGATAGCTCAGTAGAATAAGCACTTGCCTGGGAAGCGCAAGGGCCTGAGTTTAATCCCTGGTTAAAAAAAAAAAAAAAAAAAAGGATAATTAGATATTTTAAATTCAGTGACCTACTGGCCAAGTGACATTTAGATTTAAATACCTCTAGATGTCTGTACAAAGTATATGAAGAGGAGTTAGCTCTTGGGGGTGATGGAATTTTAATGACAGATGTCATATTCAGTTTCAATACCTACCCATCAGTACTGAAGGCTTATGACATAAAATAATTAGTAATTTTATTGAGGAATGAAGTTAAATTCATAGACTGCGTTTAATTAACATACAAAAGCTCCTCAACTGGTAAGTCTCTGACTATGGGGAGCCAACATAGGGACTTGATCATGACCATCTTTATCTAAGCATTAATGTTTTAGAAAGCTTTGAGAGAAAAAAAAATATGTTCTTAAATGTTAACTTACACTCTCCAAAATATTTATACTTTTATTTTTCATGTCTCAAACTTAGAAGCCAGCAAGGTATTACTCAGCAAATAAATAGGTGGTACAATCAGACAACAGAATATTATTTAGCAATAAGAAGAAATGGGTTTTGTGACTGTGAAAAGACAGGGAGGGATTCTTAGTGCCACACACTGAGGGCAAGACCCTAAGCTCAAAAGGCTGCACAACTTGGTTTCAACTCTGAGACGTTCTGGAGAAGGCAAACATGGAAACATTTAAAAGTTCGGTGGTTGCCAGATCACCAGTAGAGAGGGAGGGAGAAGCAAAGTGGAAACAGTTGTAGGTCAGTATTGCCCGGGAAGGAGGGAGGGAGTTTATTCATGAAATTTGCAAAAGAATTAAGGTATTCCTCTATCTTCACCTCACTCTAAAGAATAACAAAAGCAGTGAAATGATTATTTGATAATGGCAGCGAAGAGTTAAAATGAAGTTGAGTTTGTGCTTTCCCTAGCTCATTGAATTCAAATAGTTTAAAGAATGAAAGTCAAATGTTTTCATAGGTTAAATTCATAATATTACCTCAATATCTACTTCACATATAAAATAATAAGAAATGTGCTTAACTGTAATTCTTTAAGAATATCTTCTCTCCAATTTTCAGAAAAATTAAATACAAGTAAGATACAATTTTACTTAAAGTTAAAAGGGATGTAAATCAGTTATATAAGAGTACACATAGAAAATAAATGAGGGCCGATCAGCTGGCTAATGGACTAAAGTGGCTGCTTAGGCAGAGCTCAGGGGCTTGGGTTCGAACCCAGGTACCACAAGCTCTGCCAACCCCGCCCCCAGGGCACGCTGAGATAGCGATTGAGACTGGGCATGCTGGTGCATGCCTGTAATCCCAGCTCTTGGGAGGCTGAAAATTGGTGGATCATTATGGGTCCGACCGATGTAGTGAGACCCTGTACACTCTGTACTAAATAAAAAAAAAAAAAAAAAAAAAAAAAAGAAAGAAAAAAAGAAAAAGAAAATAAATGCCTAGAGAATCAATTTGGTGATACTTCAAAAATTTAAGTGCAAGTGCTGCATAGTTGCTACAGCAAATATGTATTTAGGGGTTATGAAATATAATGGAAACATTTTGAAATTATAAAATATAGATGTCTAAAAACATTATGACTATGTAAAAGTAATAGGTGCACTTTAAAAGTTATAAAATGTAAAAAATATATTTTAATCTTAATTTGGGCTGCTACAACAAATCACTTGCCTGGCTTATAAACAACAGACTTCCTCCTCAGAGTTCTTGGAGGCTGGAGGTATGCAATGAAGTTGCTGGCAGAACTGAATTCTGGGGGTTCTGTTCAGGGTTGCACACTACCGCCATCTTTATTTATCTTTTTCTTGTGGTGGAACTCTTTAGGAGCTCTTGTGCAAGGGCACTAATCTCACTGATGAAATCTCCATCCTCATAGTCATCACCCACTTAGCTGTGGTTCTGTTTCCTGATACTATTGTATCGGAGGTTAGGTTTTCAATTTATTACTTTTTGTGTGATTCTACTAGTTACTTCCACACTTCTCCGTCACTATCACTGGCATCACTGCCCAATGTTTGAGCTGTAGGTTCCTTATTTAAGGACCTACCCACTAAACAACACTTCTGGTTTAGGACAGAGGAGTGCTGTTTGGACTTACCACCCTCTGTTCACACGTAGGACCTGTTGGATTTTTTTTTTTTTTTTTGTATGGTTCTGTACATCTTGTTCAGAGAACTTCAATATCTTCGTTTAACAAAACACCCTGAGTAAAGTTTGATACGTTGTGTTAACTTGAGAAGCTTAGAAATTTCACTGAGTACTCAGCAGGGAGTCAGGGTCCTCGCTTTGTAAACATCCTGAGGCTGTGTAAGAGGAGGGCACAGAGATAGTGTGGGGATAAAGGACCCACTCTAGGGTGGTAGCCTGCTCACATTGTAAGGAAGGAAAAGGAACTTGCCCCGCCTCTTTTGTTCTTGCTGCTTTTGCTGTGTTCTGCCTCCTTGCCCCGCTGCCCCTCGCTGTGCCGCCCTGCCTTGGAGATAGCTGATTCTGGACTGAAGCCTCCACAAACTGTGAGCTAAATACACCCTTCCTTAATTTTGGACATCAGGTATTGTGTCTCAGCAAAGAGAGAAAAATGACTAAGATACCTTGCTTACACAGCACTTTAATTTCTGCTGATTATACTGTAGATTATGGTACTATACTTTTATGCTCTGTTATACACTACAGTGCTGTAAGAATTATGTAAATAAAAGCAAAGTCATCAAGTTGGAGTTTATTTTGATCATTTCTTTGTTCTGAATATTGTAATGTTTATTCTACATATAATTCCTCATTTAGCAACTAGTTCATATAAGAGCCTTGTCACAGGACTGGGCCTTGGTTTTTAAACAAGGAATGACTGTACTAAATAAGGCTTTTATAGCTACCTTGTTTATGGAAATTAAGCTTGAGAAATTGATTACATTTACATTACATCTTTTTGCTCCTAATTTTGCTGTTTGTATTTTAAATCCAGGTACTGATTTTCAGCTTTTATTAAAATATGTGACAGTCTGAAGTTTGACAGTGTTTTATGGTTTCCTATTCAATTTTTCATCTAGTGAAAGAGGAAAACTTAAATCTATCAAAGGGTTCCTTAAGTGAAGCCATTGTGTTTTTCTCCAGTCCTACCAAGTCCCTTCTGATAAAATAAAAACGTTGTGAGAAGGCTGGCATTCTCTTATATATAATTTTAAATATATTGTCTTCAATATATTGTTAATGTATAACAGCTGTATGTTCATATCTCAGTTTCTATGTTCAACCTGCTGCATTATTTATTTATTTATTTATTTATTTATTTATTTTTGGAATCTGAGTTCAAGCCTTTATTTACTGAGCCCATGGCTGTCAGTTAGTTCTTATGCAGAAGACTGATTGGCCCCTAACCCATGGAGCAAGGAATTTTTAAAGCAAAAGAACACATCCTGCTTGGGAAACAAATTTGTCATCTAACACAGAACAGCACCTTCAGGAATGGCATGGCCATTACTCAACATACATTCTTTCTGGGGTCATTGTCCAGGTCCCATTAAATGTGTCTAACTCCTTGTGATCTCTCCCTGCTGCATCATCTAGTTCTGGAAAATTTCATGTGCATCCATAAGATAGGAAGAGTTTACAAATTAGGGTAGTTGATTCAATGTGGCAAATAGTTGATAATTTCCTTATTTTATTTAAAGCAATTTTATAACAAAATAAGAGAATAACAATAGTTAATACATCATGTATCATTATCTTCAAAGTAGTTGCCCAGCACAGAGACATAGACAAAAGTGTCTCTTACAAAGAACAAAACAAACAGGCGACAGCAAAAAAAAAGTTTTCTATTAAACTGGTAGTATAAAGGAAACACATTAGCATTTATATTAAAATATTTGGCGAACAATTTGGGGAATTATTGAACTTCTTCCTATTTGTTTTCTATTTTGTTTTGTGTGTGTAGAAAGAATGAGTTTCTTATGCAAGAGAAACTATGTGATATTGAACCTTGTGTGCCTGAACTACTTCGCTTAATATTACATTTTCAAATTGCATCTATTTAACTGTGAATGCCTCAAATTTATCTTTCATTAAAGAAGAGTAATACACCTCTGTGTATAAATGCCACATTTTCCTTATTTATTTATCTGGTGATGAACCTATAGGCATAGACTATTTCTAAGATCTATCTGTTAAGAATTGCACTTCTATAAACATACATAAGCATATATCCCTATAATATACTGTTTTTCCTTTTGGGGGGATATATTGAAAAAAGTGAGAGCTGGCTTAAGTAGAATTTCTGTTTTTAGTTTTTTAGCTTTTTTTTAAAATGCACTTTGTACAGGGTCTCACTATGAAGCTTGGACTCGAAGTGATCCTTTTGTTTTTAGCTTCCCCAGTGCTGGGATTATGGGCGTGCGCCACCACTTCTGGACTTGGTGGCTGGGCATGCCTGGGGATGGGGCCAGAGAAGCCTAGGGTGCCTGGGACTGAATTCTGGTCCCTGCACTTGCCTAAGTACGTGCTCAGTCCACTGAACTATCTCACTGGCCCTATTTTTAGTTTTTAAAAGCAATCTCCATTGATTTCTACAATGGTTGTACTAGTTTATGTTCACATAAAAAACAGTTTCCTTTCCCCCACATCCACAGCAACATTTGTTATTAGATGTTTTGATGATAGCCATTCTTTCTGGGGTAGATGGTATCTTTGTGTAGTTTTTTTTTAAATTATAATTTTCTTTTATTTTGAAGAGTAAAATCAAGAGCAAGAAAAGTAAAAACAAAGACAGAAACAGGGTAACATATAACAATACTTACATTACAGGTTTTCAAAACAAGAATAGCTAACTAGCAATGCTTGATATACTTTCTATTTTATATTGTCAAGTCGGTTGCTCAGATTACCAGATATAGTTATGCAAGATGGGGCATATAATTGAATATTACCACATACTTTTAAGAAAACTTAAATTTTTGTTCCTGTCTCTCATTTTCTTTTATTACCTTTAAAAATATTTTAAAGAGAGTATACTAATAATTAATATAACATTATGAATGGTGCACATTTAGAAGATCAAGATGACAGGTATTTCAAGCATGGTTTTAATGTTACACATTGCTGTTCTTAATGTCGTTGCTTAGTTCACAGATATCAGCAGAGAGTTAGTAAAGCAGGAGTCACTATAATCCCTGACTTGAAATTATACTGCAAAGCTACTGTGATAAAATCAGCACGGTATTGGCAAAAAATAGACCCAAGGATCAGTGGAATAGATTAGAAGATGCAGATACAACTACAAACACACTCAGCCATCTTACCTTTGACAAAGGAGCCAAGCATGCTTACTGCAGGAAAGATAGCCTCTTTAACAAACGAAAATACTTGCTCTGCACATGCTGAAAACTAAAACGAGGCCTGCGTTTATTACCATGAACTAAACTAAAGTAAAAATGGATTAAAGATTTAAACTTTAAAGCAGAAACCCTACATCTACTAGAAGAGAAAGTAGTAGGAAATCTTGAAGATAGAAGGGTAGGCAAACATTGCATGAACAAAAAGCAAACTGCACACAAAATACTTGAAAGAATTAACAACTGGGATCTCCTCTTACTGAGAAGTTTCTGCACATCAAAAAGAATTACCAACAGAGTGAAAGGACAACTCACAAATCGAATGTAGTCTTAATTTGCATTTCTCTAATGGCCAGTGATGTTTAACTTTTGTTTCTCGTGATTTTCTTTTGGTTATTTGTACTATTTCTTCTGAGAAGTAACTATTTAAGATTTTAGTTGCTCATTTCGATTGGGTCTCCTAATTTCTGGGAGGGTACTTTTTTAGTTTTTCACATGTCTAAATATTGGTGAATCTAATGGTAAGACATAACAATTAGTATTAGCTTAATTTCTTTCCTTGAATAAAAGTGAAAAACTTCAGTCCACATCACTTTTGTTGAATCATGTCTCATTTCCACATGCTTCTGTATTTGTTTTCTCTGTTTTGGGCTGTTTCCTTGGTTTCTTATAGCTTTTGTCTGCTTATAAAAAGAGTTTATTTTGAGCTATCCTGCCTAGGCTTTTACTTCTTTTGCAGCGAAATATCTTTTTATTCATTCTCACAAATACTGTGAGAGGAAACTTTTCTCTCTGTCTGTTGTCCAGACATGAGTGTCCACATAGGGCTACTCTGTACCACTCAGGGAAGGAAACTCATCAAGAAGCCAGTCTGAGTGGGCCATCAAGATAATAGGACCAAGCACAGGCTGAGCACACATGGAGACCTAGTGTGAATCGTACCCATGTGGAAGCAAGCACTTTGCCCAAATTTGGCATATTGTCTATTACCTGATGTGAAGGTTAACAGAAAAGAAAGGAGAGAAATGGGGCAAAGGTAATGTAGGCACGAGGAAATAGAATAACTGTATGAATGTGGAACTGATAGAAAATGAAAACAAACGTCAGGTATTCATTATCTAAGACTAAAGACATCTTCACATCTGATGCCTAAAACATGGTCCAATAAAATCATGGAAAAGAAAAAGACAAATTGGACTTAACATATGCACTTTTAAAGAAAAACTTGTGTTTCTAATTATCTTACAAAGAAGATGAAGCAAAAGGTGAAAACATTCTTGGCAACTGGTACCAGGTGATCAGAGCTCACATAGTGTATCTGGTAAAGAACTTGTGTACAAGTATAAAAAGAGGTCTCTTGTTTTAACTGTAAGAAAACAACCATTTGAAAAGGGGATTTAAGACTTAGATGAACATTTCATTAAGGAAGTTATGCAAAGGATGTTATAGTTGGTGGCTGGAAGTCTCCCCAAAGCCTTGTGCACTTTTATTTTTTCTTTCTTTCTTTCTTTCTTTCTTTCTTTCTTTCTTTCTTTCTTTCTTTCTTTCTTTCTTTCTTTCTTTCTTTCTTTCTTTCTTCGTTCTTTCT
>NW_004524715.1:988340-1002062 GCF_000260255.1 Octodon degus
TCTCTCTCTCTCTCTCTCTCTCTCTCTCTCTCTCTCTCTCTCTCTCTCTCTCTCTCTTCCTTTTTGAGACAGGGTCTCACTATGCAGTTCAGGTCAGCTTTGAGCTCATTTTGTAGCCCAGCGTGGTCTCAAACTCATAGTGATCCTCCTATCTCAGCCTCCCAGGTGTTGGATTTATAGACCTGTGCCATGGTGCCCGGGTTCTCATGCAATTTCAGATTTTTTTTCAGAGGCTGCTGGATCTAGAGTTTGTGATTGATTCTTAGTCCAGTTCTGGGATTATGGGTGCTGGGATTAAGAGTGGGTGATTGATGGATCAGCCCACTGATTGTATTAGTAGCACCCTAATCTCAGCAGTCCCAGTAAGAGGAAGAAAGAGACTTGTCTCCATTTTTGTTCTTGCTACTTTTGCTGTTTTCTGAGTGAACAGGTGCCTCTCTGTCATGGGCCACCCACCCTGCCTTGGAGCCATCCAATTATGGACTGAAATGTCCACAACCTGAACTAAATAAGCCTTTGCTCCTCTACCTTTTAGTGCTAGGTATTTTGTTTCAATAATAAGAGAAAAGACAAGGGCCAAATAAACACATGAAAATATATTCTGCATTGATTACTTTGGAGATATGCAAATTTAAATGCCTATAGTCTATGATTAGTCATTCTATCAAGATGAATAAAATAGAAGAAACACTGACAGTAGTAAATTCAGGAAAAAAACCATAGAGAAACTTGTTCTCTTATATACTACTAGTAAAAAACTTAAATGATAGGACCACAGGCCAATTTCTTTAAATGATAAATATGTATTTAACATAGAACCTGGCACTTCCCACCTGTTTTCTCCAGGATTCTTTCAGCAATTATCCTCATGTTTCAATGATTAGATCTTGCACAGATAGGTTTTTAACAAATCTCATATATGCTAAAGTTATGTTAAGTAGGTATCTGTTGTACGTGTGTGGGAAAGACAGTAATTGCAAGTAAGGTTTTCTGTTTATGAGCAGTTGCACAGTAATGCCTCAGTATTCAAATGTCTCTGTTCATGAACAATTCGATTCTCACACCAACGCATTTGGCAACATCTTGCTTCCATTTGTGAACTCTGCTTGGGTGATGAACACGAGTAGGTTTATTTCCTGCACAAACATGAAAGTGGCCATCTTTCTCAGAATGGTGGAACAAATCAAGTTTGTGGGTTGAGGTGCCACTGTAGAGGACAAGCTTTAGACCTAACAAAATTCAGTTGCTTGGTTTCTATTTTTTGATGGCCATTGGTCCACCACCCCCTTTTTTTCCTGGTTTTAGATTTCATTCTTAGCTGTTCCCATATGACTTTAGAACCACACTCCAAAGATGCCAAGAAGAAGACATTGCTTAAATAAACTTTCAGAATGAGAAATCATTATTTCTAATTGAACCCAGAAAATTTCTGTTGGAATCTCAGTGTATTAGAGTAAGTGACAAACAAAGTCATGTCTTCATCAGTGGCTTCATATAGGAAAATTTCTATTCTCTGTATCCTAAAACAAAAATGTTAAAGTTCATGAGATTATTTTGACAATGTCATCAGAAAAATCATGTAGGCTATATTGTAGAAGATGACAAAAACTAAGCTTGCCCTGAAAGTTCATACAATACATATTCTATTAAAATACCGTATTTGCTTATATCAAGCCATGTAATGGAACATCAGAGAATGAATGTAAAACATTTAATCAGTTGAGAATTCTGTGGAATCTATTCTGTCTACCTAGATAGCACTTAATGTTTTTGACAGTTGAGATGTCATCTTTATGGTAATACACATAATACAATTTTCTGCAATAAGTGCAATTTTCTGGCTGTAATACCCATCTAGAGTCATTATTGAATGATGATAAAAAAGATTGCTTTGTAATAATGAGGCTCATTGCCAATTCATTGGTTTCTCTTTTCCTCAAGCAATAATAAATGTGCTTAGAGCCATTTATACTCAGGGCCAAATTTTTCTCAGATTTAATTTGTGGCATAAAGTTTGACTAAGGGATTCCTCTCTTGCATTGACTGACCTTATTTCGCAACCCAGGCCTTCCTTGCTTTGTGATTCAATGTCAAGGCACAGATTTCCCTTTGGTTCAGATAACAAATCAAACAAAAGTAGACTTGAGCCTGGGAGCTGGGTGAGCAAACCTGTCTCCACCTGCAGTACGTTCCGGAAGATTAACTACCTACCTTATCTTTTCAATCTGCTTACTTCCTTCTGGATCTTGGCCAGGTGAGTCTTTTAATATTCTCTTTGTCACAGGGCCTGTGGATTAGTGACAAAGGAGCCTGCTCTCTCAAGATCCTTGCAAGTCATTGTGCCCCCACACACAATAAATTTTCAGGGTGCCTTGACATAAGAATACATTTAAAGCTGAATCTTTGTGGTCTTGGAGGTGATCCAAGGGGATCATAGGAGTGAGATCTTTTTCCTCCTGACTGTTAACAGCTTCAGTGGGGCCCCCTCACCAGCCCATTGCCATCTGCTCCTCACCTCTCTGCCTCATTGTTTCATTTTACATATTGTTGTGGCTTCTTCAGTCAGACTCTCAATTCTATAAAGACTATACACCCAATGAACAACATTATTTACAAAGCCTGGCATTACCTTAGATGCTAATTATTCTTTCCAGCAATATGTTCTGAGTACAAATGCAAGGCTTTGGTAAGGTATTTCAGGATCCTGAAAAAATGAGACATAAAACAAATGTAAAAAGTCTGTCTGGGGCTGCTTATTTCAGGATTAAAGATAAATGCTTTGTGCAAGGAATGAAGCATCATGGGAGATGAGTGCGAAGGAACATTTGAATAGGAAAATGAAGAACGACATGATCATAAAATCAGGATCTAATAAGGTATAGTAGATACCTTGCCCCCAAATATTTATCTATCTCCTTTTTGATGCTTAATGTTTATTTTACCACACAGTTACTTCCTTTTGAAGTATAGACTTGATCTTTAATGAAGTCATCAACAATTAAATCATGTACACTGCAACACAAACACCTGGATAATGTTATTTAAACTCACTAGTGAAACTCCTTCAGAATGGTTTGAAAGTGAAAAAAAAAATCCCTCACACCTGATTTATCCAGCATGCTTTCCTTGGTCAAGGAAAGTTTCCAGCATTCTGTAGAATCCATGTTCTCTACCAGATATCATTTACCAGTCAGTTACTTTTTCTTTCATACTCATAACATTCTGCTTATTTCTCCATCATAGCTGATGCAATATTTTACTGCCCTCATGTTTCTGTATTTATATCCCTCATTATAAAGTACTTAAAGGCAGGTACTGGATCCTTATGCATGTCTATTTCCTGAGCATTTACGCATGAAAAACTGTAGGCATTTCACAAATATTTGATAAGGGAGTGAGGAAATGCACACATAAGTAAATGAATCTGACCTGCAGTCCATATTTGCTACAATCTATGATATGATGAGCAGAGAGCAAATGAATAATGCCTTTCATCAGCTTTTTGCCAATTACAAAGGTCTGGCAGGGAGTAGCTTTGAAGTACTGCTGCTCTAGAAGCAGAAGGAAAAAGGAGTCTCATCATTACAGACCTTCCTGATCTACCTAAACGACTGTAAAACCAAATACCCAAATATGAGAAAGGAGAGTAGGGTTTCTCAGCATCTTAGCCTAATGTCTTATGCTTTAAGCAATAACTTTAGAGCCTTAAGTTATTCAGAATGTTTTTAAATTTGGTGTATGGGTACATATAAGTTGGATAGTACCTTCTCAAAATCCCAAGATTCTCAAACTGATTTAGACTAAAGAGTTTTAAATAGCAAGTGAAGGTTGTAGGCTTTTCTGAGGGCAGAAATGTTTCTTGAACTCTAAAGTGTTAGTTGGGAGGTGACCTTGAACTCTTTCCAGCACCAGGAGTCTAATCAGTACAGGTCACTTTCGCTGGGATGGCCCTTGGAGATGCCTTGTGGCAGAGTTTCTAGATTATCTTCATAGGTGTAGGTGTTTTGTGGTAGGATGTGCTAGAGCTGACACCTTTGTAATTTTATGGTTTCAACATGTATTGCCTAATGCTGTTAGACAGATATCTCTGTAACAAATTGGTGTCTCTAAAATGTCTGTACTGAAGACAGGGAAAAGGAATATAGTGATTCCCCTTCAGCTATTGTAGTGCAAAGCATTTCAGCTCTTTCCTCCGATGGTAGCAATTTTTTTTTATTGTTTTGCCTTTTTAATCTCATCAGGTTCTATAGAGCTGTCTTCTTTCTATTTACTCTTAGTTACAAATCAACTAGTTGTGATAAATAATGTACAAATACCAAAAGGGTTTTTAAATAATAAAACATTCTATAGTTCAGCTACACTCCACAATTTTGAGAGGAGAAAATACAAACGATAGAATAAATAACATATATATTTAATTAATGTGAGACCATTTATGAAAAGAAAGTGAAGAAAAAGTACACTTAGTATAAAATAATAGACAAAAGGAAAACTAACCATAGAAATACAACATATTATATTTAATATGCTAAAATTAGGCTTAGATTTAAGAATAAATTACTTCTAGACCTCATTTAAGAGTTATATGACATAAAACTTGAAAGCCTTTCATGACATATTTTAAAATATCAATCTGCTAAAATTCATTAAGTGATCATTTATAAAAAAGTTGATATGCATTCTTCCATCTCTGTATTCTCTTATATATTTCTACATACATACCAGGTAAATTCCATTTTTTGACTTGTCTGTCATATAGAGTTGAGGTCTTTTTTTTAAGGAAAAAATTCACAAAATTAGATTCAAAATTAGGCTCAATGATAAACTGTTTTTCAAAACAAATTATTTCAATTTGTTTTACAGTTAGGAATTACAGTAAAATTTTAAACATTAAATATAAGAATACTATGTAAGCCAATATCCAGGTTCAAATTTTTTATTCACCACCTAATATATCCCTACAACCTTTATTGGTCTGATATTTTGCTTATAGCACTCTTTTTGGCTTCTTCAAATGACAGCAGCTGTTAGTATTGTTTTCTATACAGATGATAGGAACATAATGCAATCTGTTCGCATCATATTGATTAAATAATTAAATTCTGGGGGCTGGAGGGGCCTGGGGAGATAGCTCAGTAGAATAAGCACTTCCCTGGCAAGCACAAGGCCCTGAGTTCAATCACCAGTTCCGGAAAAAATTAAATTCTGATTGATAATACATAAAAGTTTATAAATAAGTGATATGTGACATTTTCAAACTAGTATTAAATTAGGAAAAATGGCAACATATTTCTATCACTTTTCTGTAAGATCTATATCATCTTTTTCACAAAATGGAAAACACCTGTGTGTGTGTGTGTGTGTGTGTGTGTGTGTATTTTAATACATGGTCTACAGGGTCTCACTGCACAGATTGGACTCATAGTGATCCTCCTGTTTTCAGTCTCCCAAATGCTGGGATTACAGGCAGTCGCCACCACACCTAGTCTCAGTCACTGTCTCAGCACGCCTGGGAAATATAAATGTAAATACAAATTACCAACAGTGATGTAATCTCAAGAAATTACCCTACACATGTCGGTATGCATGTATATGATTTTTAAAACATATGTACTATAGCTACAGTCCTGTGATCATGCTGTTCATGGAATTTTGTGTTCTCAAGTTTTGATTTGTAAAGGTTTGCTAGGAACATTTTTCAAAGCCATTGAATATTTTAAAAAGAAATAATTTAAGTGCATGTATTTCCATCACATAAATATGCCCCAATTCACTTAGAAATTTAGGTAGTTTCTCATTTCTGTCACACTGATTTCCATGTATTCAATTAGAATGTGCCATACCTATTTTGTGTGAGTGTATCCTTTTATATACTGAAATCTGTGGGTACAGACTTTGTACATATTTTATTTTTACCTGACAAATTAATATAATTAAAATTTTTGGCCACTGTTCATGCTTGTATTTTAGGCATTTGATGATGTACTAGAGAGGTAAGATCTTGCTTTAGTGATACATGGACAAAGTTTCCTCTTTGAATGTTTTTTTTTGACAGAACTGGGGATTGAACTCAATCCCTTGTGCTTGCCAGGGAAGCGCTGATTCTATTTTTTTTAAAATAAGCAATAGAAATTGACTTCTTACATTTCTGGAGGATGAAAGGTCCAAGGTTCAAGTGCTGACTGCCTCAATCTTATGAGGATTTCTCTCCTGGTTCATACAGAGTACTTCCTAGCTGTGTCCTCAAACAGTGGAAGAGCACTTATTCTATTGAGTCATATCCCCGGCCCTGAAAATTTTATAAAGTAAAAATACAATGTTATAGTAACACACTATCTGACCACCTAATGTTACAACTAATGTTATAGTAATACATCATGACTCTAACTCTTTTCAGGTATTTATTAATGATTTGTATTTCTCTATTTAGTGTCCAAATGTTTTATTTGCTTTTTATTGGAACATGAGGAATTCTTGACATACACATACATGTGTGTATGTCTGCTAAGTTAACAAAGAAAGAATATAATAAATTATTGATAAAAATACTATTACATTGTGGATATTAGTAGGTCTCTTAATGTACACACTAGGAAGGGATGACAACAACTAAACTGCCAAACAAGTAATCTTGGGTCAAGAAACCTCAAGATACCACAGGATAATTTTAAAATAAATAAATTAATTAAAAATATGCACAAAGTAATTTCACAGTAAAAGTGATATCCCGAAAATTCAGTTAGACTATTTGTATCACACGAGAAGACTTCTTGTACCCCTAATATATGTTTTGAAAAATAGAAGTGGTATGTGACTATCTAGGTTGTAGTTAGATTGGAATAGAATATAAAGTTCTGAAGTGGACCCAAAATATATGAGAGTTTTTGATACAATAAAGATAAAATAGGAGCCAGCCAGATAGCTCAGTGGAACGCACCTGCTTGGGCAGAGAACAGGGGCCAGAGGACGTGACATGCCGGCCCAGCCCCCGAGGCATGCTGAGATGGTGACTGAAACTGGGTATGGTGCTGGGTGCCTGTAATTCCAGCACTTGGGAGGCTGAAAACAGAAGAATCACTGAGTCAGATCTACGTAATGAGACCTTGTAGACCCTGTACTAAATATGAATAAATAAACAAATTAATTAAAGAAATAAATTTAAAAAAGATTAAATAGGAAATTCACAGAGGAAAGATGGATATTTATTATATGCTATTGGGAGAATTGCTTTGTTCTCTAGAAAATAAACATAAAATTGTATCCTTAAAATATCATTCATTTGAGTAAGGACTTACTTTGCATAGGTCATAAAGTATTAAGTAAGTACTTTCTGGTAATATTTTATAAACTAAGTGGAAATTTTTGTATGAAGTGTGACACCCAACACAAATGTCCTAAAATAATGAATATTTTTAATTACATTGGCTATTTAAAAATGTAAATGCAAAGAAAAATCATCACAAAACCCCCAGATAAATGGCAGAAGGAATAAATAGATTAATAACTCTAAAACGAATTATAAGATTCTGTGAATCAACGTAAGGCACAAAATGCAATAGGACCATACAGAGCTCACATAGCAAGTTTTATAATCTTAGTAAAGTGTATAGAAGAAGAGATATAAGTTAAGACTAAAGAAAAACAAATACTTTCCACTTAGATTAGCAAAAATAAAAAGATGTTGGTTTCAATTTTAAATGTACTTTACATCTGTTACATGCTTGAGGTGAGAATTTTAGAGTGCTGTTGGATCTTCATTTATTAGTTGATTTACCCATTGATGAGTTCAGAGATGAACATGTTGTTAGGAGGTGGGGCTAGATGAATGCAGTGGTCCCTGGACCATGGCCTTAAAGGCATATTCTTGTCCTCGGCACCTTCCTCTCTCTCTGGCTCTTCTTTTTCTGTTCTTTTCCCTGACTGGTGCTTCTGCTATGTCACTTTTGCCTTTGAACAAGGATTTAGCCCTCTGAAATTATAAGCCAAATAAACCTGTCCTCTTCAAATTTGTGAGTGTTGGGTATTTTAATCAAGCAAGGGGAAAATGATTAATTCAGAAAATCAGTAGGAGAGAAGAGGGGACATCACTGTAACTGTGTCTCACCTTGTGTTCCAGAAGACTTTGGAAATGGTTTGTGGTAGGATTTTGGAATGGTTGGGAGGTGCTTGCTAAAGAAGCTGTAGAGTGATGTCAACAGTGATAGGCAATCAGTCTTAGGGCAGAAGACTGGAATGCTAATAGGAGTAATTACAGTCAATGCCAGGCTTCTAAAATTTCATTTAGAATGAGAATGTTATTGGAAATTGGACTAGAAGCCATGCATGTTTCAATTGACAAAGAGTTTATTTATGTTCTGTTGATGGCTTAGAACTTTGGATGAGGCTGGATTTAAAGGTGAGGGGGCAATTAATCTGGTACAATAAATTTCAAAGCAGCCCAATATTAAGGCTGTGATATTGGTACTATGGACTACTTTTAACCAGATCTACAATAACAATCAGAAGCAAAAGCAAAACCATATAAGAATTTTTTTTTCGAAACTGGGGATTGAACTCAGACCCTTGGCTTGCCAGGGAAGCACTTATTCTACTGAGCCATCTCCCCGGCCCCAAAACCATGCAAGAATTTTACATCTTTGCCAGAA
This sequence comes from Octodon degus, assembly GCF_000260255.1. NCBI lineage: Eukaryota > Metazoa > Chordata > Mammalia > Rodentia > Octodontidae > Octodon > Octodon degus. The sequence continues at coordinate 996,986 of NW_004524715.1, forward strand.
AGGAAATATCTGTAAAATTGGGTCCAACAAACTTATGGTTGCTAAAACATTGCTATTACAATTAAGCTAAGTACATTTGTATTTGACAATAGGAAAGATCCCTTGCAGACTTTTCAAGAAATAGCCACCCATCGCAGACCCAAGGCTACAAAAGAGTATATTCCTTTGAGAGAAAATCTGCAGAGCAGCCTGCTCATTAAGGATCACCTTTGCTCTGATGGGCTTTCTGCTATGTTATTTCTGTTTGGGGCCATCAGAATGTGGGCTGAAACCTTGGGAAACTATAAACCAAATAGACTTCTCCTTTAATTTGTGGGCATTGGGGATTTTGTCCAAGTGACAGGAGCACAACCAATTCAGCAAGGGTTTTAGAAACAAGAAGTCTCATGTTTATGCAAATCCACTTGCAGAAAATTCAACCACGGCTGTGATAACACAACACCTCTATCAATAACCACTCCCAAATTGTAGGAATTTATATATGTTGTCAGTCAGTTACAGTATGCTTTAGATTAATTTGTTTTATTTATTTGTTTATTATTATCATTATTTTCTGTATTTTAGGGAAGAGTCTACAGCACTGATCGGACTCATAGTGATTCTCCTGTTTACAGCCTTCCAAGTGCTGGGATTACAGGCATGTGCCACCATGCCCAGTCTCAACTGCCATCTCAGTGTGCCCCAGGGTTGGGGCTGGCACAGCAGCCCTGGGGATGGAACCCCTGGCCCTTGTGCCTGCTTGCAGGTGCTTTAATTTGCTGAGCTATTTGGCTGGCCCTTGATTAATTTGTTTTAAATGCAGTTTTGTAATAGCAAAAAATTATAAACTGAAACATTCCTCATGGCATCCATCTATTTGAAATACACGATAATGCAATAATGATAAAATAGAAACTCCATATGATGCAACTTCTTATTTACATGTTGTAAAATGTAGAAAAACTCTAGTCCCTAATAGTTAATTATTATATTGCTTGCATAAAATCATATATAATAGTGTGATTATATGATGTCAGAAATAATGATTATTTTTCTTTATACAGAGAATTGGGGTAAATTGGAGAGAATTATGGTGGAAATATTTTGATTATTTATGATTTCCTTTGGAATTTGTGCAACTTTCACATCTCATTAAAAGTAATATTTATATTCAATGTCTTGATGGAGAGGATGATACAGATTGGTAAAGAGCAGAGTGAAAATTAGTGGACAGATTTTCATTTTAAAATATATGATTTTTTTGATCAGCTGCATATTGCCTACAATGTGTGTGGTCAGCATGTACACCTAAATTATACCAAAAAACTTAAATTAAAAAAAGAATAGAGTAAAAATTAGTAGTTTCATTTTAAAATATGTGTGATGCTTTTTTATAATAGATACAGTTACAGGAGTCTTTTAGTTGTCATCCTTTTCACTGTATCATGGAACTTTGAAAATTAGGAGTGCATCTGAATCTTACAGAGTGGTGAGGTTGTGACGTGTGTGCCCACAGCGTGCTTGTATGAACCAGTGCTGTTTCACTGTAATTTCTTATGCTTTTTCATATGATTAAGGTGAAATTAGGTTTTGTTATCTTATACCAAGAGTTGTATCTTTTTCAGTACAAAGTATGCCAATAGCGAGAATATATACTATTGATATGATTTATCAGGAGTTTTAAAATTCATCTAGAAAAGAGTTTTTTTCCTGCTTCTCCAAGGTATGGCTAGCTTTCATCTTGTCTATGGAACATGGTCAGAAAGAGGACTTCTTTCAAATGACAGTAAAGGTTCAGCTCACTTAAGAATATAAAGACAGATTTATTATTGAATCTAATTGAATCAGAAACACTCTGTTCCTTCTCTGCCTTTCCTTCCCCCTTAGTTTTGGGTGAAAAAGCCTCTACTTCAGAGAAATTTGGAAGGAAAGACCTCATGACATTGTTTTCCCACTGTCTTCCAATATTCTTAGTTTCCTAAAAGCTCTGGACAGGAGGCCAAGTTCTGGGTGTCCAACTGTAACTACTGGTCAAGTAAACAGACGTCTGAACACATCAATCTCTCCAAAGAATGAGTTCTTTTATCCATCAGTTATACTGCTTTTTTGTGCTATATTGACTTACGTTTACACTTTTGTATTTTTTCGTCTTATTTTGAGCTAAACAGTTAATATATTTCCTCCATAAATTTTCTTTTAAATACTATAAAAGAGATTGTTTTAATTTTTCCTCTAAGAATACCCTTGGCTGCATTTATTAATTTTTATGCATACTGTTTTAATTACATTTTAAATTGCCTGTATTTGTATTTTTATTTCCCCAAGTCAACAATTAAGTAAGGTTTTATTTTCCTTTTATTTTTGGATTTCTCATTTGCTAGGAGTGTGTGTGTGTGTGTGTGTGTGTGTGTGTGTATGTGTGTGTGTGTGTGTATTCTGCTGTTAATTGCTAGCTTTATTAAATTTGAATCAAATGTGATTGATTGTTCTGAAATTCAGTTTGTGAATTTATTCATTTTCTTTATTATATTTTATTATTGCTACCTTTAGAAATGCTCACTGGGCATTAGAAAATAATTTATGTTCTTCATTTAGAAGAATCAATACTTCAACAATGAGTTACAATTTTTAAAATGTTAGTTCCTTTTTATGTCTTTCATAACACCAGTTATTAAAAAGTAAAGACTGAGATTATCAGCTATTCATTGGGGAATGCCTTATACTCGTATAAATTAGCTGTCCATGATGTAATATTTTGGAGTCCTGATTTTTATCCTGTGTGATGATTATCTTGAGGTTTCGATATTAAAGTTAATGGAATAACTGCTGTGAATACAATCTCCCTGTGTATCTGTATATAGGTAAAACTGTATGTGAGAGTGTGTGTGTGTGTGTGTGTGTGTGTGTGTGTGTGTGAGAGAGAGAGAGAGAGAGAGAGAGAGAGAGAGAGAGAAAGAGAGAGAGAGAGAGAGACAGAGAGAGAGAGAGAAAAGAGGGCCCTGGAGAGTCTTACAGAAGTATCCTTTTTGATTCTAGGTTGACCTTCAGCCCTTGGCAGAAATGGAGAGCTTGATAAATAATAAAAGCAATTTGGCTAATAATTTAAGGATTCTTACAGAATTTGAATTGGCTTCTTGCTATAGTAAATTGGCAAAATATTAACTTTCTAATATTCCATATTAAAACACTTTATGCCTTCATAATCTTTTCAAAGTACCTGAAAATTTGCTTTAATGTTAGCATTATGTATTGTTAGAAACTCAAATTTCTTCTAATTTTGTCCATTTTTTTCTCTAACAAATCTCCAAATGTCTTTTCTTTATAAAACCCTAAGACTTCTCTATTTTAAACCTGTAATATCACCTCCTGTTGTGTTGGCTGCCAGCATATCAAAAGATCACCAGCAATAACTTTTTTCTACTTTGCTACAACGTCTGCCATTGTCCCCAATAGAGGAGACTATCTCAAGACAACAACATGGGGAAAATATGCTCATGGGTATTTAGAGTCTGGGATGTGTCCTTTTAAGATTAATCTTACAAGGACGGAAGCTGTTTGGGACTACTTACAGTTTGTGACATGATAGGTAATTGAACAAAACAAATTGAGCCTTAAAGTCAATCTGGATAAACGTGCTTCTGATGGGTCCAAGTCAACGTCCAGGAACAGATTGCATGTGTTTACTTTTGCTTAGTCCCAGTGTTGCTTAAACCTAAGAGAGGGAACATATGCTGATGCCATTGTTGGCAAAGCCACGAAGGAGAAATGATGCCGATTTTCATGCTCGTGTTTCAGATTTAGGCTCAGAAATGGATGGAGTAGATTAATAATCTTTCATGTGGCCAATTCCATTCACCTTTGTCTTCATATGCTTGCTATCACATGAGTCTTTTCTGAATATCTTTCTTTTGCTTATTAATTCCTTATACTCACTCTAATATCTTATTTAGATGTGAGTTGTATACACTGCACTCCACCTCCTCCAAGCTATCTGCATGCTAGACACTCCAAAAAGAAAGCAAACTATTGTGTTAAATTCAAAGTAAATATTGATTCTAAATAGGGTCATATGTCATAAGCACTTTGAGGTGTGGTAGAGCGATAAAGTGCATAACTGGAACAATTGAGTTTTAAAAGGAACAATAAGACAGCAGCTAGAGTCAGAGAACAAAGACAACTCTTTTGGGGAAATATTTCATCAAGGGAAAAGATCCAAGGAAGCAACTGGATAATAATGGGAAATCTATTATGGAGAGACATTTTATTTATTTATTTTTTGGAGAATAATTTCAATTCTTTTTTATTTTTTCCATAATTTTATTGACAGACAAATAACAATGAGACAGTTTCAAATCAAGTTGGTAGTACAGTTCCAATAATTAACACATTGCATACTGTCTCCCTAGTGGTTATTTGCTGTACAATACGCAGACATGATATCTTATTTACAAACACCATTAGAACAAATACCTCTATGTATTGAGAGAATGTAACTATTTATCTATCTTAACCCCATTTTGAATACACAGATACAAAATGGACATTCATTTATATATCCCCTTTTTTGTTTAGTTCCTTCATTTGAATTTTTTTTTTTTTTGGTGTAACCGGGGATTGAACTCAGACCCTTTTGCTTGCCAGGGAAGCACTTATTCTACTGACTTCATTTGAATATTATAGGTGTGTTACCTCAGCAAAATATTCTAAAAGAATCCAGTAATCCATAATAGTACTGGGTCTTCTGCTTGACTGGCAATGTAAGAAATTGTTGACCTGAGTCCCCTACAGCTCAACATAACAGCATGGCTTTACTCCTTATACTTCATTTTTATGTTTTTCTGCTGGATGGTTAAGACCAAGATAAAGCAAGACCTATGCAACAAAAATTGTAGCTTTTACTCTTGTTGCATAGGTCCTGCTTTACCTTGGTCTTAACCATCCAGTAGAAAAGTATGAAGATGAAATATAGGAAATAAAGCCATGCTGTTAAGTTGAGCTATGGGGGACTCAGGTCAATAATTTCTGACATTGCCAGTTAAACAGAAGACCCAATGCTATTATGGGCTACTGGACTCTTTTAGAATATTTTGCTGAGTTT